>NW_026047140.1:3530822-3834500 GCF_023864275.1 Schistocerca cancellata | reverse complement strand
GTAACAGTAAACCTGCTGTGGTGCATCGGAGTCTCACACTGAGCCCGCTGGAGAGAGCCGAAAAACAGACTCCCCGAAACGTTACTCTCGTCAATATAAATCGGCATTGCGAATTTTGTATTGAAACCGGATGCAATTTCTGTGTTTCATCGTCAATGCGATGGTCGAAGGGTAACAGTAAACCTGCTGCGGTGCATCGGAGTCTCACACTGAGCCCGCTGGAGAGAGCCGAAAAACAGACTCCCCGAAACGTTACTCTCGTCAATATAAATCGGCATTGCGAATTTTGTATTGAAACCGGATGCAATTTCTGTGTTTCATCGTCAATGCGATGGTCGAAGGGTAACAGTAAACCTGCTGTGGTGCATCGGAGTCTCACACTGAGCCCGCTGGAGACAGCCGAAAAACAGACTCCCCGAAACGTTACTCTCGTCAATATAAATCGGCATTGCGAATTTTGTATTGAAACCGGATGCAATTTCTGTGTTTCATCGTCAATGCGATGGTCGAAGGGTAACAGTAAACCTGCTGTGGTGCATCGGAGTCTCACACTGAGCCCGCTGGAGAGAGCCGAAAAACAGACTCCCCGAAACGTTACTCTCGTCAATATAAATCGGCATTGCGAATTTTGTATTGAAACCGGATGCAATTTCTGTGTTTCATCGTCAATGCGATGGTCGAAGGGTAACAGTAAACCTGCTGTGGTGCATCGGAGTCTCACACTGAGCCCGCTGGAGAGAGCCGAAAAACAGACTCCCCGAAACGTTACTCTCGTCAATATAAATCGGCATTGCGAATTTTGTATTGAAACCGGATGCAATTTCTGTGTTTCATCGTCAATGCGATGGTCGAAGGGTAACAGTAAACCTGCTGTGGTGCATCGGAGTCTCACACTGAGCCCGCTGGAGAGAGCCGAAAAACAGACTCCCCGAAACGTTACTCTCGTCAATATAAATCGGCATTGCGAATTTTGTATTGAAACCGGATGCAATTTCTGTGTTTCATCGTCAATGCGATGGTCGAAGGGTAACAGTAAACCTGCTGTGGTGCATCGGATGATGATGATGATGATGTTTGGTTTGTGGGGCGCTCAACTGCGTGGTTATCAGCGCCCGTACAATTATCCAATCTTTGCTCAGTCCAATTTCGCCACTTTCCGGGATGATGATGAAATGATGGGGACAACACAAACACCCAGTCATCTCGAGGCTGGTGAAAATCCCTGACCCCGCCGGGAATCGAACCCGGGACCCCGGGCTCGGGAAGCGAGAACGCTACTGGTGCATCGGAGTCTCACACTGAGCCCGCTGGAGAGAGCCGAAAAACAGACTCCCCGAAACGTTACTCTCGTCAATATAAATCGGCATTGCGAATTTTGTATTGAAACCGGATGCAATTTCTGTGTTTCATCGTCAATGCGATGGTCGAAGGGTAACAGTAAACCTGCTGTGGTGCATCGGAGTCTCACACTGAGCCCGCTGGAGAGAGCCGAAAAACAGACTCCCCGAAACGTTACTCTCGTCAATATAAATCGGCATTGCGAATTTTGTATTGAAACCGGATGCAATTTCTGTGTTTCATCGTCAATGCGATGGTCGAAGGGTAACAGTAAACCTGCTGCGGTGCATCGGAGTCTCACACTAAACCCGCTGGAGAGAGGCGAAAAACAGACTCCCCGAAACGTTACTCTCGTCAATATAAATCGGCATTGCGAATTTTGTATTGAAACCGGATGCAATTTCTGTGTTTCATCGTCAATGCGATGGTCGAAGGGTAACAGTAAACCTGCTGTGGTGCATCGGAGTCTCACACTGAGCCCGCTGGAGAGAGCCGAAAAACAGACTCCCCGAAACGTTACTCTCGTCAATATAAATCGGCATTGCGAATTTTGTATTGAAACCGGATGCAATTTCTGTGTTTCATCGTCAATGCGATGGTCGAAGGGTAACAGTAAACCTGCTGCGGTGCATCGGAGTCTCACACTGAGCCCGCTGGAGAGAGGCGAAAAACAGACTCCCCGAAACGATACTCTAGTCAATATAAATCGGCATTGCGAATTTTGTATTGAAACCGGATGCAATTTCTGTGTTTCATCGTCAATGCGATGGTCGAAGGGTAACAGTAAACCTGCTGTGGTGCATCGGAGTCTCACACTGAGCCCGCTGGAGAGAGCCGAAAAACAGACTCCCCGAAACGTTAATCTCGTCAATATAAATCGGCATTGCGAATTTTGTATTGAAACCGGATGCAATTTCTGTGTTTCATCGTCAATGCGATGGTCGAAGGGTAACAGTAAACCTGCTGTGGTGCATCGGAGTCTCACACTGAGCCCGCTGGAGAGAGCCGAAAAACAGACTCCCCGAAACGTTACTCTCGTCAATATAAATCGGCATTGCGAATTTTGTATTGAAACCGGATGCAATTTCTGTGTTTCATCGTCAATGCGATGGTCGAAGGGTAACAGTAAACCTGCTGCGGTGCATCGGAGTCTCACACTGAGACCGCTGGAGAGAGGCGAAAAACAGACTCCCCGAAACGTTACTCTCGTCAATATAAATCGGCATTGCGAATTTTGTATTGAAACCGGATGCAATTTCTGTGTTTCATCGTCAATGCGATGGTCGAAGGGTAACACTAAACCTGCTGTGGAACATCGGAGTCTCACACTGAACCCCTGGGCAGAGCTGAACCGCAGACTCCCCGAAACGTTACTCTCGTGAATATAAGTCTGCATTGCGAATTTTGAATTGAAACCTGCTGCAATTTCTGTGTTTCATCGTCAATGCGATGGTCGAAGGGTAACAGTAAACCTGCTGTGGTGCATCGGAGTCTCACACTGAGCCCGCTGGAGAGAGCCGAAAAACTGACTCCCCGAAACGTTACTCTCGTCAATATAAATCGGCATTGCGAATTTTGTATTGAAACCGGATGCAATTTCTGTGTTTCATCGTCAATGCGATGGTCGAAGGGTAACAGTAAACCTGCTGTGGTGCATCGGAGTCTCACACTGAGCCCGCTGGGGAGAGGCGAAAAACAGACTCCCCGAAACGTTACTCTCGTCAATATAAATCGGCATTGCGAATTTTGTATTGAAACCGGATGCAATTTCTGTGTTTCATCGTCAATGCGATGGTCGAAGGGTAACAGTAAACCTGCTGTGGTGCATCGGAGTCTCACACTGAGCCCGCTGGGGAGAGGCGAAAAACAGACTCCCCGAAACGTTACTCTCGTCAATATAAATCGGCATTGCGAATTTTGTATTGAAACCGGATGCAATTTCTGTGTTTCATCGTCAATGCGATGGTCGAAGGGTAACAGTAAACCTGCTGTGGTGCATCGGAGTCTCACACTGAGCCCGCTGGAGAGAGCCGAAAAACAGACTCCCCGAAACGTTACTCTCGTCAATATAAATCGGCATTGCGAATTTTGTATTGAAACCGGATGCAATTTCTGTGTTTCATCGTCAATGCGATGGTCGAAGGGTAACAGTAAACCTGCTGTGGTGCATCGGAGTCTCACACTGAGCCCGCTGGAGAGAGCCGAAAAACAGACTCCCCGAAACGTTACTCTCGTCAATATAAATCGGCATTGCGAATTTTGTATTGAAACCGGATGCAATTTCTGTGTTTCATCGTCAATGCGATGGTCGAAGGGTAACAGTAAACCTGCTGCGGTGCATCGGAGTCTCACACTGAGCCCGCTGGAGAGAGGCGAAGAACAGACTCCCCGAAACGTTACTCTCGTCAATATAAATCGGCATTGCGAATTTTGTATTGAAACCGGATGCAATTTCTGTGTTTCATCGTCAATGCGATGGTCGAAGGGTAACAGTAAACCTGCTGTGGTGCATCGGAGTCTCACACTGAGCCCGCTGGAGAGAGCCGAAAAACAGACTCCCCGAAACGTTACTCTCGTCAATATAAATCGGCATTGCGAATTTTGTATTGAAACCGGATGCAATTTCTGTGTTTCATCGTCAATGCGATGGTCGAAGGGTAACAGTAAACCTGCTGTGGTGCATCGGAGTCTCACACTGAGCCCGCTGGAGAGAGCCGAAAAACAGACTCCCCGAAACGTTACTCTCGTCAATATAAATCGGCATTGCGAATTTTGTATTGAAACCGGATGCAATTTCTGTGTTTCATCGTCAATGCGATGGTCGAAGGGTAACAGTAAACCTGCTGTGGTGCATCGGAGTCTCACACTGAGCCCGCTGGAGAGAGCCGAAAAACAGACTCCCCGAAACGTTACTCTCGTCAATATAAATCGGCATTGCGAATTTTGTATTGAAACCGGATGCAATTTCTGTGTTTCATCCTCAATGCGATGGTCGAAGGGTAACAGTAAACCTGCTGTGGTGCATCGGAGTCTCACACTGAGCCCGCTGGAGAGAGCCGAAAAACAGACTCCCCGAAACGTTACTCTCGTCAATATAAATCGGCATTGCGAATTTTGTATTGAAACCGGATGCAATTTCTGTGTTTCATCGTCAATGCGATGGTCGAAGGGTAACAGTAAACCTGCTGTGGTGCATCGGAGTCTCACACTGAGCCCGCTGGAGAGAGCCGAAAAACAGACTCCCCGAAAAGTTACTCTCGTCAATATAAATCGGCATTGCGAATTTTGTATTGAAACCGGATGCAATTTCTGTGTTTCATCGTCAATGCGATGGTCGAAGGGTAACAGTAAACCTGCTGTGGTGCATCGGAGTCTCACACTGAGCCCGCTGGAGAGAGCCGAAAAACAGACTCTCCGAAACGTTACTCTCGTCAATATAAATCGGCATTGCGAATTTTGTATTGAAACCGGATGTAATTTCTGTGTTTCATCGTCAATGCGATGGTCGAAGGGTAACAGTAAACCTGCTGTGGTGCATCGGAGTCTCACACTGAGCCCGCTGGAGAGAGCCGAAAAACAGACTCCCCGAAACGTTACTCTCGTCAATATAAATCGGCATTGCGAATTTTGTATTGAAACCGGATGCAATTTCTGTGTTTCATCGTCAATGCGATGGTCGAAGGGTAACAGTAAACCTGCTGTGGTGCATCGGAGTCTCACACTGAGCCCGCTGGAGAGAGCCGAAAAACAGACTCCCCGAAACGTTACTCTCGTCAATATAAATCGGCATTGCGAATTTTGTATTGAAACCGGATGCAATTTCTGTGTTTCATCGTCAATGCGATGGTCGAAGGGTAACAGTAGACCTGCTGTGGTGCATCGGAGTCTCACACTGAGCCCGCTGGAGAGAGTCGAAGAACAGACTCCCCGAAACGTTACTCTCGTCAATATAAACCGGCATTGCGAATTTTGTATTGAAACCGGATGCAATTTCTGTGTTTCATCGTCAATGTGATGGTCGAAGGGTAACAGTAAACCTGCTGCGGTGCATCGGAGTCTCACACTGAGCCCGCTGGAGAGAGGCGAAAAACAGACTCCCCGAAACGTTACTCTCGTCAATATAAATCGGCATTGCGAATTTTGTATTGAAACCGGATGCAATTTCTGTGTTTCATCGTCAATGCGATGGTCGAAGGGTAACAGTAAACCTGCTGTGGTGCATCGGAGTCTCACACTGAACCCGCTGGAGAGAGCCGAAAAACAGACTCCCCGAAACGTTACTCTCGTCAATATAAATCGGCATTGCGAATTTTGTATTGAAACCGGATGCAATTTCTGTGTTTCATCGTCAATGCGATGGTCGAAGGGTAACAGTAAACCTGCTGTGGTGCATCGGAGTCTCACACTGAGCCCGCTGGAGAGAGCCGAAAAACAGACTCCCCGAAACGTTACTCTCGTCAATATAAATCGGCATTGCGAATTTTGTATTGAAACCGGATGCAATTTCTGTGTTTCATCGTCAATGCGATGGTCGAAGGGAAACAGTAAACCTGCTGTGGTGCATCGGAGTCTCACACTGAGCCCGCTGGAGAGAGCCGAAAAACAGACTCCCCGAAACGTTACTCTCGTCAATATAAATCGGCATTGCGAATTTTGTATTGAAACCGGATGCAATTTCTGTGTTTCATCGTCAATGTGATGTTCGAAGGGTAACAGTAAACCTGCTGTGGTGCATCGGAGTCCCACACTGAGCCCGCTGGAGAGAGCCGAAAAACAGACTCCCCGAAACGTTACTCTCGTCAATATAAATCGGCATTGCGAATTTTGTATTGAAACCGGATGCAATTTCTGTGTTTCATCGTCAATGCGATGGTCGAAGGGTAACAGTAAACCTGCTGTGGTGCATCGGAGTCTCACACTGAGCCCGCTGGGGAGAGGCGAAAAACAGACTCCCCGAAACGTTACTCTCGTCAATATAAATCGGCATTGCGAATTTTGTATTGAAACCGGATGCAATTTCTGTGTTTCATCGTCAATGCGATGGTCGAAGGGTAACAGTAAACCTGCTGTGGTGCATCGGAGTCTCACACTGAGCCCGCTGGAGAGAGCCGAAAAACAGACTCCCCGAAACGTTACTCTCGTCAATATAAATCGGCATTGCGAATTTTGTATTGAAACCGGATGCAATTTCTGTGTTTCATCGTCAATGCGATGGTCGAAGGGTAACAGTAAACCTGCTGTGGTGCATCGGAGTCTCACACTGAGCCCGCTGGAGAGAGCCGAAAAACAGACTCCCCGAAACGTTACTCTCGTCAATATAAATCGGCATTGCGAATTTTGTATTGAAACCGGATGCAATTTCTGTGTTTCATCGTCAATGCGATGGTCGAAGAGTAACAGTAAACCTGCTGCGGTGCATCGGAGTCTCACACTGAGCCCGCTGGAGAGAGGCGAAGAACAGACTCCCCGAAACGTTACTCTCGTCAATATAAATCGGCATTGCGAATTTTGTATTGAAACCGGATGCAATTTCTGTGTTTCATCGTCAATGCGATGGTCGAAGGGTAACAGTAAACCTGCTGTGGTGCATCGGAGTCTCACACTGAGCCCGCTGGAGAGAGCCGAAAAACAGACTCCCCGAAACGTTACTCTCGTCAATATAAATCGGCATTGCGAATTTTGTATTGAAACCGGATGCAATTTCTGTGTTTCATCGTCAATGCGATGGTCGAAGGGTAACAGTAAACCTGCTGTGGTGCATCGGAGTCTCACACTGAGCCCGCTGGAGAGAGCCGAAAAACAGACTCCCCGAAACGTTACTCTCGTCAATATAAATCGGCATTGCGAATTTTGTATTGAAACCGGATGCAATTTCTGTGTTTCATCGTCAATGCGATGGTCGAAGGGTAACAGTAAACCTGCTGTGGTGCATCGGAGTCTCACACTGAGCCCGCTGGAGAGAGCCGAAAAACAGACTCCCCGAAACGTTACTCTCGTCAATATAAATCGGCATTGCGAATTTTGTATTGAAACCGGATGCAATTTCTGTGTTTCATCGTCAATGCGATGGTCGAAGGGTAACAGTAAACCTGCTGTGGTGCATCGGAGTCTCACACTGAGCCCGCTGGAGAGAGCCGAAAAACAGACTCCCCGAAACGTTACTCTCGTCAATATAAATCGGCATTGCGAATTTTGTATTGAAACCGGATGCAATTTCTGTGTTTCATCGTCAATGCGATGGTCGAAGGGTAACAGTAAACCTGCTGTGGTGCATCGGAGTCTCACACTGAGCCCGCTGGAGAGAGCCGAAAAACAGACTCCCCGAAAAGTTACTCTCGTCAATATAAATCGGCATTGCGAATTTTGTATTGAAACCGGATGCAATTTCTGTGTTTCATCGTCAATGCGATGGTCGAAGGGTAACAGTAAACCTGCTGTGGTGCATCGGAGTCTCACACTGAGCCCGCTGGAGAGAGCCGAAAAACAGACTCTCCGAAACGTTACTCTCGTCAATATAAATCGGCATTGCGAATTTTGTATTGAAACCGGATGCAATTTCTGTGTTTCATCGTCAATGCGATGGTCGAAGGGTAACAGTAAACCTGCTGTGGTGCATCGGAGTCTCACACTGAGCCCGCTGGAGAGAGCCGAAAAACAGACTCCCCGAAACGTTACTCTCGTCAATATAAATCGGCATTGCGAATTTTGTATTGAAACCGGATGCAATTTCTGTGTTTCATCGTCAATGCGATGGTCGAAGGGTAACAGTAAACCTACTGTGGTGCATCGGAGTCTCACACTGAGCCCGCTGGAGAGAGCCGAAAAACAGACTCCCCGAAACGTTACTCTCGTCAATATAAATCGGCATTGCGAATTTTGTATTGAAACCGGATGCAATTTCTGTGTTTCATCGTCAATGCGATGGTCGAAGGGTAACAGTAGACCTGCTGTGGTGCATCGGAGTCTCACACTGAGCCCGCTGGAGAGAGCCGAAGAACAGACTCCCCGAAACGTTACTCTCGTCAATATAAACCGGCATTGCGAATTTTGTATTGAAACCGGATGCAATTTCTGTGTTTCATCGTCAATGTGATGGTCGAAGGGTAACAGTAAACCTGCTGCGGTGCATCGGAGTCTCACACTGAGCCCGCTGGAGAGAGGCGAAAAACAGACTCCCCGAAACGTTACTCTCGTCAATATAAATCGGCATTGCGAATTTTGTATTGAAACCGGATGCAATTTCTGTGTTTCATCGTCAATGCGATGGTCGAAGGGTAACAGTAAACCTGCTGTGGTGCATCGGAGTCTCACACTGAACCCGCTGGAGAGAGCCGAAAAACAGTCTCCCCGAAACGTTACTCTCGTCAATATAAATCGGCATTGCGAATTTTGTATTGAAACCGGATGCAATTTCTGTGTTTCATCGTCAATGCGATGGTCGAAGGGTAACAGTAAACCTGCTGTGGTGCATCGGAGTCTCACACTGAGCCCGCTGGAGAGAGCCGAAGAACAGACTCCCCGAAACGTTACTCTCGTCAATATAAATCGGCATTGCGAATTTTGTATTGAAACCGGATGCAATTTCTGTGTTTCATCGTAAATGCGATGGTCGAAGGGTAACAGTAAACCTGCTGTGGTGCATCGGAGTCTCACACTGAGCCCGCTGGAGAGAGCCGAAAAACAGACTCCCCGAAACGTTACTCTCGTCAATATAAATCGGCATTGCGAATTTTGTATTGAAACCGGATGCAATTTCTGTGTTTCATCGTCAATGCGATGGTCGAAGGGTAACAGTAAACCTGCTGTGGTGCATCGGAGTCTCACACTGAGCCCGCTGGAGAGAGCCGAAAAACAGACTCCCCGAAACGTTACTCTCGTCAATATAAATCGGCATTGCGAATTTTGTATTGAAACCGGATGCAATTTCTGTGTTTCATCGTCAATGCGATGGTCGAAGGGTAACAGTAAACCTGCTGTGGTGCATCGGAGTCTCACACTGAGCCCGCTGGAGAGAGCCGAAGAACAGACTCCCCGAAACGTTACTCTCGTCAATATAAATCGGCATTGCGAATTTTGTATTGAAACCGGATGCAATTTCTGTGTTTCATCGTCAATGCGATGGTCGAAGGGTAACAGTAAACCTGCTGTGGTGCATCGGAGTCTCACACTGAGCCCGCTGGAGAGAGCCGAAAAACAGACTCCCCGAAACGTTACTCTCGTCAATATAAATCGGCATTGCGAATTTTGTATTGAAACCGGATGCAATTTCTGTGTTTCATCGTCAATGCGATGGTCGAAGGGTAACAGTAAACCTGCTGTGGTGCATCGGAGTCTCACACTGAGCCCGCTGGGGAGAGGCGAAAAACAGACTCCCCGAAACGTTACTCTCGTCAATATAAATCGGCATTGCGAATTTTGTATTGAAACCGGATGCAATTTCTGTGTTTCATCGTCAATGCGATGGTCGAAGGGTAACAGTAAACCTGCTGTGGTGCATCGGAGTCTCACACTGAGCCCGCTGGAGAGAGCCGAAAAACAGACTCCCCGAAACGTTACTCTCGTCAATATAAATCGGCATTGCGAATTTTGTATTGAAACCGGATGCAATTTCTGTGTTTCATCGTCAATGCGATGGTCGAAGGGTAACAGTAAACCTGCTGTGGTGCATCGGAGTCTCACACTGAGCCCGCTGGAGAGAGCCGAAAAACAGACTCCCCGAAACGTTACTCTCGTCAATATAAATCGGCATTGCGAATTTTGTATTGAAACCGGATGCAATTTCTGTGTTTCATCGTCAATGCGATGGTCGAAGGGTAAAAGTAAACCTGCTGCGGTGCATCGGAGTCTCACACTGAGCCCGCTGGAGAGAGGCGAAGAACAGACTCCCCGAAACGTTACTCTCGTCAATATAAATCGGCATTGCGAATTTTGTATTGAAACCGGATGCAATTTCTGTGTTTCATCGTCAATGCGATGGTCGAAGGGTAACAGTAAACCTGCTGTGGTGCATCGGAGTCTCACACTGAGCCCGCTGGAGAGAGCCGAAAAACAGACTCCCCGAAACGTTACTCTCGTCAATATAAATCGGCATTGCGAATTTTGTATTGAAACCGGATGCAATTTCTGTGTTTCATCGTCAATGCGATGGTCGAAGGGTAACAGTAAACCTGCTGTGGTGCATCGGAGTCTCACACTGAGCCCGCTGGAGAGAGCCGAAAAACAGACTCTCCGAAACGTTACTCTCGTCAATATAAATCGGCATTGCGAATTTTGTATTGAAACCGGATGCAATTTCTGTGTTTCATCGTCAATGCGATGGTCGAAGGGTAACAGTAAACCTGCTGTGGTGCATCGGAGTCTCACACTGAGCCCGCTGGAGAGAGCCGAAAAACAGACTCCCCGAAACGTTACTCTCGTCAATATAAATCGGCATTGCGAATTTTGTATTGAAACCGGATGCAATTTCTGTGTTTCATCGTCAATGCGATGGTCGAAGGGTAACAGTAAACCTGCTGTGGTGCATCGGAGTCTCACACTGAGCCCGCTGGAGAGAGCCGAAAAACAGACTCCCCGAAACGTTACTCTCGTCAATATAAATCGGCATTGCGAATTTTGTATTGAAACCGGATGCAATTTCTGTGTTTCATCCTCAATGCGATGGTCGAAGGGTAACAGTAAACCTGCTGTGGTGCATCGGAGTCTCACACTGAGCCCGCTGGAGAGAGCCGAAAAACAGACTCCCCGAAACGTTACTCTCGTCAATATAAATCGGCATTGCGAATTTTGTATTGAAACCGGATGCAATTTCTGTGTTTCATCGTCAATGCGATGGTCGAAGGGTAACAGTAAACCTGCTGTGGTGCATCGGAGTCTCACACTGAGCCCGCTGGAGAGAGCCGAAAAACAGACTCCCCGAAAAGTTACTCTCGTCAATATAAATCGGCATTGCGAATTTTGTATTGAAACCGGATGCAATTTCTGTGTTTCATCGTCAATGCGATGGTCGAAGGGTAACAGTAAACCTGCTGTGGTGCATCGGAGTCTGACACTGAGCCCGCTGGAGAGAGCCGAAAAACAGACTCTCCGAAACGTTACTCTCGTCAATATAAATCGGCATTGCGAATTTTGTATTGAAACCGGATGCAATTTCTGTGTTTCATCGTCAATGCGATGGTCGAAGGGTAACAGTAAACCTGCTGTGGTGCATCGGAGTCTCACACTGAGCCCGCTGGAGAGAGCCGAAAAACAGACTCCCCGAAACGTTACTCTCGTCAATATAAATCGGCATTGCGAATTTTGTATTGAAACCGGATGCAATTTCTGTGTTTCATCGTCAATGCGATGGTCGAAGGGTAACAGTAAACCTGCTGTGGTGCATCGGAGTCTCACACTGAGCCCGCTGGAGAGAGCCGAAAAACAGACTCCCCGAAACGTTACTCTCGTCAATATAAATCGGCATTGCGAATTTTGTATTGAAACCAGATGCAATTTCTGTGTTTCATCGTCAATGCGATGGTCGAAGGGTAACAGTAGACCTGCTGTGGTGCATCGGAGTCTCACACTGAGCCCGCTGGAGAGAGCCGAAGAACAGACTCCCCGAAACGTTACTCTCGTCAATATAAATCGGCATTGCGAATTTTGTATTGAAACCGGATGCAATTTCTGTGTTTCATCGTCAATGTGATGGTCGAAGGGTAACAGTAAACCTGCTGCGGTGCATCGGAGTCTCACACTGAGCCCGCTGGAGAGAGGCGAAAAACAGACTCCCCGAAACGTTACTCTCGTCAATATAAATCGGCATTGCGAATTTTGTATTGAAACCGGATGCAATTTCTGTGTTTCATCGTCAATGCGATGGTCGAAGGGTAACAGTAAACCTGCTGTGGTGCATCGGAGTCTCACACTGAGCCCGCTGGAGAGAGCCGAAAAACAGACTCCCCGAAACGTTACTCTCGTCAATATAAATCGGCATTGCGAATTTTGTATTGAAACCGGATGCAATTTCTGTGTTTCATCGTCAATGCGATGGTCGAAGGGAAACAGTAAACCTGCTGTGGTGCATCGGAGTCTCACACTGAGCCCGCTGGAGAGAGCCGAAAAACAGACTCCCCGAAACGTTACTCTCGTCAATATAAATCGGCATTGCGAATTTTGTATTGAAACCGGATGCAATTTCTGTGTTTCATCGTCAATGTGATGTTCGAAGGGTAACAGTAAACCTGCTGTGGTGCATCGGAGTCTCACACTGAGCCCGCTGGAGAGAGCCGAAAAACAGACTCCCCGAAACGTTACTCTCGTCAATATAAATCGGCATTGCGAATTTTGTATTGAAACCGGATGCAATTTCTGTGTTTCATCGTCAATGCGATGGTCGAAGGGTAACAGTAAACCTGCTGTGGTGCATCGGAGTCTCACACTGCAGCCCGCTGGAGAGAGCCGAAAAACAGACTCCCCGAAACGTTACTCTCGTCAATATAAATCGGCATTGCGAATTTTGTATTGAAACCGGATGCAATTTCTGTGTTTCATCGTCAATGCGATGGTCGAAGGGTAACAGTAAACCTGCTGTGGTGCATCGGAGTCTCACACTGAGCCCGCTGGAGAGAGCCGAAAAACAGACTCCCCGAAACGTTACTCTCGTCTATATAAATCGGCATTGCGAATTTTGTATTGAAACCGGATGCAATTTCTGTGTTTCATCGTCAATGTGATGGTCGAAGGGTAACAGTAAACCTGCTGTGGTGCATCGGAGTCTCACACTGAGCCCGCTGGAGAGAGCCGAAAAACAGACTCCCCGAAAAGTTACTCTCGTCAATATAAATCGGCATTGCGAATTTTGTATTGAAACCGGATGCAATTTCTGTGTTTCATCGTCAATGCGATGGTCGAAGGGTAACAGTAAACCTGCTGTGGTGCATCGGAGTCTCACACTGAGCCTGCTGGAGAGAGCCGAAAAACAGACTCCCCGAAACGTTACTCTCGTCAATATAAATCGGCATTGCGAATTTTGTATTGAAACCGGATGCAATTTCTGTGTTTCATCGTCAATGCGATGGTCGAAGGGTAACAGTAAACCTGCTGTGGTGCATCGGAGTCTCACACTGAGCCCGCTGGAGAGAGCCGAAGAACAGACTCCCCGAAACGTTACTCTCGTCAATATAAATCGGCATTGCGAATTTTGTATTGAAACCGGATGCAATTTCTGTGTTTCATCGTCAATGCGATGGTCGAAGGGTAACAGTAAACCTGCTGTGGTGCATCGGAGTCTCACACTGAGCCCGCTGGAGAGAGCCGAAAAACAGACTCCCCGAAACGTTACTCTCGTCAATATAAATCGGCATTGCGAATTTTGTATTGAAACCGGATGCAATTTCTGTGTTTCATCGTCAATGCGATGGTCGAAGGGTAACAGTAAACCTGCTGTGGTGCATCGGAGTCTCACACTGAGCCCGCTGGAGAGAGCCGAAAAACAGACTCCCCGAAACGTTACTCTCGTCAATATAAATCGGCATTGCGAATTTTGTATTGAAACCGGATGCAATTTTTGTGTTTCATCGTCAATGCGATGGTCGAAGGGTAACAGTAAACCTGCTGTGGTGCATCGGAGTCTCACACTGAGCCCGCTGGAGAGAGCCGAAAAACAGACTCCCCGAAACGTTACTCTCGTCAATATAAATCGGCATTGCGAATTTTGTATTGAAACCGGATGCAATTTCTGTGTTTCATCGTCAATGTGATGGTCGAAGGGTAACAGTAAACCTGCTGCGGTGCATCGGAGTCTCACACTGAGCCCGCTGGAGAGAGGCGAAAAACAGACTCCCCGAAACGTTACTCTCGTCAATATAAATCGGCATTGCGAATTTTGTATTGAAACCGGATGCAATTTGTGTGTTTCATCGTCAATGCGATGGTCGAAGGGTAACAGTAAACCCGCTGTGGTGCATCGGAGTCTCACACTGAGCCCGCTGGAGAGAGCCGAATAACAGACTCCCCGAAACGTTACTCTCGTCAATATAAATCGGCATTGCGAATTTTGTACTGAAACCGGATGCAATTTCTGTGTTTCATCGTCAATGCGATGGTCGAAGGGTAACAGTAAACCTGCTGTGGTGCATCGGAGTCTCACACTGAGCCCGCTGGAGAGAGGCGAAAAACAGACTCCCCGAAACGTTACTCTCGTCAATATAAATCGGCATTGCGAATTTTGTATTGAAACCGGATGCAATTTCTGTGTTTCATCGTCAATGCGATGGTCGAAGGGTAACAGTAAACCTGCTGTGGTGCATCGGAGTCTCACACTGAGCCCGCTGGAGAGAGCCGAAAAACAGACTCCCCGAAACGTTACTCTCGTCAATATAAATCGGCATTGCGAATTTTGTATTGAAACCGGATGCAATTTCTGTGTTTCATCGTCAATGCGATGGTCGAAGGGTAACAGTAAACCTGCTGTGGTGCATCGGAGTCTCACACTGAGCCCGCTGGAGAGAGCCGAAAAACAGACTCCCCGAAACGTTACTCTCGTCAATATAAATCGGCATTGCGAATTTTGTATTGAAACCGGATGCAATTTCTGTGTTTCATCGTCAATGCGTTGGTCGAAGGGTAACAGTAAACCTGCTGTGGTGCATCGGAGTCTCACACTGAGCCCGCTGGAGAGAGCCGAAAAACAGACTCCCCGAAACGTTACTCTCGTCAATATAAATCGGCATTGCGAATTTTGTATTGAAACCGGATGCAATTTCTGTGTTTCATCGTCAATGCGATGGTCGAAGGGTAACAGTAAACCTGCTGTGGTGCATCGGAGTCTCACACTGAGCCCGCTGGAGAGAGCCGAAAAACAGACTCCCCGAAACGTTACTCTCGTCAATATAAATCGGCATTGCGAATTTTGTATTGAAACCGGATGCAATTTCTGTGTTTCATCGTCAATGCGATGGTCGAAGGGTAACAGTAAACCTGCTGTGGTGCATCGGAGTCTCACACTGAGCCCGCTGGAGAGAGCCGAAAAACAGACTCCCCGAAACGTTACTCTCGTCAATATAAATCGGCATTGCGAATTTTGTATTGAAACCGGATGCAATTTCTGTGTTTCATCGTCAATGCGATGGTCGAAGGGTAACAGTAAACCTGCTGCGGTGCATCGGAGTCTCACACTGAGCCCGCTGGAGAGAGGCGAAAAACAGACTCCCCGAAACGTTACTCTCGTCAATATAAATCGGCATTGCGAATTTTGTATTGAAAACGGATGCAATTTCTGTGTTTCATCGTCAATGCGATGGTCGAAGGGTAACAGTAAACCTGCTGTGGTGCATCGGAGTCTCACACTGAGCCCGCTGGAGAGAGCCGAAAAACAGACTCCCCGAAACGTTACTCTCGTCAATATAAATCGGCATTGCGAATTTTGTATTGAAACCGGATGCAATTTCTGTGTTTCATCGTCAATGCGATGGTCGAAGGGTAACAGTAAACCCGCTGCGGTGCATCGGAGTCTCACACTGAGCCCGCTGGAGAGAGGCGAAAAACAGACTCCCCGAAACGTTACTCTCGTCAATATAAATCGGCATTGCGAATTTTGTATTGAAACCGGATGCAATTTCTGTGTTTCATCGTCAATGCGATGGTCGAAGGGTAACAGTAAACCTGCTGCGGTGCATCGAAGTCTCACACTGAGCCCGCTGGAGAGAGGCGAAAAACAGACTCCCCGAAACGTTACTCTCGTCAATATAAATCGGCATTGCGAATTTTGTATTGAAACCGGATGCAATTTCTGTGTTTCATCGTCAATGCGAGGGTCGAAGGGTAACAGTAAACCTGCTGCGGTGCATCGGAGTCTCACACTGAACCCGCTGGAGAGAGGCGAAAAACAGACTCCCCGAAACGTTACTCTCGTCAATATAAATCGGCATTGCGAATTTTGTATTGAAACCGGATGCAATTTCTGTGTTTCATCGTCAATGCGATGGTCGAAGGGTAACAGTAAACCTGCTGTGGTGCATCGGAGTCTCACACTGAGCCCGCTGGAGAGAGCCGAAAAACAGACTCCCCGACACGTTACTCTCGTCAATATAAATCGGCATTGCGAATTTTGTATTGAAACCGGATGCAATTTCTGTGTTTCATCGTCAATGCGATGGTCGAAGGGTAACAGTAAACCTGCTGTGGTGCATCGGAGTCTCACACTGAGCCCGCTGGAGAGAGCCGAAAAACAGACTCCCCGAAACGTTACTCTCGTCAATATAAATCGGCATTGCGAATTTTGTATTGAAACCGGATGCAATTTCTGTGTTTCATCGTCAATGCGTTGGTCGAAGGGTAACAGTAAACCTGCTGTGGTGCATCGGAGTCTCACACTGAGCCCGCTGGAGAGAGCCGAAAAACAGACTCCCCGAAACGTTACTCTCGTCAATATAAATCGGCATTGCGAATTTTGTATTGAAACCGGATGCAATTTCTGTGTTTCATCGTCAATGCGATGGTCGAAGGGTAACAGTAAACCTGCTGTGGTGCATCGGAGTCTCACACTGAGCCCGCTGGAGAGAGCCGAAAAACAGACTCCCCGAAACGTTACTCTCGTCAATATAAATCGGCATTGCGAATTTTGTATTGAAACCGGATGCAATTTCTGTGTTTCATCGTCAATGCGATGGTCGAAGGGTAACAGTAAACCTGCTGCGGTGCATCGGAGTCTCACACTGAGCCCGCTGGAGAGAGGCGAAAAACAGACTCCCCGAAACGTTACTCTCGTCAATATAAATCGGCATTGCGAATTTTGTATTGAAACCGGATGCAATTTCTGTGTTTCATCGTCAATGCGATGGTCGAAGGGGAACAGTAAACCTGCTGTGGTGCATCGGAGTCTCACACTGAGCCCGCTGGAGAGAGCCGAAAAACAGACTCCCCGAAACGTTACTCTCGTCAATATAAATCGGCATTGCGAATTTTGTATTGAAACCGGATGCAATTTCTGTGTTTCATCGTCAATGCGATGGTCGAAGGGTAACAGTAAACCCGCTGCGGTGCATCGGAGTCTCACACTGAGCCCGCTGGAGAGAGGCGAAAAACAGACTCCCCGAAACGTTACTCTCGTCAATATAAATCGGCATTGCGAATTTTGTATTGAAACCGGATGCAATTTCTGTGTTTCATCGTCAATGCGATGGTCGAAGGGTAACAGTAAACCTGCTGCGGTGCATCGGAGTCTCACACTGAGCCCGCTGGAGAGAGGCGAAAAACAGACTCCCCGAAACGTTACTCTCGTCAATATAAATCGGCATTGCGAATTTTGTATTGAAACCGGATGCAATTTCTGTGTTTCATCGTCAATGCGAGGGTCGAAGGGTAACAGTAAACCTGCTGCGGTGCATCGGAGTCTCACACTGAACCCGCTGGAGAGAGGCGAAAAACAGACTCCCCGAAACGTTACTCTCGTCAATATAAATCGGCATTGCGAATTTTGTATTGAAACCGGATGCAATTTCTGTGTTTTATCGTCAATGCGATGGTCGAAGGGTAACAGTAAACCTGCTGTGGTGCATCGGAGTCTCACACTGAGCCCGCTGGAGAGAGCCGAAAAACAGACTCCCCGAAACGTTACTCTCGTCAATATAAATCGGCATTGCGAATTTTGTATTGAAACCGGATGCAATTTCTGTGTTTCATCGTCAATGCGATGGTCGAAGGGTAACAGTAAACCTGCTGTGGTGCATCGGAGTCTCACACTGAGCCCGCTGGAGAGAGCCGAAAAACAGACTCCCCGAAACGTTACTCTCGTCAATATAAATCGGCATTGCGAATTTTGTATTGAAACCGGATGCAATTTCTGTGTTTCATCGTCAATGCGTTGGTCGAAGGGTAACAGTAAACCTGCTGTGGTGCATCGGAGTCTCACACTGAGCCCGCTGGAGAGAGCCGAAAAACAGACTCCCCGAAACGTTACTCTCGTCAATATAAATCGGCATTGCGAATTTTGTATTGAAACCGGATGCAATTTCTGTGTTTAATCGTCAATGCGATGGTCGAAGGGTAACAGTAAACCTGCTGTGGTGCATCGGAGTCTCACACTGAGCCCGCTGGAGAGAGCCGAAAAACAGACTCCCCGAAACGTTACTCTCGTCAATATAAATCGGCATTGCGAATTTTGTATTGAAACCGGATGCAATTTCTGTGTTTCATCGTCAATGCGATGGTCGAAGGGTAACAGTAAACCTGCTGTGGTGCATCGGAGTCTCACACTGAGCCCGCTGGAGAGAGCCGAAAAACAAACTCCCCGAAACGTTACTCTCGTCAATATAAATCGGCATTGCGAATTTTGTATTGAAACCGGATGCAATTTCTGTGTTTCATCGTCAATGCGATGGTCGAAGGGTAACAGTAAACCTGCTGCGGTGCATCGGAGTCTCACACTGAGCCCGCTGGAGAGAGGCGAAAAACAGACTCCCCGAAACGTTACTCTCGTCAATATAAATCGGCATTGCGAATTTTGTATTGAAACCGGATGCAATTTCTGTGTTTCATCGTCAATGCGATGGTCGAAGGGTAACAGTAAACCTGCTGTGGTGCATCGGAGTCTCACACTGAGCCCGCTGGAGAGAGCCGAAAAACAGACTCCCCGAAACGTTACTCTCGTCAATATAAATCGGCATTGCGAATTTTGTATTGAAACCGGATGCAATTTCTGTGTTTCATCGTCAATGCGATGGTCGAAGGGTAACAGTAAACCCGCTGCGGTGCATCGGAGTCTCACACTGAGCCCGCTGGAGGGAGGCGAAAAACAGACTCCCCGAAACGTTACTCTCGTCAATATAAATCGGCATTGCGAATTTTGTATTGAAACCGGATGCAATTTCTGTGTTTCATCGTCAATGCGATGATCGAAGGGTAACAGTAAACCTGCTGCGGTGCATCGGAGTCTCACACTGAGCCCGCTGGAGAGAGGAGAAAAACAGACTCCCCGAAACGTTACTCTCGTCAATATAAATCGGCATTGCGAATTTTGTATTGAAACCGGATGCAATTTCTGTGTTTCATCGTCAATGCTGCGGTGCATCGGAGTCTCACACTGAGCCCGCTGGAGAGAGGCGAAAAACAGACTCCCCGAAACGTTACTCTCGTCAATATAAATCGGCATTGCGAATTTTGTATTGAAACCGGATGCAATTTCTGTGTTTCATCGTCAATGCGATGGTCGAAGGGTAACAGTAAACCTGCTGCGGTGCATCGGAGTCTCACACTGAACCCGCTGGAGAGAGGCGAAAAACAGACTCCCCGAAACGTTACTCTCGTCAATATAAATCGGCATTGCGAATTTTGTATTGAAACCGGATGCAATTTCTGTGTTTCATCGTCAATGCGATGGTCGAAGGGTAACAGTAAACCTGCTGTGGTGCATCGGAGTCTCACACTGAGCCCGCTGGAGAGAGCCGAAAAACAGACTCCCCGAAACGTTACTCTCGTCAATATAAATCGGCATTGCGAATTTTGTATTGAAACCGGATGCAATTTCTGTGTTTCATCGTCAATGCGATGGTCGAAGGGTAACAGTAAACCTGCTGCGGTGCATCGGAGTCTCACACTGAGCCCGCTGGAGAGAGCCGAAAAACAGACTCCCCGTGACGTTACTCTCGTGCATATAAATCGGCATTGCGAATTTTGTATTGAAACCGGATGCAATTTCTGTGTTTCATCGTCAATGTGATGGTCGAAGGGTAACAGTAAACCTGCTGTGGTGCATCGGAGTCTCACACTGAGCCCGCTGGAGAGAGCCGAAAATCAGACTCCCCGTAACGTTATTCTCGTCAATATAAATCGGCATTGCGAATTTTGTATTGAAACCGGATGCAATTTCTGTGTTTCATCGTCAATGTGATGGTCAAAGGGTAACAGTAAACCTGCTGTGGTGCATCGGAGTCTCACACTGAGCCCGCTGGAGAGAGCCGAAAATCAGACTCCCCGTAACGTTATTCTCGTCAATATAAATCGGCATTGCGAATTTTGTATTGAAACCGGATGCAATTTCTGTGTTTCATCGTCAATGTGATGGTCGAAGGGTAACAGTAAACCTGCCGTGGTGCATCGGAGTCTCACACTGAGCCCGCTGGAGAGAGCCGAAAATCAGACTCCCCGTAACGTTACTCTCGTCAATATAGGTCGGCATTGCGAATTTTGTATTGAAACCGGATGCAATTTCTGTGTTTCATCGTCAATGTGATGGTCGAAGGGTAACAGTAAACCTGCTGTGGTGCATCGGAGTCTCACACTGAGCCCGCTGGAGAGAGCCGAAAATCAGACTCCCTGTAACGTTATTCTCGTCAATATAAATCGGCATTGCGAATTTTGTATTGAAACCGGATGCAATTTCTGTGTTTCATCGTCAATGTGATGGTCGAAGGGTAACAGTAAACCTGCTGTGGTGCATCGGAGTCTCACACTGAGCCCGCTGGAGAGAGCCGAAAAACAGACTCCCCGAAACGTTACTCTCGTCAATATAGGTCGGCATTGCGAATTTTGAATTGAAACCTGCTGCAATTTCTGTGTTTCATCGTCAATGTTTTGGTCGAAGGGTAACAGTAAACCTGCTGTGGTACATCGGAGTCTCACACTGAACCCCTGGGCAGAGCTGAAAAGCAGACTCCCCGTAACGTTACTCTCGTCAATATAAATCGGCATTGCGAATTTTGTATTGAAACCGGATGCAATTTCTGTGTTTCATCGTCAATGCGATGGTCGAAGGGTAACAGTAAACCTGCTGTGGTGCATCGGAGTCCCACACTGAGCCAGCTGGAGAGAGCCGAAAATCAGACTCCCCGTAACGTTATTCTCGTCAATATAAATCGGCATTGCGAATTTTGTATTGAAACCGGATGCAATTTCTGTGTTTCATCGTCAATGTGGTGGTCGAAGGGTAACAGTAAACCTGCTGTGGTGCATCGGAGTCTCACACTGAGCCCGCTGGAGAGAGCCGAAAATCAGACTCCCCGTAACGTTACTCTCGTCAATATAGGTCGGCATCGCGAATTTTGTATTGAAACCTGCTGCAATTTCTGTGTTTCATCGTCAATGTGGTGGTCGAAGGGTAACAGTAAATCTGCTGTGGAACATCGGAGTCTCACACTGAGCCCGCTGGAGAGAGGCGAAAAACAGACTCCCCGGAACGTTACTCTCGTCAATATAAATCGGCATTGCGAATTTTGTATTGAAACCGGATGCAATTTCTGTGTTTCATCGTCAATGCGATGGTCGAAGGGTAACAGTAAACCTGCTGCGGTGCATCGGAGTCTCACACTGAGCCCGCTGGAGAGAGGCGAAAAACAGACTCCCCGGAACGTTACTCTCGTCAATATAAATCGGCATTGCGAATTTTGTATTGAAACCGGATGCAATTTCTGTGTTTCATCGTCAATGCGATGGTCGAAGGGTAACAGTAAACCTGCTGTGGTGCATCGGAGTCTCACACTGAGCCCGCTGGAGAGAGGCGAAAAACAGACTCCCCGAAACGTTACTCTCGTCAATATAAATCGGCATTGCGAATTTTGTATTGAAACCGGATGCAATTTCTGTGTTTCATCGTCAATGCGAGGGTCGAAGGGTAACAGTAAACCTGCTGCGGTGCATCGGAGTCTCACACTGAACCCGCTGGAGAGAGGCGAAAAACAGACTCCCCGAAACGTTACTCTCGTCAATATAAATCGGCATTGGGGAATTTTGTATTGAAACCGGATGCAATTTCTGTGTTTCATCGTCAATGCGATGGTCGAAGGGTAACAGTAAACCTGCTGTGGTGCATCGGAGTCTCACACTGAGCCCGCTGGAGAGAGCCGAAAATCAGACTCCCCGTAACGTTATTCTCGTCAATGTAAATCGGCATTGCGAATTTTGTATTGAAACCGGATGCAATTTCTGTGTTTCATCGTCAATGTGATGGTCGAAGGGTAACAGTAAACCTGCTGCGGTGCATCGGAGTCTCACACTGAGCCCGCTGGAGAGAGGCGAAAAACAGACTCCCCGAAACGTTACTCTCGTCAATATAAATCGGCATTGGGGAATTTTGTATTGAAACCGGATGCAATTTCTGTGTTTCATCGTCAATGCGATGGTCGAAGGGTAACAGTAAACCTGCTGTGGTGCATCGGAGTCTCACACTGAGCCCGCTGGAGAGAGGCGAAAAACAGACTCCCCGGAACGTTACTCTCGTCAATATAAATCGGCATTGCGAATTTTGTATTGAAACCGGATGCAATTTCTGTGTTTCATCGTCAATGCGATGGTCGAAGGGTAACAGTAAACCTGCTGTGGTGCATCGGAGTCTCACACTGAGCCCGCTGGAGAGAGGCGAAAAACAGACTCCCCGAAACGTTACTCTCGTCAATATAAATCGGCATTGCGAATTTTGTATTGAAACCGGATGCAATTTCTGTGTTTCATCGTCAATGCGAGGGTCGAAGGGTAACAGTAAACCTGCTGTGGTGCATCGGAGTCTCACACTGAGCCCGCTGGAGAGAGGCGAAAAACAGACTCCCCGGAACGTTACTCTCGTCAATATAAATCGGCATTGCGAATTTTGTATTGAAACCGGATGCAATTTCTGTGTTTCATCGTCAATGCGAGGGTCGAAGGGTAACAGTAAACCTGCTGCGGTGCATCGGAGTCTCACACTGAGCCCGCTGGAGAGAGGCGAAAAACAGACTCCCCGAAACGTTACTCTCGTCAATATAAATCGGCATTGCGAATTTTGTATTGAAACCGGATGCAATTTCTGTGTTTCATCGTCAATGCGAGGGTCGAAGGGTAACAGTAAACCTGCTGCGGTGCATCGGAGTCTCACACTGAACCCGCTGGAGAGAGGCGAAAAACAGACTCCCCGAAACGTTACTCTCGTCAATATAAATCGGCATTGGGGAATTTTGTATTGAAACCGGATGCAATTTCTGTGTTTCATCGTCAATGCGATGGTCGAAGGGTAACAGTAAACCTGCTGTGGTGCATCGGAGTCTCACACTGAGCCCGCTGGAGAGAGGCGAAAAACAGACTCCCCGAAACGTTACTCTCGTCAATATAAATCGGCATTGCGAATTTTGTATTGAAACCGGATGCAATTTCTGTGTTTCATCGTCAATGCGATGGTCGAAGGGTAACAGTAAACCTGCTGCGGTGCATCGGAGTCTCACACTGAGCCCGCTGGAGAGAGCCGAAAAACAGACTCCCCGTGACGTTACTCTCGTGCATATAAATCGGCATTGCGAATTTTGTATTGAAACCGGATGCAATTTCTGTGTTTCATCGTCAATGTGATGGTCGAAGGGTAACAGTAAACCTGCTGTGGTGCATCGGAGTCTCACACTGAGCCCGCTGGAGAGAGCCGAAAATCAGACTCCCCGAAACGTTACTCTCGTCAATATAAATCGGCATTGCGAATTTTGTATTGAAACCGGATGCAATTTCTGTGTTTCATCGTCAATGCGAGGGTCGAAGGGTAACAGTAAACCTGCTGCGGTGCATCGGAGTCTCACACTGAACCCGCTGGAGAGAGGCGAAAAACAGACTCCCCGAAACGTTACTCTCGTCAATATAAATCGGCATTGGGGAATTTTGTATTGAAACCGGATGCAATTTCTGTGTTTCATCGTCAATGCGATGGTCGAAGGGTAACAGTAAACCTGCTGTGGTGCATCGGAGTCTCACACTGAGCCCGCTGGAGAGAGCCGAAAATCAGACTCCCCGTAACGTTATTCTCGTCAATGTAAATCGGCATTGCGAATTTTGTATTGAAACCGGATGCAATTTCTGTGTTTCATCGTCAATGTGATGGTCGAAGGGTAACAGTAAACCTGCTGTGGTACATCGGAGTCTCACACTGAGCCCGCTGGAGAGAGGCGAAAAACAGACTCCCCGAAACGTTACTCTCGTCAATATAAATCGGCATTGCGAATTTTGTATTGAAACCGGATGCAATTTCTGTGTTTCATCGTCAATGCTGCGGTGCATCGGAGTCTCACACTGAGCCCGCTGGAGAGAGGCGAAAAACAGACTCCCCGAAACGTTACTCTCGTCAATATAAATCGGCATTGCGAATTTTGTATTGAAACCGGATGCAATTTCTGTGTTTCATCGTCAATGCGATGGTCGAAGGGTAACAGTAAACCTGCTGTGGTGCATCGGAGTCTCACACTGAACCCGCTGGAGAGAGGCGAAAAACAGACTCCCCGAAACGTTACTCTCGTCAATATAAATCGGCATTGCGAATTTTGTATTGAAACCGGATGCAATTTCTGTGTTTCATCGTCAATGCGATGGTCGAAGGGTAACAGTAAACCTGCTGTGGTGCATCGGAGTCTCACACTGAGCCCGCTGGAGAGAGCCGAAAAACAGACTCCCCGAAACGTTACTCTCGTCAATATAAATCGGCATTGCGAATTTTGTATTGAAACCGGATGCAATTTCTGTGTTTCATCGTCAATGCGATGGTCGAAGGGTAACAGTAAACCTGCTGCGGTGCATCGGAGTCTCACACTGAGCCCGCTGGAGAGAGCCGAAAAACAGACTCCCCGTGACGTTACTCTCGTGCATATAAATCGGCATTGCGAATTTTGTATTGAAACCGGATGCAATTTCTGTGTTTCATCGTCAATGTGATGGTCGAAGGGTAACAGTAAACCTGCTGTGGTGCATCGGAGTCTCACACTGAGCCCGCTGGAGAGAGCCGAAAATCAGACTCCCCGTGACGTTATTCTCGTCAATATAAATCGGCATTGCGAATTTTGTATTGAAACCGGATGCAATTTCTGTGTTTCATCGTCAATGTGATGGTCAAAGGGTAACAGTAAACCTGCTGTGGTGCATCGGAGTCTCACACTGAGCCCGCTGGAGAGAGCCGAAAATCAGACTCCCCGTAACGTTATTCTCGTCAATATAAATCGGCATTGCGAATTTTGTATTGAAACCGGATGCAATTTCTGTGTTTCATCGTCAATGTGATGGTCGAAGGGTAACAGTAAACCTGCCGTGGTGCATCGGAGTCTCACACTGAGCCCGCTGGAGAGAGCCGAAAATCAGACTCCCCGTAACGTTACTCTCGTCAATATAGGTCGGCATTGCGAATTTTGTATTGAAACCGGATGCAATTTCTGTGTTTCATCGTCAATGTGATGGTCGAAGGGTAACAGTAAACCTGCTGTGGTGCATCGGAGTCTCACACTGAGCCCGCTGGAGAGAGCCGAAAATCAGACTCCCCGTAACGTTATTCTCGTCAATATAAATCGGCATTGCGAATTTTGTATTGAAACCGGATGCAATTTCTGTGTTTCATCGTCAATGTGATGGTCGAAGGGTAACAGTAAACCTGCTGTGGTGCAACGGAGTCTCACACTGAGCCCGCTGGAGAGAGCCGAAAAACAGACTCCCCGAAACGTTACTCTCGTCAATATAAATCGGCATTGCGAATTTTGTATTGAAACCGGATGCAATTTCTGTGTTTCATCGTCAATGTGATGGTCGAAGGGTAACAGTAAACCTGCTGTGGTGCATCGGAGTCTCACACTGAGCCCGCTGGAGAGAGCCGAAAAACAGACTCCCCGAAACGTTACTCTCGTCAATATAGGTCGGCATTGCGAATTTTGAATTGAAACCTGCTGCAATTTCTGTGTTTCATCGTGAATGTTTTGGTCGAAGGGTAACAGTGAACCTGCTGTGGTACATCGGAGTCTCACACTGAACCCCTGAGCAGAGCTGAAAAGCAGACTCCCCGAAACGGTACTCTCGTGAATATAAGTCGGCATTGCGAATTTTGTATTGAAACCGGATGCAATTTCTGTGTTTCATCGTCAATGTGATGGTCGAAGGGTAACAGTAAACCTGCTGTGGTACATCGGAGTCTCACACTGAACCCCTGGGCAGAGCTGAAAAGCAGACTCCCCGTAACGTTACTCTCGTCAATATAAATCGGCATTGCGAATTTTGTATTGAAACCGGATGCAATTTCTGTGTTTCATCGTCAATGCGATGGTCGAAGGGTAACAGTAAACCTGCTGTGGTGCATCGGAGTCTCACACTGAGCCCGCTGGAGAGAGCCGAAAATCAGACTCCCCGTAACGTTATTCTCGTCAATATAAATCGGCATTGCGAATTGTGTATTGAAACCGGATGCAATTTCTGTGTTTCATCGTCAATGTGGTGGTCGAAGGGTAACAGTAAACCTGCTGTGGTGCATCGGAGTCTCACACTGAGCCCGCTGGAGAGAGCCGAAAATCAGACTCCCCGTAACGTTACTCTCGTCAATATAGGTCGGCATCGCGAATTTTGTATTGAAACCTGCTGCAATTTCTGTGTTTCATCGTCAATGTGGTGGTCGAAGGGTAACAGTAAACCTGCTGTGGTGCATCGGAGTCTCACACTGAGCCCGCTGGAGAGAGGCGAAGAACAGACTCCCCGAAACGTTACTCTCGTCAATATAAATCGGCATTGCGAATTTTGTATTGAAACCGGATGCAATTTCTGTGTTTCATCGTCAATGCGATGGTCGAAGGGTAACAGTAAACCTGCTGCGGTGCATCGGAGTCTCACACTGAGCCCGCTGGAGAGAGGCGAAAAACAGACTCCCCGAAACGTTACTCTCGTCAATATAAATCGGCATTGCGAATTTTGTATTGAAACCGGATGCAATTTCTGTGTTTCATCGTCAATGCGATGGTCGAAGGGTAACAGTAAACCTGCTGTGGTGCATCGGAGTCTCACACTAAGCCCGCTGGAGAGAGCCGAAAAACAGACTCCCCGAAACGTTACTCTCGTCAATATAAATCGGCATTGCGAATTTTGTATTGAAACCGGATGCAATTTCTGTGTTTCATCGTCAATGCGATGGTCGAAGGGTAACAGTAAACCTGCTGCGGTGCATCGGAGTCTCACACTGAGCCCGTTGGAGAGAGGCGAAAAACAGACTCCCCGAAACGTTACTCTCGTCAATATAAATCGGCATTGCGAATTTTGTATTGAAACCGGATGCAATTTCTGTGTTTCATCGTCAATGCGATGGTCGAAGGGTAACAGTAAACCTGCTGTGGTGCATCGGAGTCTCACACTGAGCCCGCTGGAGAGAGGCGAAGAACAGACTCCCCGAAACGTTACTCTCGTCAATATAAATCGGCATTTCGAATTTTGTATTGAAACCGGATGCAATTTCTGTGTTTCATCGTCAATGCGAGGGTCGAAGGGTAACAGTAAACCTGCTGCGGTGCATCGGAGTCTCACACTGAACCCGCTGGAGAGAGGCGAAAAACAGACTCCCCGAAACGTTACTCTCGTCAATATAAATCGGCATTGCGAATTTTGTATTGAAACCGGATGCAATTTCTGTGTTTCATCGTCAATGCGATGGTCGAAGGGTAACAGTAAACTTGCTGTGGTGCATCGGAGTCTCACACTGAGCCCGCTGGAGAGAGCCGAAAAACAGACTCCCCGAAACGTTACTCTCGTCAATATAAATCGGCATTGCGAATTTTGTATTGAAACCGGATGCAATTTCTGTGTTTCATCGTCAATGCGATGGTCGAAGGGTAACAGTAAACCTGCTGCGGGGCATCGGAGTCTCACACTGAGCCCGCTGGAGAGAGGCGAAAAACAGACTCCCCGAAACGTTACTCTCGTCAATATAAATCGGCATTGCGAATTTTGTATTGAAACCGGATGCAATTTCTGTGTTTCATCGTCAATGCGATGGTCGAAGGGTAACAGTATACCTGCTGTGGTGCATCGGAGTCTCACACTGAGCCCGCTGGAGAGAGCCGAAAATCAGACTCCCCGTAACGTTACTCTCGTCAATGTAAATCGGCATTGCGAATTTTGTATTGAAACCGGATGCAATTTCTGTGTTTCATCGTCAATGCGATGGTCGAAGGGTAACAGTAAACCTTCTGTGGTGCATCGGAGTCTCACACTGAGCCCGCTGGAGAGAGCCGAAAAACAGACTCCCCGTAACGTTACTCTCGTCAATATAAATCGGCATTGCGAATTTTGTATTGAAACCGGATGCAATTTCTGTGTTTCATCGTCAATGCGATGGTCGAAGGGTAACAGTAAACCTGCTGTGGTGCATCGGAGTCTCACACTGAGCCCGCTGGAGAGAGCCGAAAATCAGACTCCCCGTAACGTTACTCTCGTCAATACAAATCGGCATTGCGAATTTTGTATTGAAACCGGATGCAATTTCTGTGTATCATCGTCAATGCGATGGTCGAAGGGTAACAGTAAACCTGCTGTGGTGCATCGGAGTCTCACACTGAGCCCGCTGGAGAGAGCCGAAAATCAGACTCCCCGTAACGTTATTCTCGTCAATATAAATCGGCATTGCGAATTTTGTATTGAAACCGGATGCAATTTCTGTGTTTCATCGTCAATGTGATGGTCGAAGGGTAACAGTAAACCTGCTGTGGTGCATCGGAGTCTCACACTGAGCCCGCTGGAGAGAGCTGAACCGCAGACTCCCCGAAACGTTACTCTCGTGAATATAAGTCTGCATTGCGAATTTTGAATTGAAACCTGCTGCAATTTCTGTGTTTCATCGTCAATGCGATGGTCGAAGGGTAACAGTAAACCTGCTGTGGTGCATCGGAGTCTCACACTGAGCCCGCTGGAGAGAGCCGAAAAACAGACTCCCCGAAACGTTACTCTCGTCAATATAAATCGGCATTGCGAATTTTGTATTGAAACCGGATGCAATTTCTGTGTTTCATCGTCAATGCGATGGTCGAAGGGTAACAGTAAACCTGCTGTGGTGCATCGGAGTCTCACACTGAGCCCGCTGGAGAGAGCCGAAAATCAGACTCCCCGTAACGTTACTCTCGTCAATACAAATCGGCATTGCGAATTTTGTATTGAAACCGGATGCAATTTCTGTGTTTCATCGTCAATGCGAGGGTCGAAGGGTAACAGTAAACCTGCTGCGGTGCATCGGAGTCTCACACTGAACCCGCTGGAGAGAGCTGAACCGCAGACTCCCCGAAACGTTACTCTCGTGAATATAAGTCTGCATTGCGAATTTTGAATTGAAACCTGCTGCAATTTCTGTGTTTCATCGTCAATGCGATGGTCGAAGGGTAACAGTAAACCTGCTGTGGTGCATCGGAGTCTCACACTGAGCCCGCTGGAGAGAGCCGAAAATCAGACTCCCCGTAACGTTACTCTCGTCAATACAAATCGGCATTGCGAATTTTGTATTGAAACCGGATGCAATTTCTGTGTATCATCGTCAATGCGATGGTCGAAGGGTAACAGTAAACCTGCTGTGGTGCATCGGAGTCTCACACTGAGCCCGCTGGAGAGAGCCGAAAATCAGACTCCCCGTAACGTTATTCTCGTCAATATAAATCGGCATTGCGAATTTTGTATTGAAACCGGATGCAATTTCTGTGTTTCATCGTCAATGTGATGGTCGAAGGGTAACAGTAAACCTGCTGTGGTGCATCGGAGTCTCACACTGAGCCCGCTGGAGAGAGCTGAACCGCAGACTCCCCGAAACGTTACTCTCGTGAATATAAGTCTGCATTGCGAATTTTGAATTGAAACCTGCTGCAATTTCTGTGTTTCATCGTCAATGCGATGGTCGAAGGGTAACAGTAAACCTGCTGTGGTGCATCGGAGTCTCACACTGAGCCCGCTGGAGAGAGCCGAAAAACAGACTCCCCGAAACGTTACTCTCGTCAATATAAATCGGCATTGCGAATTTTGTATTGAAACCGGATGCAATTTCTGTGTTTCATCGTCAATGCGATGGTCGAAGGGTAACAGTAAACCTGCTGTGGTGCATCGGAGTCTCACACTGAGCCCGCTGGAGAGAGCCGAAAATCAGACTCCCCGTAACGTTACTCTCGTCAATACAAATCGGCATTGCGAATTTTGTATTGAAACCGGATGCAATTTCTGTGTATCATCGTCAATGCGATGGTCGAAGGGTAACAGTAAACCTGCTGTGGTGCATCGGAGTCTCACACTGAGCCCGCTGGAGAGAGCCGAAAATCAGACTCCCCGTAACGTTATTCTCGTCAATATAAATCGGCATTGCGAATTTTGTATTGAAACCGGATGCAATTTCTGTGTTTCATCGTCAATGTGATGGTCGAAGGGTAACAGTAAACCTGCTGTGGTGCATCGGAGTCTCACACTGAGCCCGCTGGAGAGAGCTGAACCGCAGACTCCCCGAAACGTTACTCTCGTGAATATAAGTCTGCATTGCGAATTTTGAATTGAAACCTGCTGCAATTTCTGTGTTTCATCGTCAATGCGATGGTCGAAGGGTAACAGTAAACCTGCTGTGGTGCATCGGAGTCTCACACTGAGCCCGCTGGAGAGAGCCGAAAAACAGACTCCCCGAAACGTTACTCTCGTCAATATAAATCGGCATTGCGAATTTTGTATTGAAACCGGATGCAATTTCTGTGTTTCATCGTCAATGCGATGGTCGAAGGGTAACAGTAAACCTGCTGTGGTGCATCGGAGTCTCACACTGAGCCCGCTGGAGAGAGCCGAAAAACAGACTCCCCGTAACGTTACTCTCGTCAATATAAATCGGCATTGCGAATTTTGTATTGAAACCGGATGCAATTTCTGTGTTTCATCGTCAATGCGATGGTCGAAGGGTAACAGTAAACCTGCTGTGGTGCATCGGAGTCTCACACTGAGCCCGCTGGAGAGAGCCGAAAATCAGACTCCCCGTAACGTTACTCTCGTCAATACAAATCGGCATTGCGAATTTTGTATTGAAACCGGATGCAATTTCTGTGTATCATCGTCAATGCGATGGTCGAAGGGTAACAGTAAACCTGCTGTGGTGCATCGGAGTCTCACACTGAGCCCGCTGGAGAGAGCCGAAAATCAGACTCCCCGTAACGTTATTCTCGTCAATATAAATCGGCATTGCGAATTTTGTATTGAAACCGGATGCAATTTCTGTGTTTCATCGTCAATGTGATGGTCGAAGGGTAACAGTAAACCTGCTGTGGTGCATCGGAGTCTCACACTGAGCCCGCTGGAGAGAGCTGAACCGCAGACTCCCCGAAACGTTACTCTCGTGAATATAAGTCTGCATTGCGAATTTTGAATTGAAACCTGCTGCAATTTCTGTGTTTCATCGTCAATGCGATGGTCGAAGGGTAACAGTAAACCTGCTGTGGTGCATCGGAGTCTCACACTGAGCCCGCTGGAGAGAGCTGAACCGCAGACTCCCCGAAACGTTACTCTCGTGAATATAAGTCTGCATTGCGAATTTTGAATTGAAACCTGCTGCAATTTCTGTGTTTCATCGTCAATGCGATGGTCGAAGGGTAACAGTAAACCTGCTGTGGTGCATCGGAGTCTCACACTGAGCCCGCTGGAGAGAGCTGAACCGCAGACTCCCCGAAACGTTACTCTCGTGAATATAAGTCTGCATTGCGAATTTTGAATTGAAACCTGCTGCAATTTCTGTGTTTCATCGTCAATGCGATGGTCGAAGGGTAACAGTAAACCTGCTGTGGTGCATCGGAGTCTCACACTGAGCCCGCTGGAGAGAGCCGAAAAACAGACTCCCCGAAACGTTACTCTCGTCAATATAAATCGGCATTGCGAATTTTGTATTGAAACCGGATGCAATTTCTGTGTTTCATCGTCAATGCGATGGTCGAAGGGTAACAGTAAACCTGCTGCGGTGCATCGGAGTCTCACACTGAGCCCGCTGGAGAGAGGCGAAGAACAGACTCCCCGAAACGTTACTCTCGTCAATATAAATCGGCATTTCGAATTTTGTATTGAAACCGGATGCAATTTCTGTGTTTCATCGTCAATGCGAGGGTCGAAGGGTAACAGTAAACCTGCTGCGGTGCATCGGAGTCTCACACTGAACCCGCTGGAGAGAGGCGAAAAACAGACTCCCCGAAACGTTACTCTCGTCAATATAAATCGGCATTGCGAATTTTGTATTGAAACCGGATGCAATTTCTGTGTTTCATCGTCAATGCGATGGTCGAAGGGTAACAGTAAACTTGCTGTGGTGCATCGGAGTCTCACACTGAGCCCGCTGGAGAGAGCCGAAAAACAGACTCCCCGAAACGTTACTCTCGTCAATATAAATCGGCATTGCGAATTTTGTATTGAAACCGGATGCAATTTCTGTGTTTCATCGTCAATGCGATGGTCGAAGGGTAACAGTAAACCTGCTGCGGGGCATCGGAGTCTCACACTGAGCCCGCTGGAGAGAGGCGAAAAACAGACTCCCCGAAACGTTACTCTCGTCAATATAAATCGGCATTGCGAATTTTGTATTGAAACCGGATGCAATTTCTGTGTTTCATCGTCAATGCGATGGTCGAAGGGTAACAGTATACCTGCTGTGGTGCATCGGAGTCTCACACTGAGCCCGCTGGAGAGAGCCGAAAATCAGACTCCCCGTAACGTTACTCTCGTCAATGTAAATCGGCATTGCGAATTTTGTATTGAAACCGGATGCAATTTCTGTGTTTCATCGTCAATGCGATGGTCGAAGGGTAACAGTAAACCTTCTGTGGTGCATCGGAGTCTCACACTGAGCCCGCTGGAGAGAGCCGAAAAACAGACTCCCCGTAACGTTACTCTCGTCAATATAAATCGGCATTGCGAATTTTGTATTGAAACCGGATGCAATTTCTGTGTTTCATCGTCAATGCGATGGTCGAAGGGTAACAGTAAACCTGCTGTGGTGCATCGGAGTCTCACACTGAGCCCGCTGGAGAGAGCCGAAAATCAGACTCCCCGTAACGTTACTCTCGTCAATACAAATCGGCATTGCGAATTTTGTATTGAAACCGGATGCAATTTCTGTGTATCATCGTCAATGCGATGGTCGAAGGGTAACAGTAAACCTGCTGTGGTGCATCGGAGTCTCACACTGAGCCCGCTGGAGAGAGCCGAAAATCAGACTCCCCGTAACGTTATTCTCGTCAATATAAATCGGCATTGCGAATTTTGTATTGAAACCGGATGCAATTTCTGTGTTTCATCGTCAATGTGATGGTCGAAGGGTAACAGTAAACCTGCTGTGGTGCATCGGAGTCTCACACTGAGCCCGCTGGAGAGAGCCGAAAAACAGACTCCCCGTAACGTTACTCTCGTGAATATAAATCGGCATTGCGAATTTTGTATTGAAACCGGATGCAATTTCTGTGTTTCATCGTCAATGTGATGGTCGAAGGGTAACAGTAAACCTGCTGTGGTGCATCGGAGTCTCACACTGAGCCCGCTGGAGAGAGCCGAAAATCAGACTCCCCGTAACGTTATTCTCGTCAATATAAATCGGCATTGCGAATTTTGTATTGAAACCGGATGGAATTTCTGTGTTTCATCGTCAATGTGATGGTCGAAGGGTAACAGTAAACCTGCTGTGGTGCATCGGAGTCTCACACTGAGCCCGCTGGAGAGAGCCGAAAATCAGACTCCCCGTAACGTTATTCTCGTCAATATAAATCGGCTTGCGAATTTTGTATTGAAACCGGATGCAATTTCTGTGTTTCATCGTCAATGTGATGGTCGAAGGGTAACAGTAAACCTGCTGTGGTGCATCGGAGTCTCACACTGAGCCCGCTGGAGGGAGCCGAAAATCAGACTCCCCGTAACGTTACTCTCGTCAATATAGGTCGGCATTGCGAATTTTGTATTGAAACCGGATGCAATTTCTGTGTTTCATCGTCAATGTGATGGTCGAAGGGTAACGGTAAACCTGCTGTGGTGCATCGGAGTCTCACACTGAGCCCGCTGGAGAGAGCCGAAAATCAGACTCCCCGTAACGTTATTCTCGTCAATATAAATCGGCATTGCGAATTTTGTATTGAAACCGGATGCAATTTCTGTGTTTCATCGTCAATGTGATGGTCGAAGGGTAACAGTAAACCTGCTGTGGTGCATCGGAGTCTCACACTGAGCCCGCTGGAGAGAGCCAAAAAACAGACTCCCCGAAACGTTACTCTCGTCAATATAAATCGGCATTGCGAATTTTGTATTGAAACCGGATGCAATTTCTGTGTTTCATCGTCAATGTGATGGTCGAAGGGTAACAGTAAACCTGCTGTGGTGCATCGGAGTCTATCACTGAGCCCGCTGGAGAGAGCCGAAAAACAGACTCCCCGAAACGTTACTCTCGTCAATATAGGTCGGCATTGCGAATTTTGAATTGAAACCTGCTGCAATTTCTGTGTTTCATCGTCAATGTTTTGGTCGAAGGGTAACAGTAAACCTGCTGTGGTACATCGGAGTCTCACACTGAAACCCTGGGCAGAGCTGAAAAGCAGACTCCCCGAAACGTTACTCTCGTCAATATAGGTCGGCATTGCGAATTTTGTATTGAAACCGGATGCAATTTCTGTGTTTCATCGTCAATGTGATGGTCGAAGGGTAACGGTAAACCTGCTGTGGTGCATCGGAGTCTCACACTGAGCCCGCTGGAGAGAGCCGAAAATCAGACTCCCCGTAACGTTATTCTCGTCAATATAAATCGGCATTGCGAATTTTGTATTGAAACCGGATGCAATTTCTGTGTTTCATCGTCAATGTGATGGTCGAAGGGTAACAGTAAACCTGCTGTGGTGCATCGGAGTCTCACACTGAGCCCGCTGGAGGGAGCCGAAAAACAGACTCCCCGAAACGTTACTCTCGTCAATATAGGTCGGCATTGCGAATTTTGTATTGAAACCGGATGCAATTTCTGTGTTTCATCGTCAATGTGATGGTCGAAGGGTAACAGTAAACCTGCTGTGGTACATCGGAGTCTCACACTGAGCCCGCTGGAGAGAGCCGAAAAACAGACTCCCCGTAACGTTACTCTCGTCAATATAAATCGGCATTGCGAATTTTGTATTGAAACCGGATGCAATTTCTGTGTTTCATCGTCAATGCGACGGTCGAAGGGTAACAGTAAACCTGCTGTGGTGCATCGGAGTCTCACACTGAGCCCGCTGGAGAGAGCCGAAAATCAGACTCCCCGTAACGTTATTCTCGTCAATATAAATCGGCATTGCGAATTTTGTATTGAAACCGGATGCAATTTCTGTGTTTCATCGTCAATGTGGTGGTCGAAGGGTAACAGTAAACCTGCTGTGGTGCATCGGAGTCTCACACTGAGCCCGCTGGAGAGAGCCGAAAATCAGACTCCCCGTAACGTTACTCTCGTCAATATATGTCGGCATTGCGAATTTTGAATTGAAACCTGCTGCAATTTCTGTGTTTCATCGTCAATGTGGTGGTCGAAGGGTAACAGTAAACCTGCTGTGGAACATCGGAGTCTCACACTGAACCCCTGGGCAGAGCTAAACCGCAGACTCCCCGAAACGTTACTCTCGTGAATATAAGTCGGAATTGGGAATTTTATATTGAAACCGGATGCAATTTCTGTGTTTCATCGTCAATGCGATGGTCGAAGGGTAACAGTAAACCTGCTGTGGTGCATCGGAGTCTCACACTGAGCCCGCTGGAGAGAGCCGAAAATCAGACTCCCCGTAACGTTACTCTCGTGAATATAAGTCTGCATTGCGAATTTTGAATTGAAACCTGCTGCAATTTCTGTGTTTCATCGTCAATGTGGTGGTCGAAGGGTAACAGTAAACCTGCTGTGGTACATCGGAGTCTCACACTGAACCCCCGGGCAGAGCTGAAAAGCAGACTCCCCGAAACGTTACTCTCGTGAATATAAGTCGGAATTGGGAATTTTATATTGAAACCGGATGCAATTTCTGTGTTTCATCGTCAATGCGATGGTCGAAGGGTAACAGTAAACCTGCTGTGGTGCATCGGAGTCTCACACTGAACCCCTGGGCAGAGCTGAAAAGCAGACTCCCCGAAACGTTACTCTCGTGAATATAAGTCTGCATTGCGAATTTTGAATTGAAACCTGCTGCAATTTCTGTGTTTCATCGTCAATGTGGTGGTCGAAGGGTAACAGTAAACCTGCTGTGGTACATCGGAGTCTCACACTGAACCCCTGGGCAGAGCTGAAAAGCAGACTCCCCGAAACGTTACTCTCGTGAATATAAGTCTGCATTGCGAATTTTGAATTGAAACCTGCTGCAATTTCTGTGTTTCATCGTCAATGTGGTGGTCGAAGGGTAACAGTAAACCTGCTGTGGTACATCGGAGTCTCACACTGAACCCCTGGGCAGAGCTGAAAAGCAGACTCCCCGAAACGTTACTGTCGTGAATATAAGTCTGCATTGCGAATTTTGAATTGAAACCTGCTGCAATTTCTGTGTTTCATCGTCAATGTGGTGGTCGAAGGGTAACAGTAAACCTGCTGTGGTACATCGGAGTCTCACACTGAACCCCTGGGCAGAGCTGAAAAGCAGACTCCCCGAAACGTTACTCTCGTGAATATAAGTCGGCATTGCGAATTTTGTATTGAAACCGGATGCAATTTCTGTGTTTCATCGTCAATGTGATGGTCGATGGGTAACAGTAAACCTGCTGTGGTACATCGGAGTCTCACACTGAACCCCTGGGCAGAGCTGAAAAGCAGACTCCCCGTAACGTTATTCTCGTCAATATAAATCGGCATTGCGAATTTAGTATTGAAACCGGATGCAATTTCTGTGTTTCATCGTCAATGTGGTGGTCGAAGGGTAACAGTAAACCTGCTGTGGTGCATCGGAGTCTCACACTGAGCCCGCTGGAGAGAGCCGAAAATCAGACACCCCGTAACGTTACTCTCGTCAATATAGGTCGGCATAGCGAATTTTGAATTGAAACCTGCTGCAATTTCTGTGTTTCATCGTCAATGTGGTGGTCGAAGGGTAACAGTAAACCTGCTGTGGTACATCGGAGTCTCACACTGAACCCCTGGGCAGAGCTGAAAAGCAGACTCCCCGAAACGTTACTCTCGTGAATATAAGTCTGCATTGCGAATTTTGAATTGAAACCTGCTGCAATATCTGTGTTTCATCGTCAATGTGGTGGTCGAAGGGTAACAGTAAACCTGCTGTGGTGCATCGGAGTCTCACACTGAGCCCGCTGGAGAGAGCCGAAAAACAGACTCCCCGAAACGTTACTCTCGTCAATATAAATCGGCATTGCGAATTTTGTATTGAAACCGGATGCAATTTCTGTGTTTCATCGTCAATGCGATGGTCGAAGGGTAACAGTAAACCTGCTGCGGTGCATCGGAGTCTCACACTGAGCCCGCTGGAGAGAGCCGAAAAACAGACTCCCCGAAACGTTACTCTCGTCAATATAAATCGGCATTGCGAATTTTGTATTGAAACCGGATGCAATTTCTGTGTTTCATCGTCAATGTGATGGTCGAAGGGTAACAGTAAACCTGCTGCGGTGCATCGGAGTCTCACACTGAGCCCGCTGGAGAGAGGCGAAAAACAGACTCCCCGAAACGTTACTCTCGTCAATATAAATCGGCATTGCGAATTTTGTATTGTAACCGGATGCAATTTCTGTGTTTCATCGTCAATGCGATGGTCGAAGGGTAACAGTAAACCTGCTGTGGTGCATCGGAGTCTCACACTGAGCCCGCTGGAGAGAGCCGAAAAACAGACTCCCCGAAACGTTACTCTCGTCAATATAAATCGGCATTGCGAATTTTGTATTGAAACCGGATGCAATTTCTGTGTTTCATCGTCAATGCGATGGTCGAAGGGTAACAGTAAACCTGCTTCGGTGCATCGGAGTCTCACACTGAGCCCGCTGGAGAGAGCCGAAAAACAGACTCCCCGAAACGTTACTCTCGTCAATATAAATCGGCATTGCGAATTTTGTATTGAAACCGGATGCAATTTCTGTGTTTCATCGTCAATGCGATGGTCGAAGGGTAACAGTAAACCTGCTGTGGTGCATCGGAGTCTCACACTGAGCCCGCTGGAGAGAGCCGAAAATCAGACTCCCCGTAACGTTACTCTCGTCAATATAAATCGGCATTGCGAATTTTGTATTGAAACCGGATGCAATTTCTGTGTTTCATCGTCAATGCGATGGTCGAAGGGTAACAGTAAACCTGCTGTGGTGCATCGGAGTCTCACACTGAGCCCGCTGGAGAGAGCCGAAAATCAGACTCCCCGTAACGTTACTCTCGTCAATATAAATCGGCATTGCGAATTTTGTATTGAAACCGGATGCAATTTCTGTGTTTCATCGTCAATGTGATGGTCGAAGGGTAACAGTAAACCTGCTGTGGTGCATCGGAGTCTCACACTGAGCCCGCTGGAGAGAGCCGAAAATCAGACTCCCCGTAACGTTACTCTCGTCAATATAGGTCGGCATTGCGAATTTTGAATTGAAACCTGCTGCAATTTCTGTGTTTCATCGTCAATGTGGTGGTCGAAGGGTAACAGTAAACCTGCTGTGGTACATCGGAGTCTCACACTGAACCCCTGGGCAGAGCTGAAAAGCAGACTCCCCGAAACGTTACTCTCGTCAATATAAGTCGGCATTGCGAATTTTGTATTGAAACCGGATGCAATTTCTGTGTTTCATCGTCAATGTGATGGTCGAAGGGTAACAGTAAACCTGCTGTGGTGCATCGGAGTCTCACACTGAGCCCGCTGGAGAGAGCCGTAAAACAGACTCCCCGAAACGTTACTCTCGTCAATATAAATCGGCATTGCGAATTTTGTATTGAAACCGGATGCAATTTCTTTGTTTCATCGTCAATGTGATGGTCGAAGGGTAACAGTAAACCTGCTGTGGTGCATCGGAGTCTCACACTGAGCCCGCTGGAGAGAGGCGAAAAACAGACTCCCCGAAACGTTACTCTCGTCAATATAAATCGGCATTGCGAATTTTGTATTGAAACCGGATGCAATTTCTGTGTTTCATCGTCAATGTGATGGTCGAAGGGTAACAGTAAACCTGCTGTGGTGCATCGGAGTCTAACACTGAGCCCGCTGGAGAGAGGCGAAAAACAGAGTCCCCGAAACGTTACTCTCGTCAATATAAATCGGCATTGCGAATTTAGTATTGAAACCGGATGAAATTTCTGTGTTTCATCGTCAATGCGATGGTCGAAGGGTAACAGTAAACCTGCTGTGCTGCATCGGAGTCTCACACTGAGCCCGCTGGAGAGAGCCGAAAAACAGACTCCCCGAAACGTTACTCTCGTCAATATAAATCGGCATTGCGAATTTTGTATTGAAACCGGATGCAATTTCTGTGTTTCATCGTCAATGTGATGGTAGAAGGGTAACAGTAAACCTGCTGCGGTGCATCGGAGTCTCACACTGAGCCCGCTGGAGAGAGCCGAAAAACAGACTCCCCGAAACGTTACTCTCGTCAATATAAATCGGCATTGCGAATTTTGTATTGAAACCGGATGCAATTTCTGTGTTTCATCGTCAATGCGATGGTCGAAGGGTAACAGTAAACCTGCTGTGGTGCATCGGAGTCTCTCACTGAGCCCGCTGGAGGGAGCCGAAAAACAGACTCCCCGAAACGTTACTCTCGTCAATATAAATCGGCATTGCGAATTTTGTATTGAAACCGGATGCAATTTCTGTGTTTCATCGTCAATGAGATGGTCGAAGGGTAACAGTAAACCTGCTGCGGTGCATCGGAGTCTCACACTGAGCCCGCTGGAGAGAGCCGAAAAACAGACTCCCCGAAACGTTACTCTCGTCAATATAAATCGGCATTGCGAATTTTGTATTGAAACCGGATGCAATTTCTGTGTTTCATCGTCAATGCGATGGTCGAAGGGTAACAGTAAACCTTCTGCGGTGCATCGGAGTCTCACACTGAGCCCAAAGGGCAGAGCCGAAGACGGACCCACCAAAACGTTACTCTCGTCCATATTCATCGGCATTGCGAATTTTGAATTGAAACCGGATGCAATTTCTGTGTTTCATCGTCAATGTGACGGTCGAAGGGTAACAGTAATCCTGCTGTGGTGCATCGGAGTCTCTCACTGTGCCCCCCAGGGAAGAACCAAAGAAGAGGCTCCCCGAAACGTTACTCTCGTCAATATGAATCGGCATTGCGAATTTTGTATTGAAACCGGATGCAATTTCTGTGGTTCATCGTCAATGTGATGGTCGAAGGGTAACAGTAAACCGGCCGTGTTGCATCGGAGACTAACACTTTGCCCCCTGGGAAGAGCCCAAAACAGACTCCCCGTAACGTTACTCTCGTCAATATAGGTCGGCATTGCGAATTTTGTTTTGAAACCGGATGCTATGTCTGTGTTTCATCGTCAATGTGATGGTCGAAGGGTAACAGTAAACCTGCTGTGGTACATCAGAATCTCACACTGAGCCCCCAGGGAATAGCCGAAAAACAGACTCCCCGAAACGCTACTCTCGTGAATATAAGTCGGCATTGCGAATTTTGTATTGAAACCGGATGCAATTTTTGTGTTTCATCGTCAATGTCATAGTCGAAGAGTAACAGTAAACCTGCTGTGGTGCATCCGAGTCTCACACGGAGCCCCCAGGGAAGAGCCGAAAAACAGACTCCCCGCAACGTTACTCTCGTCAATATAAATCGGCATTGCGAATTTTGTATTGAAACCGGATGCAATTTCTGTGTTTCATCGTCAATGTGACGGTCGAAGGGTAACAGTAATCCTGCTGTGGTGCATCGGAGTCTCTCACTGTGCCCCCCAGGGAAGAGCCAAGAAACAGACTCCCCGAAACGTTACTCTCGTCAATATAAATCGGCAATGCGAATTTTGTATTGAAACCGGATGCAATTTCTGAGTTTCATCGTCAATGTCATGGTCGAAGGGGAACAGTAAACCTGCCGTGTTGCATCGTAGTCTCACACTGAGCCCCCAGGGGAGAGCCGGAAAACAAACTCCGCAAAACGTTACACTCGTCCATATAAATCGGCATTGCGAATTTTGTATTGAAATCGGATGCAATATCTGTGTTTCATCGTCAATGTGATGGTCAAAGCGTAACAGTGAACCTGCCGTGGTGCATCGGAGTCTAACACTGAGCCCCCAGGGAAGAGCCAAAGAAGAGGCTCTCTGAAACGTTACTCTCGTCAATATAAATCGGCATTGCGAATTTTGTATTGAAACCGGATGCAATTTCTGTGGTTCATCGTGAATGTGATGGTCGAAGGGTAACAGTAAACCGGCCGTGTTGCATCGGAGACTAACACTGAGCCCCCTGGGAAGAGCCCAAAACTGACTCCCCGTAACGTTACTCTCGTCAATATAGGTCGGCATTGCGAATTTTGTATTGAAACCGGATGCAATTACTGTGTTTCATCGTCAATGTGATGGTCGAAGGGTAACAGGAAACCTGCTGTGGTACATCAGAATCTCACACTGAGCCCCCAGGGAAGAGCCGAAAAACAGACTCCCCGAAACGTTACTCTCGTGAATATAAGTCGGCATTGCGAATTTTGTATTGAAACCGGATGCAATTTCTGTGTTTCATCGTCAATGTCATAGTCGAAGAGTAACAGTAAACCTGCTGTGGTGCATCCGAGTCTCACACGGAGCCCCCAGGGAAGAGCCGAAAAACAGACTCCCCGCAACGTTACTCTCGTCAATATAAATCGGCATTGCGATTTTGTATTGAAACCGGATGCAATATCTGTGTTTCATCGTCAATGTGATGATCGAAGGGTAACAGTAAACCTGCCGAGGTGCATCGGAGTCTAACACTGAGCCCCCAGGGAAGAGCCAAATAACAGACTTCCCGAAACCTTACTCTCGTCAATATAAATCGGCATTGCGAATTTTGTATTGAAACCGGTTGCAATTTCTGTGTTTCATCGTCAATGTGATGGTCAAAGGGGAACAGTAATCCTGCCTTGGTGCATCGGAGTCTAACACTGAGCCCCCAGGGAAGAGCCAAAGAAAAGGTTCCCCGTAACGTTACTCTCGTCTATATAAATCGTCATTGCGAATTTAGTATTGAAACCGGATGCAATTTCTGTGCTTTATCGTCAATGTGATGGTCGAAGGGTAACAGTAAACCTGCTGTGATACATCGGAGTCTCACACTGAGCCCCCAGGGAAGAGCCGAAAAACAGACTCCCCCAAATGTTACTCTAGTCAATATAAATCGGCATTGCGAATTTTGTATTGAAACCGGATGCAATTTCTGTGTTTCATCGTCAATGTGATGGTCGAAGGGTAACAGTAAACCTGCTGTTGTGCATCGGAGTCTCACACTGAGCCCCCAGGGAAGAGCCGAAAAACAGTCTCTCCGAAACGTTACTGTCGTCAATATTAATCGGCATTGCGAATTTTGTATTCAAACCGGATGCAATTTCTGTGTTTCATCGTCAATGTCATGGTCGAAGGGTAACAGTAAACCTGCCGTGTTGCATCGGAGTCTCACACTGAGCCCCCAGGGCAGAGCCGGAAAACAAACTCCCCGAAACGTTACACTCGTCAATATAAATCGGCATTGCGAATTTTGTATTGAAACCGGATGCAATTTCAGTGTTTCATCCTCAATGTCATGGTCGAAGGGTAACAGTAAACCTGCTGTTGTGCATCGGAGACTCAGACTGAGCCCCCAGGGAAGAGCCAAAAAACAGACTCCCCAAAACGTTACTCTCGTCAATATAAATCGGCATTGCCAATTTTGTAATGAAATCGGATGCAATTTCTGTGTTTCATCGTCAATGTGATTGTCAAAGGGTAACAGTAAACCTGCCGTGGTGCATCGGAGTCTAACACTGAGCCCCCAGGGAAGAGCCAAAGAAGAGGCTCCCCAAAACGTTACTCTCGTCAATATAAATCGGCATTGCGAATTTTGTATTGAAACCGGATGCAATTTCTGTGGTTCATCGTCAATGTGATGGTGGAAGGGTAACAGTAATCCTGCCGTGTTGCATCGGAGACTAACACTGAGCCCCCTGGGAAGAGCCCAAAACAGACTCCCCGTAACGTTACTCTCGTCAATATAGGTCGGCATTGCGAATTTTGTATTGAAACCGGATGCAATTTCTGTGTTTCATCGTCAATGTCATGGTTGAAGGGTAACAGTAAACCTGCTGTTGTGCATCGGAGACTCACACTGAGCCCCCAGGGAAGAGCCAAAAAACAGACTCCCAAAAACGTAACTCTCGTCAATATAAATCGGCATTGCCAATTTTGTATTGAAATCGGATGCAATTTCTATGTTTCATCGTCAATGTGATGGTCAAAGGGTAACTGTAAACCTGCCGTGGTGCATCGGAGTCTAACACTGAGCCCCCAGGGAAGAGCCAAAGAAGAGGCTCCCCGATACGTTACTCTCGTCAATATAAATCGTCATTGCGAATTTAGTATTGAAACCGGATGCAATTTCTGTGCTTCATTGGCAATGTGATAGTCGAAGGGTAACAGTAAACCTGCCGTGTTGCATCGGAGTCTAACACTGAGCCCCCTGGGAAGAGCCCAAAACAGACTCCCCGTAACGTTACTCTCGTCAATATACACTCCTGGAAATTGAAATATGAACACCGTGAATTCATTGTCCCAGGAAGGGGAAACTTTATTGACACATTCCTGGGGTCAGATACATCACATGATCACACTGACAGAACCACAGGCACATGACACAGGCAACAGAGCATGCACAATGTCGGCACTAGTACAGTGTATATCCACCTTTCGCAGCAATGCAGGCTGCTATTCTCCCATGGAGACGATCGTAGAGATGCTGGATGTAGTCCTGTGGAACGGCTTGCCATGCCATTTGCACCTGGTGCCTCAGTTGGACCAGCGTTCGTGCTGGACGTGCAGACCGCGTGAGACGACGCTTCATCCAGTCCCAAACATGCTCAAAGGGGGACAGATCCGGAGATCTTGCTGGCCAGGGTAGTTGACTTACACCTTCTAGAGCACGTTGGGTGGCACGGGATACATGCGGACGTGCATTGTCCTGTTGGAACAGCAAGTTCCCTTGCCGGTCTAGGAATGGTAGAACGATGGGTTCGATGACGGTTTGGATGTACCGTGCACTATTCAGTGTCCCCTCGACGATCACCAGTGGTGTACGGCCAGTGTAGGAAATCGCTCCCCACACCATGATGCCGGGTGTTGGCCCTGTGTGCCTCGGTCGTATGCAGTCCTGATTGTGGCGCTCACCTGCACGGCGCCAAACACGCATACGACCATCATTGGCACCAAGGCAGAAGCGACTCTCATCGCTGAAGACGACACGTCTCCATTCGTCCCTCCATTCAAGCCTGTCGCGACACCACTGGAGGCGGGCTGCACGATGTTGGGGCGTGAGCGGAAGACGGCCTAACGGTGTGCGGGACCGTAGCCCAGCTTCATGGAGACGGTTGCGAATGGTCCTCGCCGATACCCCAGGAGCAACAGTGTCCCTAATTTGCTGGGAAGTGGCGGTGCGGTCCCCTACGGCACTGCGTAGGATCCTACGGTCTTGGCGTGCATCCGTGCGTCGCTGCGGTCCGGTCCCAGGTCGACGGGGACGTGCACCTTCCGCCGACCACTGGCGACAACATCGATGTACTGTGGAGACCTCACGCCCCACGTGTTGAGCAATTCGGCGGTACGTCCACCCGGCCTCCCGCATGCCCACTATACGCCATCGCTCAAAGTCCGTCAACTGCACATACGGTTCACGTCCACGCTGTCGCAGCATGCTACCAGTGTTAAAGACTGCGATGGAGCTCCGTATGCCACGGCAAACTGGCTGACACTGACGGCGGCGGTGCACAAATGCTGCGCAGCTAGCGCCATTCGACGGCCAACACCGCGGTTCCTGGTGTGTCCGCTGTGCCGTGCGTGTGATCATTGCTTGTACAGCCCTCTCGCAGTGTCCGGAGCAAGTATGGTGGGCCTGACACACCGGTGTCAATGTGTTCTTTTTTCCATTTCCAGGAGTGTAGGTCGGCATTGCGAATTTTGTATTGAAACCGGATGCAATTTCTGTGTTTCATAGTCAATGTGATGGTCGAAGGGTAACAGTAAACCTGCTGTGGTGCATCGGAGTCTCACACTGAGCCACAATGGAAGAGCCGTCAAATACACTCCCCAAAACGTTACTCTCGTCAATATAAATCGGCATTGCGAATTTTGTATTGAAACCGGATGCAATTTCTGTGTTTCATCGTCAATGTGATGGTCGAAGTGTAACAGTAAACCTGCCGTGGTGCATCGGAGCCTAACACGGAGCCACCAGGGAAGAGCGGAAAAACAGTCTCCCTGAAACGTTACTCTCGTCAATATAAATCTGGTTTGCGAATTTTGTACTGAAACCGGATGCAATTTCTGTATTTCATCGCCAGTGTGATGGTCTAAGGGTAACAGTAAAGCTGCTGAGGTGCATCGGAAACTAACACTGCGCCCCCAGGGAAGAGCCAAAGTACATGCTCTTCGAAACGGTACTCTTGTGGACACAAATCGGCATTGTGAATTTTGTAATGATCCGGATGCAACTTCTTAGTTTCATCGTCAATATCATCGTCGAAGGGTAACTGTAAACCTCCTGTGGTGCATTGGGGTCTAACACTGGGCCCCCAGGGAAGAGCCAAAGTACATGCTCTTCGAAACGGTACTGTTGTGGACACAAATCGCCATTGTGAAATTTGTATTGAACAGGATGCAATTTCTGTGTTTCATCGTCAATGTCATAGTCGAAGAGTAACAGTAAACCTGCTGTTGTGCATCGGAGTCTAACACTGGGCCCCCAGGGAAGAGCCAAAGTACATACTGTTCGAAACGGTACTCCTGTGGACAGAAATAGGCATTGTGAATTTTGTATTGATCCGGATGCAATTTCTAAGTTTCATCGTCAATGTCATTGTCGAAGTGTAACAGTAAACCTGCTGTGGTGCATCGGAGTCTAACAATGAGCCCCCAGAGAAGTGCCAAAAAACGGACTCCCCCAAATGTTACTATCGTCAATATAAATCGTCATTGCGAATTTTGTATTGAAACCGGATGCAATTTCTGTGTTTCATCGACAATGTGATGGTTGAAGTGTAACAGTAAACCTGCTGTGGTACATCGGTGTCTCAAACTGAGGCCCCAGGGAGAGCCAAAAGTCAGACTCCCCGAAACGTAACTCTCGTCAATATAAATCGGCATTCCGAATTTTGTATTGTAACCAGATGCAATTTCTGTGTTTCATCGTCAATGTCATGGCCGACGGGTAACAGTATATCTGCTGTGGTGCATCGAAGTCTCACACTGAGCCCCCAGGTACGAGCCAAAAACAGATCCCGGAAACGTTATTCTCGTCAATATGAATAGGCATGGCGAATTTTGTATTGAAACCGGATGCAATTTCTGTGTTTCATCGTCAATGTCATGGTCGAAGGGTAACAGTAAACCTGCCGTGTTGCATCGGAGTCTAACACTGAGCCTCCTGGGAAGAGCCCAAAACAGACTCCCCAAAACGTTACTCTCGTCAATATAGGTCGGCATTGCGAATTTTGTATTGAAACCGGATGCAATTTCTGCGTTTCATCGTCAATGTGATGGTCGAAGGGTAACAGTAAACCTGCTGTGATACATCAGAGTCTCACACTGAGCCCCCAGGGAAGAGCCGAAAAACAGACTCCCCGAAACGTTACTCTCGTGAATATAAGTCGGCATTGCGAAATTTGTATTGAAACCGGATGCAATTTCTGTGTTTCATCGTCAATGTCATAGTCGAAGAGTAACAGTAAACCTGCTGTGGTGCATCGGAGTCTAACACTGGGCCCCCAGGGAAGAGCCAAAGACCATACTCTTCCAAACGGTACTCCTGTGGACAGAAATAGGCATTGTGAATTTTGTATTGATCCGGATGCAATTTCTGTGTTTCATCGTCAATGTGATGGTCGAAGGGTAACAGTAAACCTGTTGTGGTGCATCAGCGTCCCACACTGAGGCCCCAGCGAAGAGCCGAAAAACAGTCTCCCCGAAACGTTACTCTCGTCAATATAAAACGGCATTGCGATTTTTGTATTGAAATCGGATGCAATTTCTGTGTTTCATCGTCAATGTGATGATCGAAGGGTAACAGTAAACCTGCCGAGGTGCATCGGAGTCTAACACTGAGCCCCCAGGGAAGAGCCAAAGAACAGACTTCCCGAAATGTTACTCTCGTCAATATAAGTCGGCATTGCGAATTTTGTATTGAAACCGGATGCAATTTCTGTGTTTCATCGGCAATGTCATAGTCGAAGAGTAACAGTAAACCTGCTGTGGTGCATCGGAGTCTAACACTGGGCCCCCAGGGAAGAGCCAAAGTACATACTGTTCGAAACGGTACTCCTGTGGACAGAAATAGGCATTGTGAATTTTGTATTGATCCGGATGCAATTTATAAGTTTCATCGTCAATGTCATGGTCGAAGTGTGACAGTAAACCTGCTGTGGTGCATCGGAGTCTAACAATGAGCCCCCAGGGAAGTGCCAAAGAACCGACTCCCCCAAATGTTACTCTCGTCGATATAACTCGTCATTGCGAAAATTGTATTGAAATCGGATGCAATTTCTGCGTTTCATCGACAATGTGATGGTTGAAGTGTAACAGTAAACCTGCTATGGTGCATGGGAGTTTCAAACTGAGGCCCCAGAGAGGAGCCAAAAATCAGACTCCCCGAAACGTTACTCTCGTTAATAGAAATCGGCATTCCGAATCTTGTATTGTAACCGGATGCAATATCTATGTTTCATCGTGAATGTGATGGTCGAAGGGTAACAGTAAACCTGCTGTGGTGCATCGGAGTCTCACACTGAGCCCCAATGGAAGAGCCGTCAAACAGACTCCCCGAAACGTTACTCTCGTCAATATAAATCGGCATTACGAATTTTGTATTGAAACCGGATGCAATTTCTGTGTTTCATCGTCAATGTGATGGTCGAAGTGTAACAGTAAACCTGCCGTGGTGCATCGGAGCCTAACACGGAGCCACCAGGGAAGAGCCGAAAAACAGTCTCCCCGAAACGTTACTCTCGTCAATATAAATCTGGTTTGCGAATTTTGTACTGAAACCGGATGAAATTTCTGTATTTCATCGTCAATGTCATGGTCGAAGGGTAACAGTAAACCAGCTGTTGTGCATCGGAGACTCACACTGAGCCCCCAGGGAAGAGCCAAAAAACAGACTCCCCAAAACGTTACTCTCGTCAATATAAATCGGCATTGCGAATTTTGTATTGAAACCGGTTGCAATTTCTGTGTTTCATCGTTAATGTGATGGTCGAAGGGTAACAGTAAACCTGCTGTGGTGCATCGGAGTCTAACACTGGTCCCCTAGGGAAGAGCCTAAGTACATTCTCTTCGAAACGGTACTTCTGTGGACAGAAACAGTCATTGTGAATTTTGTATTGATTTGGATGCAATTTCTAAGTTTCATCGTCAATGTCATGTTCGAAGGGTATCAGTTAACCTGCTGTTGTGCGTCGGAGACTCACACTGAGCCCCCAGGGAAGAGCCAAAGAACAGACTCCCTAAAACGTTACTCTCGTCAATATAAATCGGCATTGCGAATTTTGTATTGAAACCGGATGCAATTTCTGTGTTTAATCGTCAATGTGATGGTCAAAGGGTAACTGTAAACCTGCCGTGGTGCATCGGAGTCTAACACTGAGCCCCTAGGGTAAAGCCACATTACATACTCTTCGAAACGGTACTCCTGTGGACAGAAATCGGCATTGTGAATTTTGTATTGAAACTGGCTGCAATATCTGTGTTTAATCGTCTATGTCATAGTCGAAGGGTCACAGTAAACCTCCTGTGGTGCATCGGAGTCTCACACTGAGCCCCCAGGGAAGAGCCGAAAACAGATCCCCGAAATGTTACTCTCGTCAATATAAATCGGCATTGCGAATTCTGTATTGAAACCGGATGCAATTTCTGAGTTTCATCGTCAATGTGATGGTCGAAAGGTAAGAGTAAACCTGCCGTGGTGCAACGGAGTCTAACACTAAGCCCCCAGGATAGAGCCACATTACATATTCTTCGAAACGGTACTCCTGTGGACAGAAATCGGCATTGTGAATTTTGTATTGATCCGGATGCAATTTCTGTGTTTCATCGTCAATGTCATAGTCGAAGGGTAACAGTAAAGCTGCTGTGGTGCATCGGAGTCTAACACTGGGCCCCCAGGGAAGAGCGAAAGTACATATTATTCGAAACGGTACTCCTGTGGACAGAAATAGGCATTGTGAATTTTGTATTGATCCGGATGCAATTTCTAAGTTTCATCGTCAATGTCATGATCGAAGGGTAACAGTAAACCTGCCGTGTTGCATCGGAGTCTAACACTGAGCCCGCAGGGAAGAGCCATAAAACAGACTCCCCGAAACGTTACTCTCGTCAATATAAGTCGGCATTGCGAATTTTGTATTGAAACCGGATGCAATTTCTGTGTTTCATCGTCAATGTCATAGTCGAAGGGTAACAGTAAACATGCTGTGGTGCATCGGAGTCTAACACTGGGCCCCCAGGGAAGAGCCAAAGTACATACTCTTCGAAACGGTACTCCTGTGGACAGAAATAGGCATTGTGAATTTTGTATTGATCCGGATGCAATTTCTGTGTTTCATCGTCAATGTCATAGTCGAAGGGTAACAGTAAACCTGCCGTGTTGCATCGGAGTTTAACACTGAGCCCCCAGGGAAGAGGCATAAAACAGACTCCCCAAACGTTACTCTCGTCAATACAAATCGGCATTGCGAAATATGTATTGAAACCGGATGCAATTTCTGAGTTTCATCGTCAATGTCATAGTCGAAGGGTCACAGTAAACCTGCGTGGTGCATCGGAGTGTCACACTGAGCCCCCAGGGAAGAGCCAAAGAACAGACTCCACAAAACGTTACTCTCGTCAATATAAATCGGCATTGCGGATATTGTATTGAAACCGGATGCAATTTCTGTGTCTCATCGTCAATGTGATGGTCGAAGGGTAACAGTAAACCTGCTGTGGTGCATCGGAGTCTAACACTGGGCCCCCAGGGAAGAGCCAAAGTACATACTGTTCGAAACGGTACTCCTGTGGACAGAAATAGGCATTGTGAATTTTGTATTGATCCGGATGCAATTTCTAAGTTTCATCGTCAATGTCATTGTCGAAGTGTAACAGTAAACCTGCTGTGGTGCATCGGAGTCTAACAATGAGCCCCCAGAGAAGTGCCAAAAAACGGACTCCCCCAAATGTTACTATCGTCAATATAAATCGTCATTGCGAATTTTGTATTGAAACCGGATGCAATTTCTGTGTTTCATCGACAATGTGATGGTTGAAGTGTAACAGTAAACCTGCTGTGGTACATCGGTGTCTCAAACTGAGGCCCCAGTGAGAGCCAAAAGTCAGACTCCCCGAAACGTAACTCTCGTCAATATAAATCGGCATTCCGAATTTTGTATTGTAACCAGATGCAATTTCTGTGTTTCATCGTCAATGTCATGGCCGACGGGTAACAGTATATCTGCTGTGGTGCATCGAAGTCTCACACTGAGCCCCCAGGTACGAGCCAAAAACAGATCCCGGAAACGTTATTCTCGTCAATATGAATAGGCATGGCGAATTTTGTATTGAAACCGGATGCAATTTCTGTGTTTCATCGTCAATGTCATGGTCGAAGGGTAACAGTAAACCTGCCGTGTTGCATCGGAGTCTAACACTGAGCCTCCTGGGAAGAGCCCAAAACAGACTCCCCAAAACGTTACTCTCGTCAATATAGGTCGGCATTGCGAATTTTGTATTGAAACCGGATGCAATTTCTGCGTTTCATCGTCAATGTGATGGTCGAAGGGTAACAGTAAACCTGCTGTGGTGCATCGGAGACTCACACTGAGCCCCCAGGGAAGAGCCGAAAAACAGACTCCCCGAAACGTTACTCTCGTGAATATAAGTCGGCATTGCGAAATTTGTATTGAAACCGGATGCAATTTCTGTGTTTCATCGTCAATGTCATAGTCGAAGAGTAACAGTAAACCTGCGTGGTGCATCGGAGTGTCACACTGAGCCCCCAGGGAAGAGCCAAAGAACAGACTCCACAAAACGTTACTCTCGTCAATATAAATCGGCATTGCGGATATTGTATTGAAACCGGATGCAATTTCTGTGTCTCATCGTCAATGTGATGGTCGAAGGGTAACAGTAAACCTGCTGTGGTGCATCGGAGACTCACACTGAGCTCAGGGAAGAGTCGAAAAACAGTCTTCCCGAAACGTTACTCTCGTCAATATAAATCGGCATTGCGAATTTTGTATTGAAACCGGATGCAATTTCTGTGTTGAATCGTCAATGTGACGGTCGAAGGATAGCAGTAAACCTGCTGTGGTGCATCGGAGTCTCACACTGAGCCCCAGGGAAGAGCCAAAAATGAGACCCCAAGAAACGTTACTCTCGTCAATATAAATCCGCATTGCAAATTTTATATTGAAGCCAGATGCAATTTCTGTGTTTCTTCGTCAATGTGATGCTCGAAGGGACACAGTAAACCTGCTGTAGTGCATCGGAGTCTCACACTGAGCCCACAGGGAAGAGCCGAAGAACAGTCTCCCCGAAACGTTACCTTCGTCAATATAAATCGGCATTGCGAATTTTGTATTGAAACCGGATGCAATTTCTGTGTTTAATCGTCAATGTGACGGTCCAAGGATAGCAGTAAACCTGCTGTGGTGCATCGGAGTCTCACACTGAGCCCCAGGGAAGACCCAAAAGTGAGACTCCAAGAAACGTTACTCTCGTCAATATAAATCGGCATTGCGAATTATGTATTGTAACCGGATACAATTTCTGTGTTTCATCGTCAATGTGATGGTCGAAGGGTAACAGTAAACATGCTGTGGTGCATCGGAGTCTAACAATGGGCCCCCAGGGAAGAGCCAAAGTACATACTCTTCGAAACGGTACTCCTGTGGACAGAAATCGGCATTTTGAATTTTGTATTGATCCGGATGCAATTTCTATGTTTCATCGTCAATTTCATGGTCGAAGGGTAACAGTAAACCTGCTGTGGTGCATCGGTGTCTAACACTGAGCCCCCAAGAAAGAGCCAAAAAACAGATTCCCCGAAACGTTACTCTCGTCAATATAAATCGGCATTGCGAATTTTGTATTGAAACCGGATGCAATTTCTGTGTTTCATCGTCAATGTCATAGTCGAAGGGTAACAGTAAACCTGCTGTGGTGCATCGGAGTCTAACACTGGGCCCTCAGGGAAAAGCCACAGTACATACTCTTCGAAACGGTACGCCTGTGGACAGTAATTGGCATTGTGAATTTTTTATTGATCCGGATGCAATTTCTAAGTTTCATCGACAATGTCATTGTCGAAGGGTGACAGTGAACCTGCTGTTGTGCATCGGAGACTCACACTGAGCCCCCAGGGAAGAGCCAAAGAACAGACTCCCCAAAACGTTACTCTCGTCAATATAAATCGGCATTGCGAATTTTGTATTGAAACCGGATGGAATTTCTGATTTCATCGTCAATGTGATGGTCGAAGGGTAACAGTAAACCTCCTGTGGTGCATCGGAGTCTCACACTGAGCCCCCAGGGATGAGCCGAAAAACAGATCCCCGAAATGTTACTCTCGTCAATATAAATCGGCATTGCGAATTCTGTATTGAAACCGGATGCAATTTCTGAGTTTCATCGTCAATGTGATGGTCGAAAGGTAAGAGTAAACCTGCCGTGGTGCATCCGAGTGTAACACTGGGCCCCCAGGGAAGAGCCAAAGTACATACACTTCGAAACGATACTCCTGTGGACATAAATAGGCATTGTGAATTTTGTATTGATCCGGATGCAATTTCTAAGTTTCATCGTCAATGTCATTGTCGAAGGGTAACAGTAAACCTGCCGTGTTGCATCGGAGTTTAACACTGAGCCCCCAGGGAAGAGCCAAAAAAAGACTCCCCGAAACGTTATTCTCGTCAATATAAGTCGGCATTGCGAATTTTGTATTGAAACCGGATGCAATTTCTGTGTTTCATCGTCAATGTCATAGTCGAAGGGTAACAGTAAACCTGCTGTGGTGCATCGGTGTCTAACACTGAGCCCCCAGGAAAGAGCCAAAAAACAGACTCCCCGAAACATTACTCTCGTCAGTATAATTTGGCATTGCGAATTTTGTATTGAAACCGGATGCAATTTTTGTGTTTCATCGTCAATGTGATGGTCGAAGGGTAACAGTAAGCCTGCTGTGGAGCGTCAGAGTCTCACACTGAGCCCCCAGGGAAGACCCGATAAACAGACTCCCCGAAACGTTACTCTCATCAATATAAATCGGCATTGCTAATTTTGTATTGAAACTGGATGCAATTTCTGTGTTTCATCGTCAATGTCATAGTCAAAGGGTCACAGTAAACCTGCGTGGTGCATCGGAGTGTCACACTGAGCCCCCAGGGAAAAGCCAACAAACAGACTCCCCGAAACTTTACTCTCGTCAATATAAATCGGCATTGCGAATTTTGTATTGAAACCGGATGCAATTTCTGTGTTTCATCGTCAATGTGAAGGTCGGAGGGTAACAGTAAACTTGCTGTGGTGCATCGGAGTCTAACACTGGGCCCCCAGGGAAGAGTCTAAGTACATAAACTTCGAAACGGTACTTCTGTGGACAGAAATCGTCATTGTGAATTTTGTATTGATCCGGATGCAATTTCTGTGTTTCATCGGCAATGTCATAGTTGAATGGTAACAGTAAACTTGCTGTGGTGCATCCGAGTCTCACACTGAGCCCCCAGGGTAAAGCCAAAAAACAGTTTCCCCGAAACGTTACTCTCGTCAATATAAATAGGCATTGTGAATTTTGTATTGATCCGGATGCAATTTCTAAGTTTCATCGTCAATGTCATGGTCGAAGGATAACAGTGAACCTGCTGTTGTGGATCGGAGACTCACACTGAGCTCCCAGGGAAGAGCCAAAAAACAGACTCCCCAAAACGTTACTCTCGTCAATATAAATCGGCATTGCGAATTTTGTATTGAAACCGGATGCAATTTTTGTGTTTCATCGTCAATGTGATGGTCGAAGGGTAACAGTAAACCTCCTGTGGTGCATCGGAGTCTCACACCGAGCCCCCAGGGAAGAGCTGAAAAACAGGTTCCCCTAAATGTTACTCTCGTCAATATAAATGGGCATTGCGAATTTTGTATTGAAACCGGAAGGAATTTCTGAGTTTCATCGTCAATGTGGTGGTCGATGGGTAACAGTAAACCTGCTGTGGTGCATCGGAGTCTAACACTGGGCCCCCAGGGAAGAGCCAAAATACATACTCTTCGAAACGGTACTCCTGTGGACATAAATAGGCATTGTGAATTTTGTATTAATCCGATGCAATTTCTAAGATTCATTGTCAATGTCATGGTCGAAGGGTAACAGTAAACCTGCCGTGTTGCATCGGAGTCTAACACTGAGCCCCCAGGGAAGAGCCAAAAAACAGCCTCCTCGAAAAGTTACTCTCGTCAATATAAATCGTCATTGCGAATTTTGTATTGAAACCGGATGCAATTTCTGTGTTTCATCGTCAATGTGATGGTCGAAAGGTAACAGTTAACCAGCTTTGGTGCATCGGAGTCTCACACTGAGCCCCCGGGGAACAGCCGAAAAACAGTCTCCCCGAAACGTTACTCTCGTCAATATAAATCGGCATTGTTAATTTTGTTTTGAAACCTTATGCAATTTCAGTGTTTCATCGTCAATGTGATGGTCGAAGGGTAACAGTAAACCTGCCGTGTTGCATCGGAGTCTAACAATGAGCCCCCAGGGAAGAGCCAAAGAACAGAGTCCCCGAAACGTTACTCTCGTCAATAGAAATCGCCATTGCGAATTTTGTATTGAAACCGGATGCAATTTCAGTGTTTCATCGTCAATGTCATGGTCGAAGGGTTACAGTAAACCTGCTTTGGTGCATCGGAGTCTCACACTGAGCACCCAGCGAAGAGCCAAAGAACAGACTCCCCAAAACGTAACTCTCGTCAATATAAATCGGAAGTGAAATTTTGTGTTGAAACCGGATGCAATTTCTGTGTTTCATCGTCAATGTAATGATCGAAGGGTAACAGTAAACCTTCTGTGGTGCATCGGAGTCTAACACTGAGCCCCCAGGGAAGAGCCAAAGTACATCCTCTTTGAAACGGTACTTCTGTGGACAGAAATCGGCATTGTGAATTTTGTATGCATTCCCGATGCAATTTCTGTGTTTCATCGTCAATGTGATGGTCGAAGGGTAACAGTAAACCTGCTGTGGTGCATCGGAGTCCAACACAGAGCCCCCAGGGAAGAGCCAAAGTACAAACTTTTCTAAACCGTACTCCTGTGGACAGAAATCGGCATTGCGAATTTTGTATTGAATCCGGATGCAATTTCTGTGTTTCATCGTCAATGTGATGGTCGAAGGGTAACAGTAAACCTGCTGTGGTGCATCGGAGTCTAACACTGACCCCCAGGAAAGAGCCAAAAAACAGACTCAACGAAACGTTACTCTCGTCAATATAAGTCGGCATTGCGAATTTTGTATTGAATCCGGATGCAATTTCTGTGTTTCATCGTCAATGTCATGGTCGAAGGGTTACAGTAAACCTGCTTTGGTGCATCGGAGTCTCACACTGAGCCCCCAGGGAAGCGTCAAAAAACAGACTCAACGAAACGTTACTCTCGTCAATATAAGTCGGCATTGCGAATTTTGTATTGAATCCGGATGCAATTTCTGTGTTTCATCGTCAATGTGATGGTCGAAGGGTAACAGTAAAACTGCTGTCGTGCATCGGAGTCCAACACTGGGCCTCCAGGGAAGAGCCAAAGTACATACTCTTCGAAACGGTACTCCTGTGGACAGAAATCGGCATTGTGAATTTTGTATTGATCCGGATGGAATATCTGTGTTTCATCGTCAATGTCATGGTCGAAGGGTTACAGTAAACCTGCTTTGGTGCATCGGAGTCTCACACTGAGCCCCCAGGGAAGCGTCAAAAAACAAACTCCCAGAAACGTTACTCTCGTCAATATAAATCGGCATTGCAAATTTTGTATTGAAACCGGATGCAATTTCTGTGTTTCATCGTCAGTGTGATGGCCGAAGGGTAACAGTAAAACTGCTGTCGTGCATCGGAGTCTAACACTGGCCCCCAGGTAAGAGACAAAGTACTTACTCTTCGAAACGGTACTCCTGTGGACAGAATCGGCATTGTGAATTTTGTATTGATCCGGATACAATTTCTGTGTTTCATGGTCAATGTAATGATCGAAGGGTAACAGTAAACCTGCTGTGGTGCATCGGAGTCCAACACTGAGCCCCCAGGGAAGAGCCAAAGTACAAACTTTTCTAAACCGTACTCCTGTGGACAGAAATCGGCATTGCGAATTTTGTATTGAATCCGGATGCAATTTCTGTGTTTCATCGTCAATGTGATGGTCGAAGGGTAACAGTAAACCTGCTGTGGTGCATCGGAGTCTAACACTGACCCCCAGGAAAGAGCCAAAAAACAGACTCAACGAAACGTTACTCTCGTCAATATAAGTCGGCATTGCGAATTTTGTATTGAATCCGGATGCAATTTCTGTGTTTCATCGTCAATGTGATGGTCGAAGGGTAAGAGTTAACCTGCTGTGGTGCATCGTAGTCTAACACTGGGCCCCCAGGGAAGAACCAAAAATACATACTCTTGGGAACGGTACTCCTGAGGACAGAAATCGGCATTGTGAATTTTGTATTGATCTGGATGGAATTTCTGTGTCTCAGGGTCAATGTCATGTTCGAAGGGTAACAGTAAAGCTGCTGTGATGCATCGGAGTCTAACACTGGGCCCCCAGGGAAGAGCCAAAGAACATACTCTTCGAAACGGTACTCCTGTGGACCAAAATCGGCATTGTTAATTTTGTAGTGATCCGGATGCAATTTCTGTGTTTCATCGTCAATGTCGTGATCGAAGGGTTACAGAAAACCTGCTGTGGTGCATCAGAGTCTCACACTGAGCACCCAGCGAAGAGCCAAAAAACAGACTCCCCGAAACGTTACTCTCGTCAATATAAATCGGAAGTGCAAATTTTGTGTTGAAACCGGATGCAATTTCTGTGTTTCATCGTCAATGTAATGATCGAAGGGTAACAGTAAACCTTCTGTGGTGCATCGGAGTCTAACACTGAGCCCTCAGGGAAGAGCCAAAGTACATCCTCTTTGAAACGGTACTCCTGTGGACAGAAATCGGCATTGTGAATTTTGTATGCATTCCCGATGCAATTTCTGTGTTTCATCGTCAATGTGATGGTCGAAGGGTAACAGTAAACCTGCTGTGGTGCATCGGAGTCCAACACTGAGCCCCCAGGGAAGAGCCAAAGTACAAACTTTTCTAAACCGTACTCCTGTGGACAGAAATCGGCATTGCGAATTTTGTATTGAATCCGGATGCAAGTTCTGTGTTTCATCGTCAATGTGATGGTCGAAGGGTAACAGTAAACCTGCTGTGGTGCATCGGAGTCTAACACTGACCCTCAGGAAAGAGCAAAAAAACAGACTCAACGAAACGTTACTCTCGTCAATAGAAATCGGCATTGCGAATTTTGTATTGAATCCGGATGCAATTTCTGTGTTTCATCGTCAATGTGATGGTCGAAGGGTAAGAGTTAACCTGCTGTGGTGCATCGTAGTCTAACACGGGGCCCCCAGGGAAGAACCAAAGATACATACTCTTGGGAACGGTACTCCTGAGGACAGAAATCGGCATTGTGAATTTTGTATTGATCTGGATGGAATTTCTGTGTCTCAGGGTCAATGTCATGTTCGAAGGGTAACAGTAAATCTGCTGTGATGCATCGGAATCTAACACTGGGCCCCCAGGGAAGAGCCAAAGAACATACTCTTCGAAACGGTACTCCTGTGGACCAAAATCGGCATTGTTAATTTTGTATTGATCCGGATGCAATTTCTGTGTTTCATCGTCAATGTATTGGTCGATGGGTTACAGTAAACCTGCTGTGGTGCATCGGAGTCTCACACTGAGCCCCAGGGAAGAGCCAAATAACAGACTCCCCGAAACGTTACTCTCGTCAATATAAATCGGCATTGCAAATTTTGTGTTGAAACCGGATGCAATTTCTGTGTTTCATCGTCAATGTGATGGTCGAAGGGTAACTGAAACCTGCTGTGGTGCATCGGAATCTAACACTGGGCCCCCAGGGAAGATCCAAAGTACATACTCTTCGAAACGCTACTCCTGTGGACAGAAATCGGCATTGTGAATTTTGTATTGCTGCGGATGGAATATCTGTGTTTCATCGTCAATGTCATGGTCGAAGGGTTCCAGTAAACCTGCTTTGGTGCATCGGAGTCTCACACTGAGCCCCCAGGGAAGCGTCAAAAAACAAACTCCCAGAAACGTTACTCTCGGCAATATAAATCGGCATTGCAAATTTTGTATTGAAACCGGATGCAACTTCTGCGTTTCATCGTCAATGTGATGGCCGAAGGGTAACAGTAAAACTGCTGTCGTGCATCGGAGTCTAACACTGGGCCCCCAGGAAAGAGACAAAGTACTTACTCTTCGAAACGGTACTCCTGTGGACAGAAATCGGCATTGCGAATTTTGTATTGAATCCGGATGCAGTTTCTGTGTTTCATCGTCAATGTGATGGTCGAAGGGTAACAGTAAACCTGCTGTGGTGCATCGGAGTCTAACACTGGGCCCCCAGGGAAGAACCAAAAATACATACTCTTGGGAACGGTACTCCTGAGGACAGAAATCGGCATTGTGAATTTTGTATTGATCTGGATGGAATTTCTGTGTCTCAGGGTCAATGTCATGTTCGAAGGGTAACAGTAAAGCTGCTGTGATGCATCGGAGTCTAACACTGGGCCCCCAGGGAAGAGCCAAAGAACATACTCTTCGAAACGGTACTCCTGTGGACCAAAATCGGCATTGTTAATTTTGTAGTGATCCGGATGCAATTTCTGTGTTTCATCGTCAATGTCATGATCGATGGGTTACAGAAAACCTGCTGTGGTGCATCGGAGTCTCACACTGAGCCCCCAGGGAAGAGCCAAATAACAGACTCACCGAAACGTTACTCTCTTCAATATAAATCGGCATTGCAAATTTTGTGTTGAAACCGGATGCAATTTCTGTGTTTCATCGTCAATGTGATGGTCGAAGGGTAACTGAAACCTGCTGTGGTGCATCGGAGTCTAACACTGGGCCCCCAGGGAAGAGCCAAAGTACATACTCTTCGAAACGGTACTCCTGTGGACAGAAATCGGCATTGTGAATTTTGTATTGCTGCGGATGGAATATCTGTGTTTCATCGTCAATGTCATGGTCGAAGGGTTCAAGTAAACCTGCTTTGGTGCATCGGAGTCTCACACTGAGCCCCCAGGGAAGCGTCAAAAAACAAACTCCCAGAAACGTTACTCTCGTCAATATAAATCGGCATTGCAAATTTTGTATTGAAACCGGATGCAATTTCTGCGTTTCATCGTCAATGTGATGGCCGAAGGGTAACAGTAAAACTGCTGTCGTGCATCGGAGTCTAACACTGGCCCCCAGGTAAGAGACAAAGTACTTACTCTTCGAAACGGTACTCCTGTGGACAGAATCGGCATTGTGAATTTTGTAGTGATCCGGATGCAATTTGTGTGTTTCATGGTCAATGTCGTGATCGAAGGGTTACAGAAAACCTGCTGTGGTGCATCGGAGTCTCACACTGAGCCCCCAGGGAAGAGCCAAATAACAGACTCACCGAAACGTTACTCTCTTCAATATAAATCGGCATTGCAAATTTTGTGTTGAAACCGGATGCAATTTCTGTGTTTCATCGTCAATGTGATGGTCGAAGGGTAACTGAAACCTGCTGTGGTGCATCGGAATCTAACACTGGGCCCCCAGGGAAGATCCAAAGTACATACTCTTCGAAACGCTACTCCTGTGGACAGAAATCGGCATTGTGAATTTTGTATTGCTGCGGATGGAATATCTGTGTTTCATCGTCAATGTCATGGTCGAAGGGTTCCAGTAAACCTGCTTTGGTGCATCGGAGTCTCACACTGAGCCCCCAGGGAAGCGTCAAAAAACAAACTCCCAGAAACGTTACTCTCGGCAATATAAATCGGCATTGCAAATTTTGTATTGAAACCGGATGCAATTTCTGCGTTACATCGTCAATGTGATGGCCGAAGGGTAACAGTAAAACTGCTGTCGTGCATCGGAGTCTAACACTGGGCCCCCAGGAAAGAGACAAAGTACTTACTCTTCGAAACGGTACTCCTGTGGACAGAAATCGGCATTGCGAATTTTGTATTGAATCCGGATGCAGTTTCTGTGTTTCATCGTCAATGTGATGGTCGAAGGGTAACAGTAAACCTGCTGTGGTGCATCGGAGTCTAACACTGGGCCCCCAGGGAAGAACCAAAAATACATACTCTTGGGAACGGTACTCCTGAGGACAGAAATCGGCATTGTGAATTTTGTATTGATCTGGATGGAATTTCTGTGTCTCAGGGTCAATGTCATGTTCGAAGGGTAACAGTAAAGCTGCTGTGATGCATCGGAGTCTAACACTGGGCCCCCAGGGAAGAGCCAAAGAACATACTCTTCGAAACGGTACTCCTGTGGACCAAAATCGGCATTGTTAATTTTGTAGTGATCCGGATGCAATTTCTGTGTTTCATCGTCAATGTCGTGATCGAAGGGTTACAGAAAACCTGCTGTGGTGCATCAGAGTCTCACACTGAGCACCCAGCGAAGAGCCAAAAAACAGACTCCCCGAAACGTTACTCTCGTCAATATAAATCGGAAGTGCAAATTTTGTGTTGAAACCGGATGCAATTTCTGTGTTTCATCGTCAATGTAATGATCGAAGGGTAACAGTAAACCTTCTGTGGTGCATCGGAGTCTAACACTGAGCCCTCAGGGAAGAGCCAAAGTACATCCTCTTTGAAACGGTACTCCTGTGGACAGAAATCGGCATTGTGAATTTTGTATGCATTCCCGATGCAATTTCTGTGTTTCATCGTCAATGTGATGGTCGAAGGGTAACAGTAAACCTGCTGTGGTGCATCGGAGTCCAACACTGAGCCCCCAGGGAAGAGCCAAAGTACAAACTTTTCTAAACCGTACTCCTGTGGACAGAAATCGGCATTGCGAATTTTGTATTGAATCCGGATGCAAGTTCTGTGTTTCATCGTCAATGTGATGGTCGAAGGGTAACAGTAAACCTGCTGTGGTGCATCGGAGTCTAACACTGACCCTCAGGAAAGAGCAAAAAAACAGACTCAACGAAACGTTACTCTCGTCAATAGAAATCGGCATTGCGAATTTTGTATTGAATCCGGATGCAATTTCTGTGTTTCATCGTCAATGTGATGGTCGAAGGGTAAGAGTTAACCTGCTGTGGTGCATCGTAGTCTAACACGGGGCCCCCAGGGAAGAACCAAAGATACATACTCTTGGGAACGGTACTCCTGAGGACAGAAATCGGCATTGTGAATTTTGTATTGATCTGGATGGAATTTCTGTGTCTCAGGGTCAATGTCATGTTCGAAGGGTAACAGTAAATCTGCTGTGATGCATCGGAATCTAACACTGGGCCCCCAGGGAAGAGCCAAAGAACATACTCTTCGAAACGGTACTCCTGTGGACCAAAATCGGCATTGTTAATTTTGTATTGATCCGGATGCAATTTCTGTGTTTCATCGTCAATGTATTGGTCGATGGGTTACAGTAAACCTGCTGTGGTGCATCGGAGTCTCACACTGAGCCCCAGGGAAGAGCCAAATAACAGACTCCCCGAAACGTTACTCTCGTCAATATAAATCGGCATTGCAAATTTTGTGTTGAAACCGGATGCAATTTCTGTGTTTCATCGTCAATGTGATGGTCGAAGGGTAACTGAAACCTGCTGTGGTGCATCGGAATCTAACACTGGGCCCCCAGGGAAGATCCAAAGTACATACTCTTCGAAACGCTACTCCTGTGGACAGAAATCGGCATTGTGAATTTTGTATTGCTGCGGATGGAATATCTGTGTTTCATCGTCAATGTCATGGTCGAAGGGTTCCAGTAAACCTTCTTTGGTGCATCGGAGTCCCACACTGAGCCCCCAGGGAAGCGTCAAAAAACAAACTCCCAGAAACGTTACTCTCGGCAATATAAATCGGCATTGCAAATTTTGTATTGAAACCGGATGCAATTTCTGCGTTTCATCGTCAATGTGATGGCCGAAGGGTAACAGTAAAACTGCTGTCGTGCATCGGAGTCTAACACTGGGCCCCCAGGAAAGAGACAAAGTACTTACTCTTCGAAACGGTACTCCTGTGGACAGAAATCGGCATTGCGAATTTTGTATTGAATCCGGATGCAGTTTCTGTGTTTCATCGTCAATGTGATGGTCGAAGGGTAACAGTAAACCTGCTGTGGTGCATCGGAGTCTAACACTGACCCCCAGGAAAGAGCCAAAAACAGACTCAACGAAACGTTACTCTCGTCAATATAAATCGGCATTGCGAATTTTGTATTGAATCCGGATGCAATTTCTGTGTTTCATCGTCAATGTGATGGTCGAAGGGTAAGAGTTAACCTGCTGTGGTGCATCGTAGTCTAAAACTGGGCCCCCAGGGAAGAACCAAAAATACATACTCTTGGGAACGGTACTCCTGAGGACAGAAATCGGCATTGTGAATTTTGTATTGATCTGGATGGAATTTCTGTGTCTCAGGGTCAATGTCATGTTCGAAGGGTAATAGTAAACCTGCTGTGATGCATCGGAGTCTAACACTGGGCCCCCAAGGAAGAGCCAAAGAACATACTCTTCGAAACGGTACTCCTGTGGACCAAAATCGGCATTGTTAATTTTGTATTGATCCGGATGCAATTTCTGTGTTTCATCGTCAATGTATTGGTCGATGGGTTACAGTAAACCTGCTGTGGTGCATCGGAGTCTCACACTGAGCCCCCAGGGAAGAGCCAAATAACAGACTCCCCGAAACGTTACTCTCGTCAATATAAATCGGCATTGCAAATTTTGTGTTGAAACCGGATGCAATTTCTGTGTTTCATCGTCAATGTGATGGTCGAAGGGTAACTGAAACCTGCTGTGGTGCATCGGAGTCTAACACTGGGCCCCCTTGGGAAGAGCCAAAGTACATACTCTTCGAAACGGTACTCCTGTGGACAGAAATCGGCATTGTGAATTTTGTATTGCTGCGGATGGAATATCTGTGTTTCATCGTCAATGTCATGGTCGAAGGGTTCCAGTAAACCTGCTTTGGTGCATCGGAGTCTCACACTGAGCCCCCAGGGAAGCGTCAAAAAATAAACTCCCAGAAACGTTACTCTCGTCAATATAAATCGGCATTGCAAATTTTGTATTGAAACCGGATGCAATTTCTGCGTTTCATCGTCAATGTGATGGCGGAAGGGTAACAGTAAAACTACTGTCGTGCATCGGAGTCTTACACTGGGCCCCCAGGAAAGAGACAAAGTACTTACTCTTCGAAACGGTACTCCTGTGGACAGAATCGGCATTGTGAATTTTGTATTGATCCGGATGCAATTTCTGTGTTTCATCGTCAATGTGATGGCCGAAGGGTAAGAGTTAACCTGCTGTGGTGTATCGTAGTCTAAAACTGGGCCCCCAGGGAAGAACCAAAAATACATACTCTTGGGAACGGTACTCCTGAGGACAGAAATCGGCATTGTGAATTTTGTATTGATCTGGATGGAATTTCTGTGTCTCAGGGTCAATGTCATGTTCGAAGGGTAATAGTAAACCTGCTGTGATGCATCGGAGTCTAACACTGGGCCCCCAAGGAAGAGCCAAAGAACATACTCTTCGAAACGGTACTCCTGTGGACCAAAATCGGCATTGTTAATTTTGTATTGATCCGGATGCAATTTCTGTGTTTCATCGTCAATGTATTGGTCGATGGGTTACAGTAAACCTGCTGTGGTGCATCGGAGTCTCACACTGAGCCCCCAGGGAAGAGCCAAATAACAGACTCCCCGAAACGTTACTCTCGTCAATATAAATCGGCATTGCAAATTTTGTATTGAAACCGGATGCAATTTCTGTGTTTCATCGTCAATGTGATGGTCGAAGGGTAACTGAAACCTGCTGTGGTGCATCGGAGTCTTACACTGGGCCCCCAGGAAAGAGCCAAAGTACATACTCTTCGAAACGGTACTCCTGTGGACAGAAATCGGCATTGTGAATTTTGTATTGCTGCGGATGGAATATCTGTGTTTCATCGTCAATGTCATGGTCGAAGGGTTCCAGTAAACCTGCTTTGGTGCATCGGAGTCTCACACTGAGCCCCCAGGGAAGCGTCAAAAAATAAACTCCCAGAAACGTTACTCTCGTCAATATAAGTCGGCATTGCGAATTTTGTATTGAATCCGGATGCAATTTCTGTGTTTCATCGTCAATCTGATGGACGATGGGTAACAGTAAACCTGCTGTGGGACATCGGTGCGGAACACTGAGCCCCCAGGAAAGAGCCAAAAAACAGACTCCCCGAACCGTTACTCTCGTCAATAGAAATCGGAATTGCGAATTTTGTATTGAATCCGGATTCAATTTCTAGGTTTCATCGTGAATGTGATGGTCGAAGGGTCACAGTAAACCTGCTGTGGTGCATCGGAGTCTAATACTGGGCCCCCAGGGAAGAGCCAAAGTACATACTCTTCAAAACGGGACTCCTGTGGATAGAAATCGGCATTGAGCATTTTGTATTGATCCGGATACAATTTCTGTGTTTCATCGTCAATGGGATGGTCGAAGGGTAGCAGTAAACCTGCTGTGGTGCATCGGAGCCCAACACTGAGCTCTCAGGGAAGAGCCAAAGTACATACTTTTCTAAATCGTTCTCCTGTGAACAGAAATCGGCATTGTGAATTTTGTATTGAGCCGGATAGAATTTCTGTGTTTCATCGTCAATGTGATGGTCGAAGGGTAACAGTAAACCTGCTGTTGTGCATCGGAGTCTAACACTGAGCCCCCAGGGAAGAGCCAAAAAACAGACTCCCCGAAACGTTACTCTCGTCAATATAAATCGGAAGTGCAAATTTTGTGTTGAAACCGGATGCAATTTCTGTGTTTCATCGTCAATGTGATGGACGAAGGGTAACAGTAAACCTGCTGTGGTGCATCGGAGTCTAACACTGGGCCCCCAGGGAAGAGGCAAAGAACCTACTCTTCGAAACGGTACACCTGTGGACAAAAATCGGCATTGTTAATTTAGTATTGATCCGGATGCAATTTCTGTGTTTCATTGTCAATGTCATGGTCGAAGGGTTACAGCAAACCTGCCTTGGTGCATCGGAGTCTCACACTGAGCCCCCAGGGAAGAGCCAAATAACATACTCCCCGAATCGTTACTCTCGTCAATACAAATCGGCGTTGCAAATTTTGTATTGAAACCGGATGCAATTTCTGTGTTTCATCGTCAATGTGATGGTCGAAGGGTTACAGTAAACCTGCTGTGGTGCTTCGGAGTCTAACACTGGGCCCCCAGGGAAGAGTCAAAGTACATACTCTTCGAAACAGGACTCCTGTGGATAGAAATCGGCGTTGAGAATTTTGTATTGATCCGGATACAATTTCTGTGTTTCATCGTCAATGTGATGGTCGAAGGGTAACAGTTAACCTGATGTGGTGCATCGGAGTCTAACACTGAGCCCCCAGGGATGAGCCAAAAAACAGACTCCCCAAAACGTTACTCTCGTTATTATAAATCGGCATTGCAAAGTTTGTATTGAAACCGGATGCAATTTCTGTTTTTCATCGTCAATGTGATGGTCGAAGGGTAACAGTTAACCTGCTGTGATGCATCGGAGTCTATCACTGGGCCCCCAGGGAAGAACAAAAGTACATACTCTTCGAAACGGTACTCCTGAGGACAGAAATCGGCATTGTGAATATTGTATTGATCCGGATGCAATTTCTGTGTTTCATCGTCAATGTCGTGGTCGAAGGGTAACAGTAAACCTACTGTGGTGCATCGGAGTCTAACACTGTGGCCCCAGGGAAGAGCCAAAGTACATACTCTTCGAAACTGTACTCCTGAGGACAGAAATCGGAATTGTGAATTTTGTATTGATCCGGATGCAATATCTGTGTTTCATCGTCAATTTGATGGTCGAGGGTAACAGTAAACCTGCTGTGGTGCATCGGAGTCTGACACTGGGCCCCCAGGGAAGACCCATAGTACATACTCTTCGAAACGGTGCTCCTGTGGACAGAAATCGGCATCATGAATTTTGTATTGATCCAGATGCAATTTCTGTTTTTCGTCGTCAATGTAATGGTCGAAGGGTTACAGTAAACCTGCTGTGGTGCATCGGAGTCTCACACTGAGCCCACAGGGAAGAGCCAAAAAACAGACTCCCCGAAACGTTACACTCGTCAACATAAATCGGCGTTGCAAATTTTGTATTGAAACTGGATGCAATTTCTGTGTTTCATCGTCAGTGTGATGGACGAAGGGTAACAGTAAACCTGCTGTGGTGCATCGGAGGCTAACACTGATCCCCCAGGGAAGAGCCAAAGTACAATCTCTTCTAAACCGTACTCCTGTGGACAGAAAGCGGTAGTGCGAATTTTGTGTTGAAACCGGATGCAATTCTGTGTTTCATCGTCAATGTGATGGTCGAAGGGTAACAGTAAACCTGCTGTGGTGCATCGGAGTCTAACACTGAGCACCCAGGGAACAGCCAAAGAACATACTCTTCTAAACCGTTCTATTGTGAACAGAAATCGGCATTGCGAATTTTGTATTACATCCGGATGCTATTTCTGTGTTTCATCGTCAATGTGATTGTCGAAGTGTAACAGTAAATTTGCTGTGGTGCATCGGACTCTAACACTGACCCCCAGGGAGAAGCCAAAGTACATACTCTTCGAAACGGTACACCTGTGGACAGAAATCGGCATAGTAATTTTGTATTGATTCCCGATGCAATTTCTGTGCTTCATCGTCAATGTGATGGTTGAAGGGTAACAGTAAACCTGCTGTGGTGCATCGGAGTCTAACACTGCGCCCCCAGGGAAGAGCCAAAGTACGTACTGTTCGAGACGGTACTCCTGAGGACAGAAATCGGCATTGTGAATTTTGTATTGATCTGGAAGCAATTTCTGTGTTTCATCATCAATGTCATGGTCGAAGGGTTACAGTAAACCTGTTGTGGTGCATCGGAGTCTCACCCAGAGCCCCCAGGGAAGTGCCAAAAAACAGAATCCACGAAACGTTACTCTCGTCAATATAAATCGGCATTGCAAATTTGTGTTGAAACCGGATGCAATTTCTGTGTTTCATCGTCAATGTGATGGTCGAAGGGTAACAGTAAACCTGCTGTTGTGCATCGGAGGCTAACACTGGGCCCACAGGGAAGAGCCAAATTACATCCTCGTCGAAACGGTACTCCTGTGGACAGAAATCGGCATTGCGAATTTTGTATTGCATCCGGATGCTATTTCTGTGTTTCATCGTCAATGTGATTGTCGAAGGGTAACAGTAAACCTGCTGTGGTGCATCGGACTCTAACACTGACCCCCAGGGAGAAGCCACAGTACATACTCTTCGAAACGGTACTCCTGTGGACATAAATCGGCAATTCTAATTTTGTATTGATCCGGATGCAATTTCTGTGTTTCATCGTCAATGTCATGGTCGAAGGGTTACAGTAAACCTGCTGTGGTGCATCGAAGTCTAACAGTGGGCCCCCAGGGAAGAGCCAAAGTACATACTCTTCTAAACGAGACTCCTGTGGACAGAAATCAGCATTAAGAATTTTGTAATGAACAGGATGCAATTTCTGTGTTTCATCATCAATGTGATGGTCTAAGGGTAACAGTAACCCTGCTGTGGTGCATCGGAGTCTAACACTGGGCCCCTAGGGAAGGGCGAAAATACATATTCTTCCAAACGGTACTCCTGTGGACAGATATGGGCATTGCGAATTTTGTATTGAAACCGGATGCAATTTCTGTGTTTCATCGTCAATGTGATGGTCGAAGAGTAACAGTAAACCTGCTGTGGTGTATCGGAGTCAAACACTGAGCCCCCAGGGAAGAGCCAAAAAACAGACTCCCAGAAACGTTACTCTCGTCATTATAAATCGGCATTGCAAATTTTGTATTGAAACTGGATGCAATTTCTGTGTTCCATCGTCATTGTGATGGTCGAAGGGTAACAGTAAACCTGCTGTGGTGCATCGGAGTCTAACACTGGGCCCCCAGGGAAGATCCAGAGTACATACTCTTCGAAACGGTACTCCTGAGGGCAGAAATCGGCACTGAGAATTTTGTATTGATCCGGATGCAATTTCTGTGTTTCTTCGTCAATGTGAGGGTCGAAGGGTAACAGTAAACCGGCTGTGGTGCATCGGAGTCTAACTCCGAGCCCCCAGGGAGGAGCCAAAATACATACTCCCCGAAACGTTACTCTCGTCATTATAAATCGGCATTGCAAATTTTGTATTGAAACTGGATGCAATTTCTGTGTTCCATCGTCAATGTGATGGTCGAAGGGTAACAGTAAACCTGCTGTGGTTCATCGGAGTCTATCACTGGGCCCCCAGCTAAGAGCCAAAGTATATACTCCTCGAAACGGTACTCCTGTGGACAGAAATCGGCATTGTGTGTTTTGTATGGATCCGGATGAAATTTCTGTGTTTCATCGTCAATGTGATGGTCGAAGGGTAACCGTAAACCTGCTGTGGTGCTTCGAAGTCTAACACTACGCCCCCAGGGAAGAGCCAAAGTACATACTCTTCGAAACGTTACTCCTCTTGACAGAATTCGGCATTGTGAATTTTTTTTGATCCGGATGCAATTTCTGTGTTTCATCGTCAATGTCATGGTGGAAGGGTTACAGTTAACATTCTGTGGTGCCTCGGAGACCCACACTTGTCCCCCAGGGAAGAGCCAAAGTACACACTCTTCGAAACGTTGCTCCTGAGGACAAAAATCGGCATTGTGAATTTTGTATTGATCCGGATGCAATTTCTGTGTTTCATCGTCAATGTCATGGTCGAAGGATAACAGTAAACCTGCTGTGGTGCATCGGAGTCTGACACTGAGCCCGCAGGGTAGAGCCAAAAAAAGACTCCCCGAAACGTTACTCTCGTCATTATATATCAGCAATGCAAATTTTGTATTGAAACCGGATGCAATTTCTGTGTTTCATCGTCAATGTGATGGTCGAAGGGTAACAGTAAACCTGCTGTGGTGCATCGGAGTCTAACACTTAGCCCCCCAGGGAAGAGCCAAAATTCATACTCTTCGAAACGGTACACCTGTGGACAGAAATCGGCGTTGTGAATTTTGTATTAATTCCCGATGCAATTTCTGTGTTTCATCGTCAAAGTGATGGTCGAAGGGTAACAGTAAACCTGCTGTGGTGCATCGGAGTCTATTACTGTGCCCCCAGGGAAGAGAGAAAGTACATACTCTTCGAAACAGTACTCATGTGGACAGAATTCGACATTGAGAATTTTGTACTCATCCGGATGCAATTTCTGTGTTTCTTCGACATTGTGAGGGTCGAAGGGCAACAGTAAACCGGCTGTGGTGCATCGGAGTCCAACACTGAGTCCCCAGGGAAGAGCCAAAAAACAGACTCCCCGAAACGTTACTCTCGTCATTATAAATCGGCATTGCATATTTTGTATTGAAACCGGATGCAATTTCTGTGTTTCATCGTCAATATGATGGTCGAAGGGTAACAGTAAATCTGCTGTGGTGCATCGGAGTCTATCACTGGGCCCCCAGCTAAGAGCCAAGGTACATACTCTTCGAAACGGTACTCCTGAGGACAGAAATCGGCATTGTGAATTTTTTACTGATCCGGATGCAATTTCTGTGTTTCATCGTCAATGTCATGGTCGAAGGGTAACAGTAAACCTGCTGTGGAGCATCGGAGTCTAACACTGGGCCCCCAGGGAGGAGCCAAAGTAAATACTCTTGGAAACGGTACTCCTGAGGACAGAAATCGGCATTGTGTGTTTTGTATTGATCCGGATGAAATATCTGTGTTTCATCGTCAATTTGATGGTCGAAGGGTAACAGTAAACCTGCTGTGGTGCATCGAAGCCTAACACTAGGCCCCCAGGGAAGAGCCAAAGTACATACTCTTCGAAACGTTACTCCTGTTGACAGAATTCGGCATTGTGAATTTTGTATTGATCCGGATTCCATTTCTGTGTTTCATTGTCAATGTCATGGTCGAATGGTAACAGTAAACCTGCTGTGGTTCATCGGAGTCTAACACTGGGCCCCCAGGGAAGAGCCAGAGTACATACTCTTCGAAACGGTACTCCTGAGGGCAGAAATTGGCATTGAGAATTTTGTATTGATCCGGATGCCATTTCTGAGTTTCATCGTCAATGTGATGGTCGAAGGGTAACAGTAAACCTGGTGTGGTGCATCGGAAACTAACACTGTGCCCCCAGGGAAGAGAGAAAGTACATACTCTTCGAAACGGTACTCATGTTTACAGAATTCGACATTGTGAATTTTGTATTGATCCGGATGCAATATCTGTGAATCTTCGTCAATGTGAGGGTCGAAGGGTAACAGTAAACCGGCTGTGCTGCATCGGAATCTCACACTGAGCCCCCAGGGAAGAGCCAAAAAACAGACTCACCGAAACTTTACTCTCGTCAACATATGTCGGCATTGCAAATTTTGTATTGAAACCGGATGCAATTTCTGTGTTTCATCGTCAATGTCATGGTCGAAGGGCAACAGTAAACCTGCTGTGGTGCATCAGAGTCTAACACTGGGCCCCCTGGGAGGAGCGAAAGTAAATACTCTTCGAAACGGTACTCCTGAGGACAGAAATCGGCATTGTGTGTTTTGTATTGATCCGGATGAAATTTCTGTGTTTCATCGTCAATGTGATGGTCGAAGGGTAACAGTAAACCTGCTGTGGTGCATCGAAGCCCAACACTAGTCCCCAGGGAAGAGCCAAAGTACATACTCTTCGAAACGTTACTCCTGTTGACAGAATTCGGCATTGTGAATTTTGTATTGATGCGGATGCAATTTCTGTGTTTTATCGTCAATGTCATGGTCGAATGGTAACAGTAAACCTGCTGTGGTGCATCGGAGTCTAACACTGGGCCCCCAGGGAAGAGCCAGAGTACATACTCTTCGAAACGGTACTCCTGAGGGCGGAAATCGGCATTGAGAATTTTGTATTCATCCGGATGCAATTTCTGAGTTTCATCGTCAATGTCATGGTCGAAGGGCAACAGTAAACCTACTGTAGTGCACCGGAGTCTAACACTGACCCCCAGGGAAGAGCCAAAGTTCATTCTCTTCGAAACGGTACTAATGTGGTCAGAAATCGGCATTGTGAATTTTGTATTGATTCCGGATGCAATGTCTGTGTTTCATCGTCAATGTGAAGGTCGAAGGGATACAGTAAACCTGCTGTGGTGCATCGGAGTCTAACTCTGAGCCCCCAGGGAAGAGCCAAAGAACCGAATCCCCGTAACGTTACACTCGTCAATATAAATTGGCATTTTGAATTTTGCATTGAATCCGGATGCAATTTCCGTATTTCATCGTCAATGTGATAGTCGAAGAGATACAGTAAACCTGCTGTGGTGCATCGGATTCTAACACTCGGCCCCCAGGAAAAAGCCGAAGTACATACTCGTCGAAACGGTACTCCTGTGGACAGAAGTCGGCATTGTGAATTTTGTATTGATCCGGATGCAATTTCTGTGTTTCGTCGTCAATGTCATGGTCGAAGGGTAACAGTAAACCTGCTGTTGTGCCTCGGAGACCCACACATGGCCCTCAGGAAAGAGCCAAACAACCGACTCACCGAAACGTTACTGTCGTCATTATAAATCGGCATTGCAAATTTTGTATTGGAACCGGATGCAATTTCTGAGTTTCATCGTCAATGTGATGGTCGAAGGGTAACAGTAAACCTGCTGTGGTGCATCGGAGTCTAACACTGAGCCCCCAGGGAAGAGCGAAAAAAAGACTCCCCGAAAGGTTACTCTCGTCATTATAAATCGGCATTGTAAATTTTGTGTTGAAACCGGATGCAAATTTCTGTGTTTCATCGTCAATGTGATGGTCGAAGGGTAACATTAAACCTGCTGTGGTGCATCGGAGTCTATCACTGGGCCCCCAGCTAAGAGCCAAAGTACATACTCTTCGAAACGGTACTCCTGAGGACAGAAATCGGCATTGTGAATTTTGTATTGATCTGGATGCAATTTCTGTGTTTCATCGTCAATGTCATGGTCCGAGGGTTACAGTAAATCTGCTATGGTGCATCGGAGTCTCACACTGAGCCCCCAGGGGAGATCCAAAAATCAGACTGCCCGAAAGGTTACTCTCGTCAATATAAATCGGCATTGAAAATTTTGTGTTGAAACCAGATGCAATATCTGTGTTTCATCGCCAATGTGATGGTCGATGGGTAACAGTAAACCTGCTGTGGTGCTTCTGAGTCTAACACTGGGACCCCAGGGAAAAGCCAAAGTACATACCCTTCGAAACGGCAGTCCTGTGGAGAGAAATCGGCATTGTGAATTTTGTATTGATCCGGATGCAATTTCTGTGTTTCATCGTCAATTTGATGGTCAAAGGGTAACAGTAAACCTGCTGTTGTGCATCGGAGTCTTACACTAAACCCCAGGGAAGAGCCAAAGGTCATACTCTTCGAAACGGTACCCCTGTGGACAGAAATCGGCATTGTGAATATTGTATTGATCCGGATGGTATTTCTGTGTTTCATCGTCAATGTCATGGTCGAAGGGTTATAGTAAACCTGCTGTGGTGCATCGGAGTCTCACACTGAGCCCCCAGGGGAGATCCAAAAATCAGACTGCCCGAAACATTACTCTCGTCAATATATATAGGCATTGAAAATTTTGTGTTGAAACCGGAAGCACTTTCTGTGTTTCATCGTCAATGTGATGGTCGAAGGGTAACAGTTAACCTGCTGTGGTGCATCGGAGTCTAACACTGCCCCCAGGGACGAGCCAAAGTACATTCTCTTCGAAACGGTACTCCTGTGGTGAGATATCGGCATTGTGAATTTTGTATTGATTCCCGATGCAATTTCTGTTTTTCATCGTGAATGTGATGGTTGAAGGGATACAGTAAAACTGCTGTGGTGCATCGGAGTCTAACTCTGAGCCCTTAGGGAAGAGCCAAAGAACAGACTCCCCGTAACGTTACTCTCGTCAATATAAATTGGCATTGCGAATTTTGCATTGAATCCGGATGCAATTTCTGTATTTCATCGTCAATGTGATGGTTAAGAGATACAGTAAACCTGATGTGGTGCATCAGAAACTAACACTGGGCCCCCAGGGAAGAGCCAAAGAACAGTGTCCCCGAAACACTACTGTCGTCAATATAAATCGGCATTGCGAATTTTATATTGAATCCGGATGCAATTTCTGTGTTTCATCGTCAATGTGATGGTCGAAGTGTGACAGTAAAACTGCTGAGGTGCATCGGAGTCTAACGCTGACCCCCAGGGAAGAGACAAACACAGATTCCCCGAAACGTTACTCTCGTCAATATAAATCGGTATATCGAATTTTGTATTGATTCCCGATGCAATTTCTGTGTTTCATCGTCAATGTGATGGTAGAAAGGTAACAGTAAATCTGCTGTGGTGCGTCGGAATCTAACACTGAGCCCCCAGGGAAGAGCCAAATAAACGACTCCCCGAAACGTTACTCTCGTCAATGCAAATCGGCATTGCGAATTTTGTATTGATCCGGATGCAATTTTTGTGTTTCATCGTCAGTGTGATAGTCGAAGGGTAACAGTAAAACTGCTGTGGTGCATCGGAGACAAACACTAGGCCCCCAGGGAAGAGCCAATGTACATACACTTCGAAACGGGACTCCTGTGGACAGAAATCGGCATTGTGAATTTTGTATTGATTCCCGATGCAATTTCTGTGTTTCATCGTCAATGTGATGGTCGAAGGGTTACAGTAAACCTGCTGTGGTGCATCGGAGTCTAACACTGAGCCCCCAGTGAAGAGCCAAAAAACAGACTCACCGAAACGTCACTCTTGTCAATATAAATCGGCATTGCGAATTTTGTATTGATCCAGATGCAATTTCTGTGTTTCATCGTCAATGTCGTGGTCGAAGGGTAACAGTAAACGTGCTGTGGTGCATCGGAGTCTAACACTGAGCCCCAGGGAAGAGCCAAAGAACAGACTCCACGTAACGTTACTCTCGTCACTATAAATTGGCATTGCGAATTTTGCATTGAATCCGGATGCAATTTTTGTATTTCATCGTCAATGTGATGGTCGAGGAGATACAGTAAACCTGCTGTGGTGCATCGGAGTCTAACACTGACCCCCCAGGGACGAGCCAAAGTACATTCTCTTCGAAACTGTACTCCTGTGGTGAGATATCGGCATTGTGAATTTTGTATTGATTCCCGATCCAATTTCTGTGTTTCATCGTGAATGTGATGGTCGAAGGGATACAGTAAAACTGCTGTGGTGCATCGGAGTCTAACTCTGAGCCCCCAGGGAAGAGCCAAAGAACAGACTCCCCGTAACGTTACTCTCGTCAATATAAATTGGCATTGCGAATTTTGCATTGAATCCGGATGCAATTTCTGTATTTCATCGTCAATGTGATGGTCGAAGAGATACAGTAAACCTGATGTGGTGCATCGGAGTCTAACTCTGGGCCCCCAGGGAAGAGCCAAAGAACAGCGTCCTCGAAGCTTTACTGTCGTCAATATAAATCGGCATAGCGAATTTTATATTGAATCCGGATGCAATATCTGTGTTTCATCGTCAATGTGATGGTCGAAGGGATACGAGTAAACCTGCTGTGGTGCAACGGAGCCTAACACTGGGCCCCCAGGGAAGAGCCAAGGAACAGATTCCCCGAAACGTTACTCTCGTCAATATAAATCGGCATTGCGAATTGTGTATTGAATCCGGATGCAATTATTGTGTATCATCGTCAAATCTATGGTCGAAGGGTAACAGTAAACCCGCTGTGGTGCATCAGAGTCAAACACTGACCCCCAGTGATGAGCAAAGTAAACAGGCTCCCTGAAATGTTACACTCGTCAATATAGGTCGGCATTGCGAATTTTCTATTGAATCCGGATACAATTTCTGTGTTTCATCGTCAATGTGATGCTCGAAGGGTTACAGTAAACCTGCCGTGGTGCATTGGAGTCTAACACTGACCCCCCAGTGAAGAGCCAATGAACAGACTCCCCGAATCGTTACTCTCGTCAATATAAATCGGCGTTGAAAATTTTGTATTGAAACCAGATGCAATATCTGTGTTTCATCGTCAATGTGATGGTCGAAGGGAAACAGTATACTTGCTGTGGTGCATCGGTGTCAACACTTGGCCCCCAGGAAAAAGCCGAAGTACATACTCTTCGAAATGGTACTGCTGTGGACAGAAATCGGCATTGTGTATTTTGTATTGATCCGGATGCAATTTCTGTGTTTCATCGTAAATGTCATGGTCCAAGGGTTATAGTAAACCTGCTATGGTGCATCGGAGTCTCACACTGAGCTCCCAGGGGAGATCCAAAAATCAGACTGCACGAATCGTCACTCTCGTCAATATAAATCGGCATTGCAAATTTTGTGTTGAAACCGGATGCAATATCTGTGTTTCATCGTGAATGTGATGGTCGGAGGGATACAGTAAACCTGCTGTGGTATATCGGAGTCTAAGTCTGGGCCCCCAGGGAAGGGCCAAGGAACAGACTCCCCGAAACGCTACTCTCGTCAGTATAAATCGGCATTGCGAATTGTGTATTGAATCCGGATGCAATTCCTGTGTTTCATCGTCAATTTGGTAGTCGAAGTGTAACAGTAAACCTGCTGTGTTGCATCGGAGTCTAACGCTGACCCGCAGGGAAGAGCCAAACACAGACTCCCCGAATCGTTACTCTTGTCAATATAAATTGGGATTGCGAATTTTGTATTGATCCGGATGCAATTTCTGTGTTTCATCATCAATGGGATGGTCGAAGGGTAACAGTAAACCTGCTGTGGTGCATCGGAGTCACACACTGAGCCCCCAGGAAGAGCAGAAAAACAGACTACCCAAAACGTTACTCTCGTCAATGTAAATCGGCATTGCGAATTTAGTATTGAATGCGGATAAAGATTCTGTGTTTCATCGTCAGTGTGATAGTCGAAGGGTTACAGTAAACCTGCTGTGGTGCTTCGGAGTATAACACTGACCCCCAGGGAAGAGCCAAAATACAGACTCCCCGAAATGTTACACTCGTCAATATACTCGTAAATCGGCACTGCGAATTTTGTATTTAATCCGGATACAATTTCTGTGCTTCATCGTCAATGTGATGGCCGAAGTGTGACAGTAAAACTGCTGAGGTGCATCGGAGTCTAACGCTGACCCCCAGGGAAGAGACAAACACAGATTCCCCGAAACGTTACTCTCGTCAATATAAATCGGTATTGCGAATTTTTTATTGATTCCCGATGCAATTTCTGTGTTTCATCGTCAATGTGATGGTAGAAAGGTAACAGTAAATCTGCTGTGGTGCGTCGGAATCTAACACTGAGCCCCCAGCGAAGAGCCAAATGAACGACTCCCCGAAACGTTACTCTCGTCAATGCAAATTGGCATTGCGAATTTTGTATTGATCCGGATGCAATTTTTGTGTTTCATCGTCAGTGTGATAGTCGAAGGGTAACAGTAAAACTGCTGTGGTGCATCGGAGACAAACACTAGGCCCCCAGGGAAGAGCCAATGTACATACTCTTCGAAACGGGACTCCTGTGGACAGAAATCGGCATTGTGAATTTTGTATTGATCCCCGATTCAATTTCTGTGTTTCATCGTCAATGTGATGGTCGAAGGGTTACAGTAAACCTGCTGTGGTGCATCGGAGTCTAACACTGAGCCCCCAGGGAAGAGCCAAAAAACAGACTCACCGAAACGTTACTCTTGTCTTAATAAATCGGCATTGCGAAATTTGTATTGATCCAGATGCAATTTCTGTGTTTCATCGTCAATGTCGTGGTCGAAGGGTAACAGTAAACGTGCTGTGGTGCATCGGAGTCTAACACTGAGCCCCAGGGAAGAGCCAAAGAACAGACTCCACGTAACGTTACTCTCGTCACTATAAATTGGCATTGCGAATTTTGCATTGAATCCGGATGCAATTTCTGTATTTCATCGTCAATGTGATGGTCTAAGAGATACAGTAAACCTGCTGTGGTGCATCGGAGTCTAACAATGACCCCCCAGGGACGAGCCAAAGTACATTCTCTTCGAAACTGTACTCCTGTGGTGAGATATCGGCATTGTGAATTTTGTATTGATTCCCGATGCAATTTCTGTGTTTCATCGTGAATGTGATGGTCGAAGGGATACAGTAAAACTGCTGTGGTGCATCGGAGTCTAACTCTGAGCCCCCAGGGAAGAGCCAAAGAACAGACTCCCCGTAACGTTACTCTCGTCAATATAAATTGGCATTGCGAATTTTGCATTGAATCCGGATGCAATTTCTGTATTTCATCGTCAATGTGATGGTCGAAGAGATACAGTAAACCTGATGTGGTGCATCGGAGCCTAACACTGGGCCCCCAGGGAAGAGCCAAGGAACAGACTCCCCGAAACGTTACTCTCGTCAATATAAATCGGCATTGCGAATTGTGTATTGATATCCGGATGCAATTTTTGTGTATCATCGTCAAATCTATGGTCGAAGGGTAACAGTAAACCTGCTGTGGTGCATCAGAGTCTAACACTGACCCCCCAGTGAAGAGCCAAAGAACAGACTCCCCGAAACGTTACTCTCGTCAATATAAATCGGCATTGCAAATTTTGTATTGAAACCAGATGCTATATCTGTGTTTCATCGTCAATGTGATGGTCGAAGGGAAACAGTAAATCTATTGTGGTGCACCGGTGTCTAACACTTGGCCCCCAGGAAAAAGCCGAAGTACATACTCTTCGAAACGGTACTGCTGTGGACAGAAATCGGCATTGTGAATTTTGTATTGATCCGGATGCAATTTCTGTGTTTCATCGTAAATGTCATGGTACAAGGGTTATAGTAAACCTGCTATGGTGCATCGGAGTCTCACACTGAGCCCCCAGGGGAGATCCAAAAATCAGACTGCACGTATCGTCACTCTCGTCAATATAAATCGGCATTGCAAATTTTGTGTTGAAACCGGATGCAATTTCTGTGTATCATCGTGAATGTGATGGTCGAAGGGTAACAGTAAACCTGCTGTGGTGCTTCGGAGTCTAACACAGGGCCCCCAGGGAAAAGCCAAAGTACATACTCTTCGAAACGGTAGTCCTGTGGACAGAAATCGGCATTGTGAATTTTGTATTGATCCGGATGCGATTTCTGTGTTTCATCGTCAATAAGATGGTCGAAGAGATACAGTAAACCTGCTGTGGTGCATCGGAGTCTAACACTGAGTCCCCAGGGGAGAGCCAAAAACAGACTCCCCGAAACGTTACTGTCGTCAATATAAATCGGCATTGCGAATTTTCTATTGATCCGGATGCAATTTCTGTGTTTCATCGTCAATGTGATGGTCGAAGGGTAACAGTAAATCTGCTGTGGTGCATCGGAGGCACACACTGAGCCCCCAGGAAGAGCCAAAAAACAGACTCCCCAAAACGTTACTCTCGTCAATATAAATCGGCATTGCGAATTTAGTATTGAATGCGGATAATGATTCTGTGTTTCATCGTCAGTGTGATGGTCGAAGGGTTACAGTAAACCTGCAGTGGTGCTTCGGAGTATAACACTGACCCCCAGGGAAGAGCCAAAATACAGACTCCCCGAAATGTTACTCTCGTCAATATACTCGTAAATCGGCACTGCGAATTTTGTATTTAATCCGGATACAATTTCTGTGTTTCATCGTCAATGTGATGGCCGAACTGTGACAGTAAAACTGCTGAGGTGCATCGGAGTCTAACGCTGACCCCCAGGGAAGAGACAAACACAGATTCCCCGAAACGTTACTCTCGTCAATATAAATCGGTATTGCGAATTTTGTATTGATTCCCGATGCAATTTCTGTGTTTCATCGTCAATGTGATGGTCGAAGGGTTACAGTAAACCTGCTGTGGTGCATCGGAGTCTAACACTGAGCCCCCAGGGAAGAGCCAAAAAACAGACTCACCGAAACGTTACTCTTGTCAAAATAAATCGGCATTGCGAAATTTGTATTGATCCAGATGCAATTTCTGTGTTTCATCGTCAATGTCGTGGTCGAAGGGTAACAGTAAACGTGCTGAGGTGCATCGGAGTCTAACACTGAGCCCCAGGGAAGAGCCAAAGAACAGACTCCACGTAACGTTACTCTCGTCACTATAAATTGGCATTGCGAATTTTGCATTGAATCCGGATGCAATTTCTGTATTTCATCGTCAATGTGATGGTCGAAGAGATACAGTAAACCTGCTGTGGTGCATCGGAGTCTAACAATGACCCCCCAGGGACGAGCCAAAGTACATTCTCTTCGAAACTGTACTCCTGTGGTGAGATATCGGCATTGTGAATTTTGTATTGATTCCCGATGCAATTTCTGTGTTTCATCGTCAATGTGATGGTCGAAGGGTTACAGTAAACCTGCTGTGGTGCATCGGAGTCTAACACTGGGCCCCCAGGGAAGAGCCAAAGAACAGCGTCCCCGGAACGTTACTGTCATCAATATAAATCGGCATTGAGAATTTTATATTGAATCCGGATGCAATTTCTGTGTTTCATCGTCAATGTGATGGTCGAAGGGATACGAGTAAACCTGCTGTGGTGCATCGGAGCCTAACACTGGGCCCCCAGGGAAGAGCCAAGGAACAGCCTCCCCGAAATGTTACACTCGTCAATATAGATCGGCATTGCGAATTTTCTATTGAATCCCGATACAATTTCTGTGTTTCATCGTCAATGTGATGCTCGAAGGGTTACAGTAAACCTGCCGTGGTGCATCGGAGTCTAACACTGACCCCCCAAAGAAGAGCCAAAGAACAGACTCCCCGAAACGTTACTCTCGTCAATATGAATCGGCGTTGCAAATTTTGTATTGAAACCAGATGCTATATCTGTGTTTCATCGTCAATGTGATGGTCGAAGGGAAACAGTAAATCTATTGTGGTGCATCGGTGTCTAACACTTGGCCCCCAGGAAAAAGCCGAAGTACATACTCTTCGAAACGGTACTGCTGTGGACAGAAATCGGCATTGTGAATTTTGTATTGATCCGGATGCAATTTCTGTGTTTCATCGTAAATGTCATGGTACAAGGGTTATAGTAAACCTGCTATGGTGCATCGGAGTCTCACACTGAGCCCCCAGGGGAGATCCAAAAATCAGACTGCACGTATCGTCACTCTCGTCAATATAAATCGGCATTGCAAATTTTGTGTTGAAACCGGATGCAATTTCTGTGTATCATCGTGAATGTGATGGTCGAAGGGTAACAGTAAACCTGCTGTGGTGCTTCGGAGTCTAACACTGGGCCCCCAGGGAAAAGCCAAAGTACATACTCTTCGAAACGGTAGTCCTGTGGACAGAAATCGGCATTGTGAATTTTGTATTGATCCGGATGCGATTTCTGTGTTTCATCGTCAATAAGATGGTCGAAGAGATACAGTAAACCTGCTGTGGTGCATCGGAGTCTAACACTGAGTCCCCAGGGGAGAGCCAAAAACAGACTCCCCGAAACGTTACTGTCGCCAATATAAATCGGCATTGCGAATTTTCTTTTGATCCGGATGCAATTTCTATGTTTCATCGTAAATGTGATGGTCGGAGGGATACAGTAAACCTGCTGTGGTATATCGGAGTCTAACACTGGGCCCCCAGGGAAGAGCCAAGGAACAGACTCCCCCAAACGTTACTCTCGTCAATATAAATCGGCACTGCGAATTTTGTATTTAATCCGGATACAATTTCTGTGTTTCATCGTCAATGTGATGGCCGAAGTGTGACAGTAAACCTGCTGAGGTGCATCGGAGTCTAACGCTGACCCCCAGGGAAGAGACAAACACAGATTCCCCGAAACGTTACTCTCGTCAAATTAAATCGGCATTGCGAATTTTGTATTGATTCCCGATGCAATTTCTGTGTTTCATCGTCAATGTGATGGTAGAAAGGTAACAGTAAACCTGCTGTGGTGCGTCGAAATGTAACACTGAGCCCCCAGGGAAGAGCCAAATAAACGGCTCCCCGAAACGTTACTCTCGTCAATGCAAATCAGCATTGCGAATTTTGTATTGATCCGGATGCAATTTTTGTGTTTCATCGTCAGTGTGATAGTCGAAGGGTAACAGTAAAACTGCTGTGGTGCATCGGAGTCAAACACTAGACCCCCAGGGAAGAGCCAAAGTACATACTCTTCCAAACGGGACTCCCGTGGACAGAAATCGGCATTGTGAATTTTGTATTGATTCCCGATGCAATTTCTGTGTTTCATCGTCAATGTGATGGTCGAAGGGTTACAGTAAACCTGCTGTGGTGCATCGGAGTCTGAGCCCCCAGGGAAGAGCCAAAAAACAGACTCACCGAAACGTTACTCTTGTCAATATAAATCGGCATTGCGAATTTTGTATTGATCCAGATGCAATTTCTGTGTTTCATCGTCAATGTCGTGGTCGAAGGGTAACAGTAAACGTGCTGTGGTGCATCGGAGTCTAACACTGACCCCCAGGGAAGAGCCAAAGCACTGACTCCACATAACGTTACTGTCGTCACTATAAATTGGCATTGCGAATTTTGCATTGAATCAGGATGCAATTTCTGTATTTCATCGTCAATGTGATGGTCGAAGAGATACAGTAAACCTGCTGTGGTGCATCTGTGTCAAACCACTGGGCCCCCAGGGAAGAGCCAAAGAACAGGCTCCCCGAAACGTTACTGTCGTCAATATAAATCGGCATTGCAAATTTTGTGTTGAAACCGGAAGCAATTTATGTGTTTCATCGTCAATGTGATGTTCGAAGGGGAACAGTAAACGTGCTGTGGTGCATCGGCGTCTAACACTGGGCCCCCAGGGAAGAGCCAAGTAAACGACTCCCCGAAACGGTACTCTCGTCATTGCAAATCGGCATTGCGAATTTTGTATTGATCCGGATGCAATTTTTGTGTTTCATCGTCAATGTGATAGTCGAAGGGTAACAGTAAAACTGCTGTGGTGCATCGGAGACAAACACTAGGCCCCCACAGAAGCGCCAATGTACATAGTCCTCGAGGAGGAGGAGGAGTGTTTAACGTCCCGTCGAAAACGAGGCCATTAGAGACGGAGCGCAAGCTCGGGTGAGGGAAGGATGGGGAAGGAAATCGGCCGTGCCCTTTCAAAGGAACCATCCCGGCATTTGCCTGAAGCGATTTAGGGAATTCACGGAAAACCTAAATCATGATGGCCGGAGACTGGATTGAACCGTCGTCCTCCCGAATGCGAGTCCAGTGTGCTACCACTGCGCCACCTCGCTCGGTCATACACTTCGAAACGGAACTCCTGTGGACAAAAATCGGAATTGAGAATTTTGTATTGATTCCCGATGCAATTTCTGTGTTTCATCGTCAATCTGATCGGCGAAGGATTCCAGTAAACCTGCTGTGGTGCATCGGAGTCTAACACTGGGCCCCCAGGGAATAGCCAAAGAAAAAAGGCTCCCCGAAACGTTACTCTCGTCAATATAAATCGGCATTGCGAATTTTGTATTGAATCCAGATGCAATTTGTGTGGTTCATCGTCAATGTGATGTTCGAAGAGTAACAGTAAATCTGCTGTGGTGCATCGGAGTCTAACACTGACCCCCAGGGAAGAACCAAAAACAGACTCCCCGAAATGTTACTCTTGTCAATGTAGATCGGCATTGCGAATTTTGTATTGAATCCGTATACAATTTCTGTGTTTCAACGTCAGTGTGATGGTCGAAGGGTAACAGTAAACCTGCATCGGTGCATCGGAGTCTAACACTGACCCCCAGGGAAGGGCCAAAAAACAGAATCCCCGAAACGATACTCTCGTCAATATAAACCGGCATTGCGAATTTTGTATTGATTACCGATGCAATTCCTGTGTTTCATCGTCAATGTGATGGTCGAAAGGTAACAGTAAACCTGCTGTGGTGCGTCGGAATCTAACACTGTGCCCCAGGGAAGCGCCAAAGTACATACTCTTCGAAACGCTACTCCTGTGGACAGAAATCGGCATTGTGAATTTTCTATTGATTCCCGATGCAATTTCTGTGTTTCATCGTCAATCTGATTGCCGAAGGATTCCAGTAAACCATCTGTGGTGCATAGGACTCTAACACTGAGCCCCCAGCGAAGAGCCAAATAACAGTCTCCCCGAAACTTTGCTCTCGTCAATACAAATCGGCATTTCGAATTTTGTATTGATCCGGATGCAATTTCTGTGTTTCATCGTCAATGTGATAGTCGAAGAGTAACAGTAAAACTGTTGTGGTGCATCGGAGACAAACACTAGGCCCCCAGGGTAGAGCCAATGTACGTACTCTCCGAAACGGGACTCCTGTGGATAGAAATCGGCATTGTGAATTTTGTATTGACTCCCGATGTAATTTCTGTGTTTCATCGTCAATGCGATGGTCGAAAGGTAACAGTAAACCTGCTGTGGTGCGTCGGAATCTAACACTGGGCCCCAGGGAAGCGCCATAGTACATACTCTTCGAAACGCTACTCCTGTGGACAGAAATCGGCACTGTGAATTTTGTATTGATTCCCGATGCAATTTCTGTGTTTCATCGTCAATCCGATTGGCGATGGATTCCAGTAAACCTGCTGTGGTGCATAGGACTCTAACACTGAGCCCCCAGCGAAGAGCCAAATAACAGTCTCCCCGAAACTTTGCTCTCGTCAATACAAATCGGCATTTCGAATTTTGTATTGATCCGGATGCAATTTCTGTGTTTCATCATCAATGTGATAGTCGAAGAGTAACAGTAAAACTGCTGTGCTGCATCGGAGACAAACACTAGGCCCCCAGGGAAGAGCCAATGTACGTACTCTTCGAATCGGGACTCTTGTGGACAGAAATCGGCATTGTGAATTTTGTATTGATTCCCGATGCAATATCTGTGTTTCATCGTCAATGTGATGGTCGAAGGGTTACAGTAAACCTGCTGTGGTGCATCGAAGTCTAGCACTGAGCCCCCAGGGAAGAGCCAAAAAATAGACTCCCCGAAACGTTACTGTCGTCAATTTAAATCGGCATTGCGAATTTTGCATTGATCCAGATGCAATTTCTGTGTTTCATCGTCAATGTCATGGTCGAAGGGTAACAGTAATCCTGCTGTGGTGCATCGGAGTCTAACACTGACACCCAGGGAAGACCCAAAAAACAGACTGCTCGAAACGTTACACTATTCAATAGAATTCGGCATTGTAATGTAATTCGGCGAATTTTGTATTGAATCCGGATGCAATTTCTGTGTTTCATCGTCAATGTGATGGTCGAAGGGATACCGTAATCCTGCTGTGGTGCATCGGAGTCTAACACTGGGCCCCCAGCGAAGAGCCAAACAACAGACTCCCCGAAACGTTACACTCGTCAATATAATTCGGCATTGCGAATTTTGTATTGAATTCTGATGCAATTTTCGTGTTTCATCGTTAATGTGATGGTCGAAGGGATACAGTAAACCTGCTGAGGTGCATCAAAATCTATCACTGGGCCTCCAGGGAAAATCCAAATAAAAGACTCCCCGAAACGTTACTCTCGTCATTATAAATCGGCATTGCGAATTTTGTGTTGAATCCGAATGCATTTTCTGTGTTTCATCGTCAATGAGATGGTCGAAGGGATACCGTAATCCTGCTGTTGTGCATCGGAGTCTAGCACTGGGCCCCCAGGGAAAAGCCAAAGTAAGTAATCTTTGAAACGGTACTCCTGTGGACAGATATCGGCATTGAGAATTTTGTATTGATCCGGATGCAATTTCTGTGTTTCATCGTCAATGTGATGGTCGAAGGGTAACAGTACACCTGCTGTGGTGCATCGGAGTCTAACACTTTTCACCCAGGGAAGAGCCAAAAACAGACTCCCCGAAACGTTACTCTCGACAATATAAATCGGCATTGCGAATTTTGTATTGAAAGCGGATTTAATTTCTGTGTTTCATCGTCAATGTGATGGTGGAAGGGTAACAGAAAATTTGCTGTGGTGCATCGGAGTCTCACACTGGGCCCCCAGGGAAGAGCCAAAGTACATACTCTTCGAATTAGTACTCGTGTGGAGAGAAATCGACATTGTGAATTTTGTATTGATCCGGATGCAATTTCGGTGTTTCATCGTCTATGTGATGGTCGAAGGGTAACAGTGAACCTGCTGTGGTGCATTGGAGTCTCACACTGCGTCCCCAGGGAAGAGCCAAAGTACATACTCTTCGAAACTGTACTCCTGTGGACAGAAGTCGGCATTGTGAATTTTGTATTGATCCGGATGTAACTTCTGTGTTTCATCGTCAATTTGATGGTCGAAGGGTAACAGTAAACCAGCTGTGGTGCATCGATGTCTAACACTGGGCCCCAGGAGAGACAAAGAACATTGTCTTCGAAACGGTACTCTTGTGGACAGAAATCGACATTGTCAAATTTGTATTGATCCGGATGCAATATCTATGTTTCATCGTCAATGTGACGGTCGAAGGGTAACAGTAAACCAGCTGTGGTGCTTCGGAGTCTAACACTGAGCCCCCAGGGAAGAGCCAGAAAACAGACTCCCCGAAACGTTATTCTCGTCAATATAAATCGGCATTGCGAATTTTGTATTGCAACCGAATGCAATTTCTGTGTTTCATCGTCAATGTGATGGTCGAAGGGTAACAGTAAACCTGCTGTGGTGCATCGGAGTCTCACACTGAGCCCCAAGGGAAGAGCCAAAGAACAGACTCCCCGAAAAGTTACTCTCGTCTATAAAATCGTCATTGCGAATTTAGTATTGAAACCGGATGCAATTTCTGTGTTTCATCGTCAATGTGATGGACGAAGGGTAACAGTAAATACGCCGTGTTGCATCGGAGTCTAACACTGGGCCCCCAAGGAAGAGCCAAAAAACAGACTCCCCGAAACGTTACTCTCGTCAATATAAGTCGGCATTGCGAATTTTGTATTGAAACCGGATGCAATTTCTGTGTTTAATCGTCAATTTGATGGTCGAAGGGTAACAGTAAACCTGCTGTGGTGCATCGGAGTCTAACACTGAGCCCCCAGGGAAGAGCCGAAAAACAGGCTCCCCAAAACGTTACTCTCGTCAATATAAATCGGCATTGCGAATTTTGTATTGAAACCAGAAGAAATTTCTGTGTTTCATCGTCAATGTGATGGTCGAAGGGTAACAGTAAACCAGCCGTGTTGCAATGGAGTCTAACACTGAGCCACCAGGGATGAGCCGAAAAACAGACTCCCCGAAACGTTACCCTCGTCAATATAAATCGGCACTGCGATTTTTGTATTGAAACCGGATGCAATTTCTGTGTTTCATCGTCAATTTGATGGTCGAAGGGTAACAGTAAACCTGCTGTGGTGCATCGGAGTCGAATACTGGGCCCATAGGGAAGAGCCAAATTACATACACTTCGAATCGGTACTCCTGTGGACAGAAACCGGCTTTGTGAATTTTGTATTGATCCGGATGCAATTTCTGTGATTCATCGTCAATGTGATGGTCGAAGGGTAACAGTAAACCTGTTGTGATGCATTGGAGTCTCACGCTAAGCCCCCAGGGAAGAGCCAAAAAACAGACTCCCCGAAACGTTACTCTCGTCGATATAAATCGGCATTGCGAATTTTGCATTGAGCCCGGATGAAATTTCTGTGTTTCATCGTCAATGTGATGGTCGAAGGGTAACAGTAAACCTGCTGTGGTGCATCGGAGTCTAACACTGAGCCCCCAGGGAAGAGCCAAAGAACAGACTCCCCGAAAAGTTACTCTCGTCAATATAAGTCGGCATTGCGAATTTTGTATTGAAACCGGATGCAATTTCTGTGTTTCATCGTCAATTTGATGGTCGAAGGGTAACAGTAAACCTGCTGTAGTGCATCGGAGTCTAACACTGAGCCCCCAGGAAAGAGCCAAAAACAGACTCCCCGAAAAGTTACTCTCGTCTATAAAATCATCATTGCGAATTTAGTATTGAAACCGGATGCAATTTCTGTGTTTCATCGTCAATGTGATGGACGAAGGGTAACAGTAAATACGCCGTGTTGCATCGGAGTCTAACACTGGGCCCCCAAGGAAGAGCCAAAAAACAGACTCCCCGAAACGTTACTCTCGTCAATATAAGTCGGCATTGCGAATTTTGTATTGAAACCGGATGCAATTTCTGTGTTTCATAGTCAATCTGATGGTCGAAGGGTAACAGTAAACCTGCTGTGGTGCATCGGAGTCTAACACTGAGCCCCCAGGGAAGAGCCGAAAAACAGGCTCCCCAAAACGTTACTCTCGTAAATATAAATCGGCATTGCGAATTTTGTATTGAAACCGGATGCAATTTCTGTGTTTCATCGTCAATGTGATGGTCGAAGGGTTACAGTAAACCTGCTTTGGTGCATCGGAGTCTAACACTGGGCCCCCAGGGAAGAGCCAAGAACATAGTCTTCGAATCGGTACTCCTGTGGACAGAAATCGGCATTGTGAATTTTGTATATATCGGAATGCAATTTCTGTGTTTCATCGTCAATGTGATGGTCGAAGGGTAACAGTAAACCACCTGTCGTGCATCGGAGTCTAACACTGAGCCCCCAGGGAAGAGCCAAAAAACAGACTCCCCGAAACGTTACTCTCGTCAATATAAATCTGCATTGTGAAATTTGTATTGAACCGTATGCAATTTCTGTGTTTCATCGTCCAGGTGATGGTCGAAGGGTAACAGTAAACCTGCTGTGGTGCATCGGAGTCTCACACTAAGCCCCCAGGGAAGAGCCAAAGAACATACTCCCTGAAACGTTACTCGCGTCAATATAAATCGGGATTGCGAATTTTGTATTGAAACCGTATGCAATTTCTGTCTTTCATCATCAATGTGATGGTCGAAGGGCAACAGTAAACCTGCGTTGGTGCATCGGAGTCTGACACTGATCCCCCAGGGTTGAGCCAAAAAACAGGTTTCCCGAGACGTTACTCTCTTCAATATAAATCGGCATTGCGAATTTTGTATTGAAACCAGATGCAATTTCTGTGTTTCATCGTCATTGTGACGGTCGAAGGGTAACAGTAAACCTGAAATGGTGCATCGGAGTCTAACATGGGCAAACAGGGAAGAGCAAAAGTAAATACACTTCGAATTGGTACTCCTGTGGACAGAAATCGGCATTGTGAATTTTGTATTGATCCGGATGCAATTTCTGTGTTTCATCGCCAATGTGATGGTCGAAGAATAACAGTAAACCTGCTGTGGTGCATTGGAGTCTCACACTGAGCCCCCAGGGAAGAGCCAAAAAACAGACTCACCGAAACGTTACTCTCGTCAATATAAATCGGCATTGCGGATTTTGTATTGAAAGCAGTTGAAATTTCTGTGTTTCATCGTCAATGTGATGGTCGAAAGGTAACAGTAAACCAGCCGTGTTGCAATGGAGTCTAACACTGAGCCCCCAGGGAAGCGCCAAATAACAGACTCCTCGAAACGTTACTCTCGACAATATAAATCGGCATTGCGAAGTTTGTATTGAAACCGGATGAAATTTCTGTGCTTCGTCGTCAATGTGATGGTCGAAGGGTAACAGTAAACCTGCTGTGGTGCATTGGAGGAGAACACTGGGCCCACAGGGAAGAGCCAAAGTACATACTCTTCGAATTGGTACTCCTGTGGAAAGAAATCGGCATTGTGAATTTTGTATTGATCCGGATGCAATTTCTGTGTGTCATCGTCAATGTGATGGTCGAAGGGTAACAGTAAACCTGCTGTGGTGCATCGGAGTCTCACACTAAGGCCCCAGGGAAGAGGCAAAAAACAGACTCCCCGAAACGTTACTCTCGTCGATAGAAATAGCCATTGCGAATTTTGTATTGAGCCCGGATGAAATTTCTGTGTTTCATCGTCATTGTGATGGTCGAAGGGTAACAGTAAATATGCCATGTAGCATCAGAGTCTAACACTGAGCCCACAGGGAAGAGCCAAATAACAGACTCCCCGAAACGTTACTCTCGTCAATATAAATCGGCATTGCGAATTTTGTATTGAAACCGGATGCAATTCCGGAGTTTCATCATCAATGTGATGGTCGAAGGGTAACAGTAAACCTGCTGTGGTGCATCGGAGTTGAACACTGGGCCCACAGGGAAGAGCCAAAGTACATTCTCTTCGAATCGGTAATCCTGTGGACAGAAATCGGCATTGTGAATTTTGTATTGATCTGGATGCAATTTCTTTGTTTCATCGTCAATGTGATAGTCGAAGGGTAACAGAAAAACTTGCTGTTGTGCATCGGAGTCTAACACTGGGCCCCCAGGGAAGAGCCAAAATACATACTCTTCGAAACGGTACTCCTGTGGACAGAAATCGGCATTGTGAATTTTGTATTGATACGGATACAAATCTGTGTTTCATCGTCAATGTGATGATCGAAGGGTAACAGTAAACCTGCTGTGGTGCATCGGAGTCTCACACTGATCCCCCAGGGAAGAGCCAAAAAACAGACTCCCCGAAACGTTACTCTCGTGAATATTAATCGGCATTGCGAAGTTTGTAATGAAACCGGATGCAATTTCTGTGTTTCATCGTCAATGTGATTGTCGAAGGGTAACAGTAAACCTGCTGTGGTGCATCGGAGTCTCACACTGAGCCCTCAGGGAAGAGCCAAACAACAGACTCCCCGAAAAGTTTCTATCGTCAATACAAATCGGCATTGCGAATTTTGTATTGAAAGCGGATGTAATTTCTGTGTTTCATCGTCAATGTGATGGTGGAAGGGTAACAGTAAATTTGCTGTGGTGCATCGGAGTCTCACACTGGGCCCCCAGGGAAGAGCCAAAGTACATACTCTTCGAATAAGTACTCGTGTGGAGAGAAATCGACATTGTGAATTTTGTATTGATCCGGATGCAATTTCTGTGTTTCATCGTCTATGGTATGGTCGAAGGGTAACAGTGAATCTGCTGTGGTGCATCGGAGTTTCACACTGGGTCCCCAGGGAAGAGCCAAAGTACATACTCTTCGAAACGGTACTCCTGTGGACAGAAGTCGGCATTGTGAATTTTGTATTGATCCGGATGTAATTTCTGTGTATCATCGTCAATTTGATGGTCGACGGGTAATAGTAAACCTGCTGTGGTGCATCGGTGTCTAACACTGGGCCCCCAGGAGAGACAAAGAACATAGTCTTCCAAACGGTACTCTTGTGGACAGAAAGCGACATTGTTAATTTTGTATTGATCCGGATGCAATATCTATAATTCATCGTCAATGTGACGGTCGAAGGGTAACAGTAAACCAGCTGTGGTGCTCTGGAGTCTAACACTGAGCCCCCAGGGAAGAGCCAGAAAACAGACTCCCCGAAACGTAATTCTCGTCAATATAAATCGGTATTGCGAATTTTGTATTGCAACCGGATGCAATTTCTGTGTTTCATCGTCAATGTAATGGTCGAAGGGTAACAGTAAACCTGCTGTGGTGCATCGGAGTCTCACACTGAGCCTCCAGGGAAGAGCCAAAGAACAGACTCCCCGAAACGTTACACTCGTCAATATAAGTCGGCATTGCGAATTTTGTAATGAAACCGGATGCAATTTCTGTGTTTCATCGTCAATTTGATGGTCGAAGGGTAACAGTAAACCAGCCGTGTTGCAATGGAGTCTAACACTGAGCCACCAGGGAAGAGCCGAAAAACAGGCTCCCCGAAACGTTACCCTCGTCAATATAAGTCGGCACTGCGATTTTTGTATTGAAACCGGATGCAATTTCTGTGTTTCATCAACAATTTGATGGTCGAAGGGTAACAGTAAACCTGCTGTGGTGCATCGGAGTCGAATACTGGGCCCATAGGGAAGAGCCAAATTACATACACTTCGAATCGGTACACCTGTGGACAGAAATCGGCTTTGTGAATTTTGTATTGATCCGGAAGCAATTTCTGTATTTCATCGTCAATGTGATGGTCGAAGGGTAACACTAAACCTGCTGTGGTGCATTGGAGTCTCACGCTAAGCCCCCAGGGAAAAGCCAAAAAACAGACTCCCCGAAACGTTACTCTCGTCGATATAAATCGGCATTGCGAATTTGGATTGAGCCCGGATGAAATTTCTGTGTTTCATCATCAATGTGATGGTCTAATTGTAACCGTAAACCTGCTGTGGTGCATCGGAGTCTGACACGGAGCCCCCAGGTACGAGCCGAAAAACAGGCTTTCCGAAATGATACTCTCGTCAATATAAATCGGCATTGCGAATTTTGCATTGAAACCAGTCGCAATTTCTGTGTTTCATCGTCAATGTGATGGTCGAAGGGTAACAGTAAACATCCCGAGTTGCATCGGAGTCTAACAATGAGACACCAGGGAAGAGCCAAAAAACAGACTCACCGAAACGTTACTCTCGTAAATATAAATCGGCATTGCGAATTTTGTGTTGAAACCGGATGCAATTTCAGTGTTTCATCGTCAATGTGATGGTCGAAGGGTTACAGTAAACCTCCTGTGGTGCGTCGGAGTCTAACACTGGGCCCCCAGGAAAGAGCCAAGTACATAGTCTTCGAATCGGTACTCCTGTGGACAGAAATCGGCATTGTGAATTTTGTATTTATCGGAATGCAATTTCTGTGTTTCATCGTCAATGTGATGGTCGAAGGGTAACAGTAAACCACATGTCGTGCATCGGAGTCTCACACTGAGCCCCCAGGGAAGAGCCTAAAAACAGACTCCCCGAAACGTTACTCTCGTCAATATAAATCGGCAATTTGAAATTTGTATTGAAACCGTATGCAATTTCTGTGTTTCGTCGTCAATGTGATGGTCGAAGGGTAACAGAAAACCTGCTGTGGTGCATCGGAGTCTCACACTAAGCCCACAGGGAAGAGCCAAAAAACAGACTCCCCGAAACGTTACTCTCGTCAATATAAATCGGCATTGCGAATTTTGTATTGCAACCGGATGCAATTTCTGTGTTTCATCGTCAATGTGATGGTCGAAGGGTAACAGTAAACCACCTGTCGTGCATCGGAGTCTCACACTAAGCCCACAGGGAAGAGCCAAAAAACAGACTCCCCGAAACGTTACTCTCGTCAATATAAATCGGCAATTTGAAATTTGTATTGAAACCGTATGCAATTTCTGTGTTTCGTCGTCAATGTGATGGTCGAAGGGTAACAGAAAACCTGCTGTGGTGCATCGGAGTCTCACACTAAGCCCACAGGGAAGAGCCAAAAAACAGACTCCCCGAAACGTAATTCTCGTCAATATAAATCGGTATTGCGAATTTTGTATTGCAACCGGATGCAATTTCTGTGTTTCATCGTCAATGTGATGGTCGAAGGGTAACAGTAAACCACCTCTCGTGCATCGGAGTCTCACACTAAGCCCACAGGGAAGAGCCAAAAAACAGACTCCCCGAAACGTAATTCTCGTCAATATAAATCGGTATTGCGAATTTTGTATTGCAACCGGATGCAATTTCTGTGTTTCATCGTCAATGTGATGGTCGAAGGGTAACAGTAAACCACCTCTCGTGCATCGGAGTCTCACACTAAGCCCACAGGGAAGAGCCAAAAAACAGACTCCCCGAAACGTTACTCTCGTCAATATAAATCGGCATTGTGAATTTTGTATTGAAACCGTATGCAATTTCTGTGTTTCATCGTCAATGTGAAGGTCGAAAGGTAACAGTAAACCTGCCGTGTTGCATCGGAGTCTAACACTGAGCCCCCAGGGAAGAGCCAAATAACAGACTCCCCGAAACGTTACTCTCGTCAATATAAATCGGCATTGCGAATTTTGTATTGAAACCGGATGCAATTCCTGAGTTTCATCATCAATGTGATGGTCGAAGGGTAACAGTAAACCTGCTGTGGTGCATCGGAGTCTCACACTGATCCCCCGGGAAGAGCTGAAAAACAGGCTTCCCGAAACGTTACTCTCGTCAATATAAATCGGCATTGCGAATTTTGTATTGAAACCAGACGTAATTTCTGTGTTTCATCGTCAATGTGACGGTCGAAGGGTAACAGTAAACCTGAAATGGTGCATCGGAATCTAACATGGACACACAGGGAAGAGCCAAAGTACACTTCGAATTGGTACTCCTGTGGACAGAAATCGGCATTGTGAATTTTGTATTGATCCGGATGCAATTTCTGTGTTTCATCGTCAATGTGATGGTCGAAGGGTAACAGTAATTCTGCTGTGGTGCATCGGAGTCTCACACTGACCCCTCAGGGAAGAGCCAAAGAACAGACTCCCCGAAAAGTTTCTATCGTCAATATAAATCGGCATTGCGAATTTTCTATTGAAAGCGGATGTAATTTCTGTGTTTCATCGTCTATGTTATGGTCGAAGGGTAACAGTGAACCTGCTGTGGTGCATCGGAGTTTCACACTGGGTCCCCAGGGAAGAGCCAAAGTACATACTCTTCGAAACGGTACTCCTGTGGACAGAAGTCGGCATTGTGAATTTTGTATTGATCCGGATGTAACTTCTGTGTTTCATCGTCAATATGATGGTCGAAGGGTAACAGTAAACCTGCTGTGGTGCATCGGTGTCTAACACTGGGCCCCCAGGAGAGACAAAGAACATAGTCTTCGAAACGGTACTCTTGTGGACAGAAATCGACATTGTTAATTTTGTATTGATCCGGATGCAATATCTATGTTTCATCGTTAATGTGATGGTCGAAGGGTAACAGTAAACCTGCTGTGGTGCATCGGAGTCTCACACTGAGCCCCAAGGGAAGAGCCAAAGAACAGACTCCCCGAAAAGTTACTCTCGTCTATAAAATCGTCATTGCGAATTTAGTATTGAAACCGGATGCAATTTCTGTGTTTCATCGTCAATGTGATGGACGAAGGGTAACAGTAAATACGCCGTGTTGCATCGGAGTCTAACACTGGGCCCCCAAGGAAGAGCCAAAAAACAGACTCCCCGAAACGTTACTCTCGTCAATATAAGTCGGCATTGCGAATTTTGTATTGAAACCGGATGCAATTTCTGTGTTTAATCGTCAATTTGATGGTCGAAGGGTAACAGTAAACCTGCTGTGGTGCATCGGAGTCTAACACTGAGCCCCCAGGGAAGAGCCGAAAAACAGGCTCCCCAAAACGTTACTCTCGTCAATATAAATCGGCATTGCGAATTTTGTATTGAAACCAGAAGAAATTTCTGTGTTTCATCGTCAATGTGATGGTCGAAGGGTAACAGTAAACCAGCCGTGTTGCAATGGAGTCTAACACTGAGCCACCAGGGATGAGCCGAAAAACAGACTCCCCGAAACGTTACCCTCGTCAATATAAATCGGCACTGCGATTTTTGTATTGAAACCGGATGCAATTTCTGTGTTTCATCGTCAATTTGATGGTCGAAGGGTAACAGTAAACCTGCTGTGGTGCATCGGAGTCGAATACTGGGCCCATAGGGAAGAGCCAAATTACATACACTTCGAATCGGTACTCCTGTGGACAGAAACCGGCTTTGTGAATTTTGTATTGATCCGGATGCAATTTCTGTGATTCATCGTCAATGTGATGGTCGAAGGGTAACAGTAAACCTGTTGTGATGCATTGGAGTCTCACGCTAAGCCCCCAGGGAAGAGCCAAAAAACAGACTCCCCGAAACGTTACTCTCGTCGATATAAATCGGCATTGCGAATTTTGCATTGAGCCCGGATGAAATTTCTGTGTTTCATCGTCAATGTGATGGTCGAAGGGTAACAGTAAACCTGCTGTGGTGCATCGGAGTCTAACACTGAGCCCCCAGGGAAGAGCCAAAGAACAGACTCCCCGAAAAGTTACTCTCGTCAATATAAGTCGGCATTGCGAATTTTGTATTGAAACCGGATGCAATTTCTGTGTTTCATCGTCAATTTGATGGTCGAAAGGTAACAGTAAACCTGCTGTAGTGCATCGGAGTCTAACACTGAGCCCCCAGGAAAGAGCCAAAAACAGACTCCCCGAAAAGTTACTCTCGTCTATAAAATCATCATTGCGAATTTAGTATTGAAACCGGATGCAATTTCTGTGTTTCATCGTCAATGTGATGGACGAAGGGTAACAGTAAATACGCCGTGTTGCATCGGAGTCTAACACTGGGCCCCCAAGGAAGAGCCAAAAAACAGACTCCCCGAAACGTTACTCTCGTCAATATAAGTCGGCATTGCGAATTTTGTATTGAAACCGGATGCAATTTCTGTGTTTCATAGTCAATCTGATGGTCGAAGGGTAACAGTAAACCTGCTGTGGTGCATCGGAGTCTAACACTGAGCCCCCAGGGAAGAGCCGAAAAACAGGCTCCCCAAAACGTTACTCTCGTAAATATAAATCGGCATTGCGAATTTTGTATTGAAACCGGATGCAATTTCTGTGTTTCATCGTCAATGTGATGGTCGAAGGGTTACAGTAAACCTGCTTTGGTGCATCGGAGTCTAACACTGGGCCCCCAGGGAAGAGCCAAGAACATAGTCTTCGAATCGGTACTCCTGTGGACAGAAATCGGCATTGTGAATTTTGTATATATCGGAATGCAATTTCTGTGTTTCATCGTCAATGTGATGGTCGAAGGGTAACAGTAAACCACCTGTCGTGCATCGGAGTCTAACACTGAGCCCCCAGGGAAGAGCCAAAAAACAGACTCCCCGAAACGTTACTCTCGTCAATATAAATCGGCATTGTGAAATTTGTATTGAACCGTATGCAATTTCTGTGTTTCATCGTCCAGGTGATGGTCGAAGGGTAACAGTAAACCTGCTGTGGTGCATCGGAGTCTCACACTAAGCCCCCAGGGAAGAGCCAAAGAACATACTCCCTGAAACGTTACTCGCGTCAATATAAATCGGGATTGCGAATTTTGTATTGAAACCGTATGCAATTTCTGTCTTTCATCATCAATGTGATGGTCGAAGGGCAACAGTAAACCTGCGTTGGTGCATCGGAGTCTGACACTGATCCCCCAGGGTTGAGCCAAAAAACAGGTTTCCCGAGACGTTACTCTCTTCAATATAAATCGGCATTGCGAATTTTGTATTGAAACCAGATGCAATTTCTGTGTTTCATCGTCATTGTGACGGTCGAAGGGTAACAGTAAACCTGAAATGGTGCATCGGAGTCTAACATGGGCAAACAGGGAAGAGCAAAAGTAAATACACTTCGAATTGGTACTCCTGTGGACAGAAATCGGCATTGTGAATTTTGTATTGATCCGGATGCAATTTCTGTGTTTCATCGCCAATGTGATGGTCGAAGAATAACAGTAAACCTGCTGTGGTGCATTGGAGTCTCACACTGAGCCCCCAGGGAAGAGCCAAAAAACAGACTCACCGAAACGTTACTCTCGTCAATATAAATCGGCATTGCGGATTTTGTATTGAAAGCAGTTGAAATTTCTGTGTTTCATCGTCAATGTGATGGTCGAAAGGTAACAGTAAACCAGCCGTGTTGCAATGGAGTCTAACACTGAGCCCCCAGGGAAGCGCCAAATAACAGACTCCTCGAAACGTTACTCTCGACAATATAAATCGGCATTGCGAAGTTTGTATTGAAACCGGATGAAATTTCTGTGCTTCGTCGTCAATGTGATGGTCGAAGGGTAACAGTAAACCTGCTGTGGTGCATTGGAGGAGAACACTGGGCCCACAGGGAAGAGCCAAAGTACATACTCTTCGAATTGGTACTCCTGTGGAAAGAAATCGGCATTGTGAATTTTGTATTGATCCGGATGCAATTTCTGTGTGTCATCGTCAATGTGATGGTCGAAGGGTAACAGTAAACCTGCTGTGGTGCATCGGAGTCTCACACTAAGGCCCCAGGGAAGAGGCAAAAAACAGACTCCCCGAAACGTTACTCTCGTCGATAGAAATAGCCATTGCGAATTTTGTATTGAGCCCGGATGAAATTTCTGTGTTTCATCGTCATTGTGATGGTCGAAGGGTAACAGTAAATATGCCATGTAGCATCAGAGTCTAACACTGAGCCCACAGGGAAGAGCCAAATAACAGACTCCCCGAAACGTTACTCTCGTCAATATAAATCGGCATTGCGAATTTTGTATTGAAACCGGATGCAATTCCGGAGTTTCATCATCAATGTGATGGTCGAAGGGTAACAGTAAACCTGCTGTGGTGCATCGGAGTTGAACACTGGGCCCACAGGGAAGAGCCAAAGTACATTCTCTTCGAATCGGTAATCCTGTGGACAGAAATCGGCATTGTGAATTTTGTATTGATCTGGATGCAATTTCTTTGTTTCATCGTCAATGTGATAGTCGAAGGGTAACAGAAAAACTTGCTGTTGTGCATCGGAGTCTAACACTGGGCCCCCAGGGAAGAGCCAAAATACATACTCTTCGAAACGGTACTCCTGTGGACAGAAATCGGCATTGTGAATTTTGTATTGATACGGATACAAATCTGTGTTTCATCGTCAATGTGATGATCGAAGGGTAACAGTAAACCTGCTGTGGTGCATCGGAGTCTCACACTGATCCCCCAGGGAAGAGCCAAAAAACAGACTCCCCGAAACGTTACTCTCGTGAATATAAATCGGCATTGCGAAGTTTGTAATGAAACCGGATGCAATTTCTGTGTTTCATCGTCAATGTGATTGTCGAAGGGTAACAGTAAACCTGCTGTGGTGCATCGGAGTCTCACACTGAGCCCTCAGGGAAGAGCCAAACAACAGACTCCCCGAAAAGTTTCTATCGTCAATACAAATCGGCATTGCGAATTTTGTATTGAAAGCGGATGTAATTTCTGTGTTTCATCGTCAATGTGATGGTGGAAGGGTAACAGTAAATTTGCTGTGGTGCATCGGAGTCTCACACTGGGCCCCCAGGGAAGAGCCAAAGTACATACTCTTCGAATAAGTACTCGTGTGGAGAGAAATCGACATTGTGAATTTTGTATTGATCCGGATGCAATTTCTGTGTTTCATCGTCTATGGTATGGTCGAAGGGTAACAGTGAATCTGCTGTGGTGCATCGGAGTTTCACACTGGGTCCCCAGGGAAGAGCCAAAGTACATACTCTTCGAAACGGTACTCCTGTGGACAGAAGTCGGCATTGTGAATTTTGTATTGATCCGGATGTAATTTCTGTGTATCATCGTCAATTTGATGGTCGACGGGTAATAGTAAACCTGCTGTGGTGCATCGGTGTCTAACACTGGGCCCCCAGGAGAGACAAAGAACATAGTCTTCCAAACGGTACTCTTGTGGACAGAAAGCGACATTGTTAATTTTGTATTGATCCGGATGCAATATCTATAATTCATCGTCAATGTGACGGTCGAAGGGTAACAGTAAACCAGCTGTGGTGCTCTGGAGTCTAACACTGAGCCCCCAGGGAAGAGCCAGAAAACAGACTCCCCGAAACGTAATTCTCGTCAATATAAATCGGTATTGCGAATTTTGTATTGCAACCGGATGCAATTTCTGTGTTTCATCGTCAATGTAATGGTCGAAGGGTAACAGTAAACCTGCTGTGGTGCATCGGAGTCTCACACTGAGCCTCCAGGGAAGAGCCAAAGAACAGACTCCCCGAAACGTTACACTCGTCAATATAAGTCGGCATTGCGAATTTTGTAATGAAACCGGATGCAATTTCTGTGTTTCATCGTCAATTTGATGGTCGAAGGGTAACAGTAAACCAGCCGTGTTGCAATGGAGTCTAACACTGAGCCACCAGGGAAGAGCCGAAAAACAGGCTCCCCGAAACGTTACCCTCGTCAATATAAGTCGGCACTGCGATTTTTGTATTGAAACCGGATGCAATTTCTGTGTTTCATCAACAATTTGATGGTCGAAGGGTAACAGTAAACCTGCTGTGGTGCATCGGAGTCGAATACTGGGCCCATAGGGAAGAGCCAAATTACATACACTTCGAATCGGTACACCTGTGGACAGAAATCGGCTTTGTGAATTTTGTATTGATCCGGAAGCAATTTCTGTGTTTCATCGTCAATATGATGGTCGAAGGGTAACACTAAACCTGCTGTGGTGCATTGGAGTCTCACGCTAAGCCCCCAGGGAAAAGCCAAAAAACAGACTCCCCGAAACGTTACTCTCGTCGATATAAATCGGCATTGCGAATTTGGATTGAGCCCGGATGAAATTTCTGTGTTTCATCATCAATGTGATGGTCTAATTGTAACCGTAAACCTGCTGTGGTGCATCGGAGTCTGACACGGAGCCCCCAGGTACGAGCCGAAAAACAGGCTTTCCGAAATGATACTCTCGTCAATATAAATCGGCATTGCGAATTTTGCATTGAAACCAGTCGCAATTTCTGTGTTTCATCGTCAATGTGATGGTCGAAGGGTAACAGTAAACATTCCGAGTTGCATCGGAGTCTAACAATGAGACACCAGGGAAGAGCCAAAAAACAGACTCACCGAAACGTTACTCTCGTAAATATAAATCGGCATTGCGAATTTTGTGTTGAAACCGGATGCAATTTCAGTGTTTCATCGTCAATGTGATGGTCGAAGGGTTACAGTAAACCTCCTGTGGTGCGTCGGAGTCTAACACTGGGCCCCCAGGGAAGAGCCAAGTACATAGTCTTCGAATCGGTACTCCTGTGGACAGAAATCGGCATTGTGAATTTTGTATTTATCGGAATGCAATTTCTGTGTTTCATCGTCAATGTGATGGTCGAAGGGTAACAGTAAACCACATGTCGTGCATCGGAGTCTCACACTGAGCCCCCAGGGAAGAGCCTAAAAACAGACTCCCCGAAACGTTACTCTCGTCAATATAAATCGGCAATTTGAAATTTGTATTGAAACCGTATGCAATTTCTGTGTTTCGTCGTCAATGTGATGGTCGAAGGGTAACAGAAAACCTGCTGTGGTGCATCGGAGTCTCACACTAAGCCCACAGGGAAGAGCCAAAAAACAGACTCCCCGAAACGTTACTCTCGTCAATATACATCGGCATTGCGAATTTTGTATTGCAACCGGATGCAATTTCTGTGTTTCATCGTCAATGTGATGGTCGAAGGGTAACAGTAAACCACCTGTCGTGCATCGGAGTCTCACACTAAGCCCACAGGGAAGAGCCAAAAAACAGACTCCCCGAAACGTTACTCTCGTCAATATAAATCGGCAATTTGAAATTTGTATTGAAACCGTATGCAATTTCTGTGTTTCGTCGTCAATGTGATGGTCGAAGGGTAACAGAAAACCTGCTGTGGTGCATCGGAGTCTCACACTAAGCCCACAGGGAAGAGCCAAAAAACAGACTCCCCGAAACGTAATTCTCGTCAATATAAATCGGTATTGCGAATTTTGTATTGCAACCGGATGCAATTTCTGTGTTTCATCGTCAATGTGATGGTCGAAGGGTAACAGTAAACCACCTCTCGTGCATCGGAGTCTCACACTAAGCCCACAGGGAAGAGCCAAAAAACAGACTCCCCGAAACGTAATTCTCGTCAATATAAATCGGTATTGCGAATTTTGTATTGCAACCGGATGCAATTTCTGTGTTTCATCGTCAATGTGATGGTCGAAGGGTAACAGTAAACCACCTCTCGTGCATCGGAGTCTCACACTAAGCCCACAGGGAAGAGCCAAAAAACAGACTCCCCGAAACGTTACTCTCGTCAATATAAATCGGCATTGTGAATTTTGTATTGAAACCGTATGCAATTTCTGTGTTTCATCGTCAATGTGAAGGTCGAAAGGTAACAGTAAACCTGCCGTGTTGCATCGGAGTCTAACACTGAGCCCCCAGGGAAGAGCCAAATAACAGACTCCCCGAAACGTTACTCTCGTCAATATAAATCGGCATTGCGAATTTTGTATTGAAACCGGATGCAATTCCTGAGTTTCATCATCAATGTGATGGTCGAAGGGTAACAGTAAACCTGCTGTGGTGCATCGGAGTCTCACACTGATCCCCCGGGAAGAGCTGAAAAACAGGCTTCCCGAAACGTTACTCTCGTCAATATAAATCGGCATTGCGAATTTTGTATTGAAACCAGACGTAATTTCTGTGTTTCATCGTCAATGTGACGGTCGAAGGGTAACAGTAAACCTGAAATGGTGCATCGGAATCTAACATGGACACACAGGGAAGAGCCAAAGTACACTTCGAATTGGTACTCCTGTGGACAGAAATCGGCATTGTGAATTTTGTATTGATCCGGATGCAATTTCTGTGTTTCATCGTCAATGTGATGGTCGAAGGGTAACAGTAATTCTGCTGTGGTGCATCGGAGTCTCACACTGACCCCTCAGGGAAGAGCCAAAGAACAGACTCCCCGAAAAGTTTCTATCGTCAATATAAATCGGCATTGCGAATTTTCTATTGAAAGCGGATGTAATTTCTGTGTTTCATCGTCTATGTTATGGTCGAAGGGTAACAGTGAACCTGCTGTGGTGCATCGGAGTTTCACACTGGGTCCCCAGGGAAGAGCCAAAGTACATACTCTTCGAAACGGTACTCCTGTGGACAGAAGTCGGCATTGTGAATTTTGTATTGATCCGGATGTAACTTCTGTGTTTCATCGTCAATATGATGGTCGAAGGGTAACAGTAAACCTGCTGTGGTGCATCGGTGTCTAACACTGGGCCCCCAGGAGAGACAAAGAACATAGTCTTCGAAACGGTACTCTTGTGGACAGAAATCGACATTGTTAATTTTGTATTGATCCGGATGCAATATCTATGTTTCATCGTTAATGTGATGGTCGAAGGGTAACAGTAAACCTGCTGTGGTGCATCGGAGTCTCACACTGAGCCCCCAGGGAAGAGCCAAAGAATAGACTCCCCGAAAAGTTACTCTCGTCTATAAAATCATCATTGCGAATTTAGTATTGAAACCGGATGCAATTTCTGTGTTTCATCGTCAATGTGATGGACGAAGGGTAACAGTAAATACGCCGTGTTGCATCGGAGTCTAACACTGGGCCCCCAAGGAAGAGCCAAAAACAGACACCCCGAAACGTTACTCTCGTCAATATAAGTCGGCATTGCGAATTTTGTATTGAAACCGGATGCAATTTCTGTGTTTCATCGTCAATTTGATGGTCGAAGGGTAACAGAAAACCTGCTGGGGTGCATCGGAGTCTAACACTGAGCCCCCAGGGAAGAGCCGAAAAACAGGCTCCCCGAAAAGTTTCTATCGTCAATATAAATCGGCATTGCGAATTTTGTATTGAAACCGGGTGCAATTTCTGTGTTTCATCGTCAATGTGATGGTCGAAGGGTAACAGTAAACCTGCTGTGTTGCATCGGAGTCGAATACTGGGTCCATAGGGAAGAGCCAAATTACATACACTTCGAATCGGTACTCCTGTGGACAGAAATCGGCTTTGTGAATTTTGTATTGATCCGGATGCAATTTCTGTGTTTCATCGTCAGTAAGATGGTCGAAGGGTAACAGTAATTGTGCCGTGTTGCATCGACGTCTAACACTGAGCCCCCACGGAAGAGCCAAAAAACAGACTCACCGAAACGTTACTCTCGTCAATATAAATCGGCATTGCGGATTTTGTATTGAAAGCAGATGAAATTTCTGTGTTTCATCGTCAATGTGATGGTCGAAGGGTAACAGTAAACCAGCCGTGTTGCAATGGAGTCTAACACTGAGCCCCCAGGGAAGCGCCAAAAAACAGACTCCTCGAAACGTTACTCTCGACAATATAAATCGGCATTGCGAATTTTGTATTGAAACCGGATGCAATTTCTGTGTTTCGTCGTCAATGTGATGGTCGAAGGGTAACAGTAAACCTGCTGTGGTGCATCGGAGGTGAACACTGGGCCCACAGGGAAGAGCCAAAGTACATACTCTTCGAATTGGTACTCCTGTGGAAAGAAATCGGCATTGCGAATTTTGTATTGAGCCCGGAAGAAATTTCTGTGTTTCATCGTCATTGTGATGGTCGAAGGGTAACAGTAAATATGTCGTGTAGCATCGGAGTCTAACACTGAGCCCACAGGGAAGAGCCAAAAAACAGACACACCGAAACGATAATCTCGTCAACATAAAGCGGCATTTGCGAATTTTGAATTGAAACCGGACTCAATTTCTGTGTTTCATCGTCAATGTGATGGTCGAAGGGTAACAGTAAACGTGCTGTGGTGCATCGGAGTCTCATACTGAGCCCCCAGGGAAAAGCCATAAAACATACTCCCCGAAAAGTTACTCTCGACAATATCAATCAGCATTGCGAATTTTGTATTGAAACCGCATGCAATTTCTGTGTTTCATCGTCAATGTGATGGTCGAAAGGTAACAGTAAACCTGCCGTGTTGCATCGGAGTCCATCACTGAGCCCCCAGGGAAGAGCCAAATAACAGACTCCCCGAAACGTTACTCTCGTCAATATAAATCGGCATTGCGAATTTTGTATTGAAACCGGATGCAATTCCGGAGTTTCATCATCAATGTGATGGTCGAAGGGTAACAGTAAACCTGCAGTGGTGCATCGGAGTCTCACACTGATCCCCCAGGGAAGAACCAAAAAACGGACTCCCTGAAACGTTACTCTCGTGAATATAAATCGGCATTGCGAAGTTTGTAATGAAACCGGATGCAATATCTGTGTTTCATCGTCAATGTGATGGTCGAAGGGTAACAGTAAACCTGCTGTGGTGCATCGGAGTCTCACACTGAGCCCCCAGGAAAGAGTCATAAAACAGACTCTGCGAAACGTTAATCTCGTCTATATAAACCGGCATTGCGAATTTTCTATTGAAACCGGATGCAATTTCTGTGTTTCATCGTCAATTTGATGGTCGAAGGGTAACAGCAAACCTGCCTTGTTGCATCGGAGTCTAACAATGAGCCCCCAGGGAAGAGCCGAAAAACAGACTCCCCGAAACGTTACTATCGTCAATATAAGTCGGCATTGCGAATTTTGTATTGAAACCGGATGCAATTTCTGTGTTTCATCGTCAATTTGATGGTCGAAGGGTAACAGTAAACCTGCTGGGGTGCATCGGAGTCTAACACTGAGCCCCCAGGGAAGAGCCGAAAAACAGGCTCCCCGAAAAGTTTCTATCGTCAATATAAATCGGCATTGCGAATTTTGTATTGAAACCGGGTGCAATTTCTGTGTTTCATCGTCAATGTGATGGTCGAAGGGTAACAGTAAACCAGCCGTGTTGCAATGGAGTCTAACACTGAGCCACCAGGGACGAGCCGAAAAACAGACTCCCCGAAACGTTACCCTCGTCAATATAAGTCGGCACTGCGATTTTTGTATTGGAACCGGATGCAATTTCTGTGTTTCATCGTCAATTTGATGGTCGAAGGGTAACAGTAAACCTGCTGTGTTGCATCGGAGTCGAATACTGGGTCCATAGGGAAGAGCCAAATTACATACACTTCGAATCGGTACTCCTGTGGACAGAAATCGGCTTTGTGAATTTTGTATTGATCCGGATGCAATTTCTGTGTTTCATCGTCAATAAGATGGTCGAAGGGTAACAGTAATTGTGCCGTGTTGCATCGACGTCTAACACTGAGCCCCCACGGAAGAGCCAAAAAACAGACTCACCGAAACGTTACTCTCGTCAATATAAATCGGCATTGCGGATTTTTTATTGAAAGCAGATGAAATTTCTGTGTTTCATCGTCAATGTGATGGTCGAAGGGTAACAGTAAACCAGCCGTGTTGCAATGGAGTCTAACACTGAGCCCCCAGGGAAGCGCCAAAAAACAGACTCCTCGAAACGTTACTCTCGACAATATAAATCGGCATTGCGAATTTTGTATTCAAACCGGATGCAATTTCTGTGTTTCGTCGTCAATGTGATGGTCGAAGGGTAACAGTAAACCTGCTGTGGTGCATCGGAGGTGAACACTGGGCCCACAGGGAAGAGCCAAAGTACATACTCTTCGAATTGGTACTCCTGTGGAAAGAAATCGGCATTGTGAATTTTGTATTGATCCGGATGCAATTTCTGTGTGTCATCGTCAATGTGATGGTCGAAGGGTAACAGTAAACCTACTGTGGTGCATCGGAGTCTCACACGAAGGCCGCAGGGAAGAGCCAAAAAACAGACTCCCCGAAACGTTACTCGCGTCGATAGAAATCGGCATTGCGAATTTTGTATTGAGCCCGGAAGAAATTTCTGTGTTTCATCGTCATTGTGATGGTCGAAGGGTAACAGTAAATATGCCGTGTAGCATCGGAGTCTAACACTGAGCCCACAGGGAAGAGCCAAAAAACAGACACACCGAAACGATAATCTCGTCAACATAAAGCGGCATTTGCGAATTTTGAATTGAAACCGGACGCAATTTCTGTGTTTCATCGTCAATGTGATGGTCGAAGGGTAACAGTAAACGTGCTGTGGTGCATCGGAGTCTCATACTGAGCCCCCAGGGAAAAGCCATAAAACATACTCCCCGAAAAGTTACTCTCGACAATATCAATCGGCATTGCGAATTTTGTATTGAAACCGCATGCAATTTCTGTGTTTCATCGTCAATGTGATGGTCGAAAGGTAACAGTACTCCTGCCGTGTTGCATCGGAGTCCATCACTGAGCCCCCAGGGAAGAGCCAAATAACAGACTCCCCGAAACGTTACTCTCGTCAATATAAATCGGCATTGCGAATTTTGTATTGAAACCGGATGCAATTCCGGAGTTTCATCATCAATGTGATGTTCGAAGGGTAACAGTAAACCTGCAGTGGTGCATCGGAGTCTCACACTGATCCCCCAGGGAAGAACCAAAAAACGGACTCCCTGAAACGTTACTCTCGTGAATATAAATCGGCATTGCGAAGTTTGTAATGAAACCGGATGCAATATCTGTGTTTCATCGTCAATGTGATGGTCGAAGGGTAACAGTAAACCTGCTGTGGTGCATCGGAGTCTCACACTGAGCCCCCAGGAAAGAGCCATAAAACAGACTCTGCGAAACGTTAATCTCGTCTATATAAACCGGCATTGCGAATTTTCTATTGAAACCGAATGCAATTTCTGTGTTTCATCGTCAATTTGATGGTCGAAGGGTAACAGTAAACCTGCCTTGTTGCATCGGAGTCTAACAATGAGCCCCCAGGGAAGAGCCGAAAAACAGACTCCCCGAAACGTTACTATCGTCAATATAAGTCGGCATTGCGAATTTTGTATTGAAACCGGATGCAATTTCTGTGTTTTATCGTCAATTTGATGGTCGAAGGGTAACAGTAAACCTGCTGTGGTGCATCGGAGTCTAACACTGAGCCCCCAGGGAAGAGCCGAAAAACAGACTCCCGAAAACGTTACTCTCGTCAATATAAATCAGTATTGCGAATTTTGTATTGAAAGCAGATGAAATTTCTGTGTTTCATCGTCAATGTGATGGTCGAAGCGTAACAGTAAACCAGCCATGTTGCAATTGAGTCTAACACTGACCTCCCAGGGAAGAGCAAAGAAACAGACTCCCCGAAACATTACTCTCGTCTATTTAAATCGGTATTGCGAATTTTGTATTGAAGTCGGATGCAATTTCTGTGTTTCGTCGTCAATGTGAAGGTCGCAGGGTAACAGTAAACCTGCCTTGTTGCATCGGAGTCTAACACTGAGCCCCCAGGGAAGAGCCGAAAAACAGACTCCCCGAAACGTTACCTTCGTCAACATAAATGGCATTGCGATTTTTGTATTGAAACCGGATGCAATTTCTGTGTTTCAACGTCAATGAGATGGTCGAAGGTTAACAGTAAACCTGTTGTGGTGCATCGGAGTCGAACACTGGGCCCACAGGGAAGAGCCAAAGTACATACTCTTCGAAACGGTACTCCTGTGGACAGAAATCGGCATTGTGAATTTTGTATTGATCTGGATGCAATTTCTTTGTTTCATCGTCAATGTGATAGTCGAAGGGTAACAGAAAAACTTGCTGTTGTGCATCGGAGTCTGACACTGGGCCCCCAGGGAAGAGCCAAAGTACATATTCTTCGAAACGGTACTCCTGTGGACAGAAATCGGCATTGTGAATTTTGTATTGATCCGGATACAAATCTGTGTTTCATCGTCAATGTGATGGTCGAAAGGTAACAGTAAACCTGCCGTGTTGCATCGGAGTCTAACACTGAGCCCCCAGGGAACAGCCAAATAACAGCCTCCCCGAAACGTTACTATCGTCAATATAAATCGGCATTGCGAATTTTGTATTGAAACCGGATGCAATTACTGAGTTTCATCATCAATGTGATGGTCGAAGGGTAACAGTAAACCTGCTGTGGTGCATCGGAGTCTCACACTGATCCCCCAGGGAAGAGCCAAAAAACAGACTCCCTGAAACGTTACTCACGTGAATATAAATCGGCATTGCGAAGTTTGTAATGTAACCGGATGCAATTTCTGTGTTTCATCGTCAATGTGATTGTGGAAGGGTAACAGTAAACCTGCTGTGGTGCATCGGAGTCTCACACTGAGCCCCCAGGGAAGAGCCAAAGAACAGACTCCCCGAAAAGTTTCTATCGTCAATATAAATCGGCATTGCGAATTTTGTATTGAAACCGGGTGCAATTTCTGTGTTTCATCGTCAATGTGATGGTCGAAGGGTAACAGTAAACCTCCCGTGTTGCATCGGAGTCTAACACTGAGCCCCCAGGGAAGAGCCAAAAAACAGACTTCCCGAAACGTTACTCTCGTCAATATAAATTGGCATTGCGAATTTTGTATTGAGCCCGGATGCAATTTCTGTGTTTCATCGTCAATGTGATGGTCGAAGGGTAACAGTAAACCTGCTGTGGTGTATCGGAGTCTCACACTAAGCCCCCAGGGAAGGGCCAAAAACAGACTCCCCGAAACGTTACTCTCGTCAATATAAATCGGCATTGGGAATTTTGTATTGAAACCGGATGCAATTTCTGTGTTTCATCGTCAATGTGATGGTCGAAGGGTAACAGTAAACCTGCTGTGGTGCATCAGAGTCTAACACTGGGCTCCCAGGGAAGAGCCAAATTACATACTTTTCGAAACGGTACTCTTGTGGACAGAAATCGGCATTGTGAATTTTGTAATTATCCGGATACAATTTCTAAGTCTAATCGTCAATGTCATCGTCGAAGGGTAACAGTAAACCTGCTGTGGTGCATCCGAGTCTCAAACTAAGCCCCCAGGGAAGAGCCAAAAAACAGACTCCCCGAAGCATTACTCTCGTCAACACAAATCGGCATTGCGAATTTTGTAACTAAACCGGATGCAATTTCTGTGTTTCAACGTCAATGTGATGGTCGAAGGGTAACAGTATACCTGCTGTGGTGCATCGGAGTCTCACACTGAACCCCCAGGGAAGAGCCAAAAAACAGACTTCCCGAAACGTTACTATCGTCAATATAAATCGGCATTGCGAATTTTGTATTGAAACCGGATGCAATTTCTGTGTTTCATCGTCAGTGTGATGTTCGAAGGGTAACAGTTAACCTGAAATGGTGCATCGGAGTCTAACAAGGGCCCATAGGGAAGAGCCAAACTACATACTCTTCGAATCGGTACTCCTGAAGACAAAAATCGGCATTGTAAATTTTGTATTGATCCGGATGCAATTACTGTGTTTCATCGTCAATGTGATGGTTGAAGAATAACAGTAAACCTGCTGTGTTGCATCGCAGTCTCACACTGAGCCCCCAGGGAAGAGCCAAAAAACAGACTCCCCGAAACGTTACTCTCGTCAATATAAATCGGCATTGGGAATTTTGTATTGATCCGGATGCAATTTCTGTGTTTCATCGTCAATGTGATGGTCGAAGGGTAACAGTAAACCTGCTGTCGTGCATCTGAGTCTCACACTGAGTCCCCAGGGGAGAGCCTAAGAACAGACTCAATGAAACGTTACTCTCGTCAAAATAAATCGGCATTGCGAATTTTGTATTGAAACCGGATGCAATTTCTGTGTTTCATCGTCAATGTGATGGTCGAAGGGTAACAGTAAACCTGCTGTGGTGCATCGGAGTCTAACACTGGGCTCCCAGGGAAGAGCCAAAGTACATACTCTTCGAAACGGTACTCTTGTGGACAGAAATCGGCATTGTGAATTTTGTAATTATCCGGATACAATTTCTAAGTCTAATCGTCAATGTCATCGTCGAAGGGTAACAGTAAACCTGCTGTGGTGCATCGGCGTCTCACACTGAGCCCCGAGGTAAGAGCCGAAGAACAGACTCCCCGAAACGTTACTCTCGTCAATATAAATCGGCATTGCGAACTTTGTATTGAAACCAGACGCAATTTCTGTGTTTCATCGTCAATGTGATGGTCGAAGGGTAACAGTAAACCAGCTATGGTGCATCAGAGTCTCACACTGAGCCCCCAGGGAAGAGCCATAAAACAGACTCCGCGAAACGTTAATCTCGTCTATATAAATCGGCATTGCGAATTTAGCATTGAAACCGGATGCAATTTCTGTGTTTCATCGTCAATGTGATGGTCGAAAGGTAACAGTAAACCTGCCGTGTTGCATCGGAGTCTAAAACTGAGCCCCCAAGGAAGAGCCAAAAAACAGGCTGCCCGAAACGTTACTCTCGTCAATACAATTCGGAATTGCGAGTTTTGTATTGAAACCGGATGCAATTCCTGAGTTTCATCATCAATTTGATGGTCGACGGGTAACAGTAAACCTGCTGTGGTGCATTGGAGTCTAACACTGATCCCGCAGGTAAGAGCCAAAAAACAAACACTCCGAAACGTTACTCTCGTCAATATAAATCGGCATTGCGAATTTTGTATTAAAACCGGATGCAATATCTGTGTTTCAATGTCAATGTGATGGTCGAAGGGTAACAGTAAACCTGCTGTGGTGCATCGGAGTCTCACACTGAGCCCCCAGGGAAGAGCCATAAAACAGACTCCGTGAAACGTTAATCTCGTCTATATAAATCGGCATTGCGAATTTTGTATTGAAACCGGATGCAATTTCTGTGTTTCATCGCCAATTTGACGGTCGAAGGGTAACAGTAAATCTGCTGTGGTGCATCGGAGTCTAACACTGAGCCCCCAGGGAAGAGGCAAAAAAGAGACTCCCCGAAACGTTACTCTCGTCAATATAAATCGATATTGCGAATTTTGTATTGAAACCGGATGCAATTCTTGAGTTTCATCAACAATGTGATGGTCGAAGGGTGAGAGTAAACCTGCTGTGGTGCATCGGAGTCTCACGCTGATACCCCAGGGAAGAGCCAAAAAACAGACTCCCCGAAACGTTACTCTCGTAAACTAAATCGGCATTGCGAAATTTGTATTTAACCGGATGCAATATCTGTGTTTCAATGTCAATGTGATGGTCGAAGGGTAACAGTAAACCTGAAATGGTGCATCACTACATACTCTTCGAATCGGTACTCCTGTAGACAGAAATCGGCATTGTAAATTTTGTATTGATCCGGATGCAATTACTGTGTTTCATCGTCAATGTGATGGTTGAAAAATAACAGTAAACCTGCTGTGGTGCATCGGAGTCTAGCACTTAGCCCCCACGGAAGAGCCAAAAAAAAAGACTCCATGAAACGTTACTCTCGTCAATATAAATCGGCATTGCTAATTTTCAATTGAAACCGGATGCAATTTCTGTGTTACATCGTCAATGTGATTGTCGAAGGGTAACAGTAAACCTGCAGTGGTGCATCGGAGTCTCACACTGAGCCCCCAGGTAAGAGCCCAAAAACAGACTCTCCGAAACGTTGCTCTCGCCAATATAAATCGGCATTGCGAATTTTGTATTGAAACCGGATGCAATTTCTTTGTTTCATCGTCAATGTGATGGTCGTGGGGTAACAGTAAACCTGCTGTGGTGCATCGGAGTCTCACACTGTGCCCCCAGGGAAGAGCCAAAGAACAGACTCCTCGAAACGTTACTCTCGTCAATATAAAAATGGCATTGCGAATTTTGAATGGACACCGGATGCAATTTCTGTGTTTCGTCGTCAATGTGATGATCGAAGGGTAACAGTGAATCCGCAATGCTGCATCGGAGCAAAACATGGGCCCACAGGGGAGAGCCAAAGTTCATACTCTTCGAATCGGTACTCCTGTGGACAGAAATCGGCATTGTGAATTTTGTATTGATCCAGATGCAATTTCTGTGTCTCATCGTCAATGTGATGGTCGAAGGGTAACAGTAAACCTGCCGAGTTCTATCGGAGTCTAACACTGAGCCCACAGGGAAGAGCCTAAGAACAGACTCAATGAAACGTTACTCTCGTCAATATAAAACGGCATTGCGAATTTTGTATTGAAACCGGATGCAATATCTGTGTTTCATCGGCAGTGTGATGGTAAAAGGGTAACAGTAAACCTGCCGAGTTGCATCGGAGTTTAACACTGAGACCCCAGGGAAGAGCTAAAAAACAGGCTCACCGAAACGTTACTCTCGTCAAAATAAATCGGCATTGCGAATTTTGTATTGTAACCGGATGCAATTTCTGTGTTTCATCGTCAATGTGATGGTCGAAGGGTAACAGTAAACCTGCTGTGGTGCATCGGAGTGGAACACTGGGCCCCCAGAGAAGAGCCAAAGTACAAACTCATCGAATCCGTACTCCTGTGGACAAAAATCGGCATTGTGAATTTTGTATTGATTCGGACGCAATTTCTGTGTTTCATTGTCAATGTTATGGTCGAAGTTTAACAGTAAACCTGCTGTGGTGCATCGGAGTCTCACACTGGGCCCCAGGGAAGAGCCATAAAACAGTCTCCCCGAAACGTTACTCTCGTCAATATAAATCGGCATTGCGAATTTTGTATTGAAACCGGATGCAATTTCTGTGTTTCATCGTCAATGTGATGGTCGAAGGGTAACAGTAAACCTTCTGTGGTGCATCGGTGTCTAACACTGGGCCCACAGGGAAGAGCAATAGTACATACTCTTCGAATTGGTACTCCTGTGCACAGAAATCGGCATTGTGAATTTTATATTGAGCCGGATGCAATAACTGTGTTTCATCGCCAATGTGATAGTCGAAGGGTAACAGTAAACCTGCTGTGGTGCATCGGAGTCTAACACTGAGACCCCAGGGAAGAGCCAAAAAACAGACTCACCGAAACGTTACTCTCGTGAATATAAATCGGCATTGTGAATTTTATATTGAGCCGGATGCAATTTGTGTGTTTCATCGCCAATGTGATAGTCGAAGGGTGACAGTAAATATGCCGTGTTGCATCGGAGTCTAACACTGAGCCCCCAGGGAAGAGCCAAAAAACAGACTCCCCGAAACGTTACTCTCGTCAATATTAGTCGGCATTGCGAATTTTGTATTGAAACCGGATGCAAGATCTGCGTTTCATCGTCAGTGTGATGGTAAAAGCGTAACAGTAAACCTGCCGAGTTGCATCGGAGTCTAACACTGAGACCCAAGGGAAGAGCCAAAAAAAGACTCACCGAAACGTTACTCTCGTCAATATTAGTCGGCATTGCGAATTTTGTATTGAAACCGGATTCAATTTCTGTGTTTCATCGTCAATGTGATGGTCGAAGGTTAACAGTAAACCTGCTGTTGTGCATCGTAGTCTAACTCTGGTCCCCCAGGGAAGAGCCAAAGTACATACTCTTCGAATCGGTACTCCTGTGGACAGAAATCGGCATTGTGAATTTTGTATTGATTCGAATGCAATATCTGTTTTTCATCGTCAATGTGATGGTCGAAGGGTAACAGTAAACCTGCTGTGGTGCATCGGAGTCTCACACTGAGCCCCAGGGAAGAGCCAAAAACAGACTCCCCGAAACTTTACTCTCGTCAATATAAATCGCCATTCCGAATATTGTATTGAAACCGGATACAATATCTATGTTTCATCGTCAATGTGATGGTAAAAGGGTAACAGTAATCCTGCCGAGTTGCATCGGAGTCTAACACTGAGACCCAAGGGAAGAGCCAAAAAAATACTCACCGAAACGTTACTCTCGTCAATATTAGTCGGCATTGCGAATTTTGTATTGAAACCGGATGCAATTTCTGTGTTTCATCGTCAATGTGATGGTCGAAGGTTAACAGTAAACCTGCTGTTGTGCATCGGAGTCTAACTCTGGTCCCCCAGAAAAGAGCCAAAGTACATACTCTTCGAATCGGTACTCCTGTGGACAGAAATCGGCATTGTGAATTTTGTATTGATTCGAATGCAATATCTGTTTTTCATCGTCAATGTGATGGTCGAAGGGTAACAGTAAACCTGCTGTGGTGCATCGGAGTCTCACACTGAGCCCCCAGGGAAGAGCCAAAGAACAGACTCCCCGAAACGTTACTCTCGTCAATATAAATCGCCATTCCGAATATTGTATTGAAACCGGATGCAATATCTGTGTTGCATCGTCAATGTGATGGTAAAAGCGTAACAGTAAACCTGCCGAGTTGCATCGGAGTCTAACACTGAGACCCCAGAGAAGAGAAAAAGAAGACTCAAAGAAACGTTACTCTCGTCTATATAAATCGACATTGCGAATTTTGTATTGAATCCGGATGCAATTTCTGTGTTTCATCGTCAATGTGATGGTCGAAGGGTAACAGTAAATATGCCGTGTTGCATCGGAGTGTAACACTGAGACCCCAGGGAAGAGATAAAAAAAAAGAAGCCCCGAAACTTTACTCTCGTCAATATAAGTCGGCATTGCGAATTTCGTATTGAAACCGGATGCAATATCTGTGATTCATCGTCAATGTGATGGTCGAACGGTAACAGTAAACCTGCCGAGTTGCATCGGAGTATAACACTGAGACCCCAGGGAAGAGCCAAAAAACAGAGTCACCGAAACGTTACTCTCGTCAATATAAATCGGCATTGCGAATTTTGTATTGAAACCGGATGCAATCTCTGTGTTTCATTGTCAATGTGATGGTCTAAGGGTAACAATAAACTTGCTGTGGTGCATCGGAGTCTCACACAGATCCCCCAGGAAAGAGCAAAAAAAAAAGTCTCCTCGAAATGTTACTCTCGTCAATATAAATCGGCATTGCGATTTTTGTATTGAAACGGGATGCAATATCTGTGTTTCATCGTCAATGTGATGGTCGAAGGGTAACAGTAAACCTGCCGTGTTGCATCGGAGTCTAACACTGAGACCGCAGGGAAGAGCCAAAAAAGACTCATCGAAACGTTACTCTCGTCAATATAAATCGGCATTGCCAATTTTGTATTGAAACCGGATGCAATATCTGTGTTTCATCGTCAATGTGATGGTCGAAGGGGAACAGTAAACGTACTGTGGTGCATCGGAGTCTAGCACTGGGCTCACAGGGAAACGCCAAAGTACATACTCTTCGAATCGGTACTCCTGTGGACAGATATCGGCATTGTGAATTTTGTATTGATCCGGATGCAATTTCTGTGTTTCATCGTCAATGTGATGGTCGAAGGGTAACAGTAAACCTGCTGTGGTGCATCAGAGTCTAACTCTGGTCCCCCAGGGAAGAGCCAAAGTACATACTCTTCGAATCGGTACGCCTGTAGACAGAAATCGGCATTGTGAATTTTGTATGGATCCGGATGCAATTTCTGTTTTTCATCGTCATAGTGATGGTCGAAGGGTAACAGTAAACATGCCGAGTTGCATCGGAGTCTAACACTGAGACCCCAGGGAAGAGCCAAAAAACAGACTCACCGAAATATTACTACGGTCAATATAAATCGGCATTGCGAAGTTTGTATTAAAACCGGATGCAATTTCTGTGTTTCATCGTCAATGTGAAGGTCGAAGGGTAACAATAAACCTGTCGTGTTGCATCGGAGTCTAACACAGCCCCCATGGAAGAACCAAAAAATCTGACTCCCCAAACGTCACGCTCGTCAATATAAGTCGGAATTGCGAATTTTGTATTGAAACAGGATGCAATATCTGTGTTTCATCGTCAATGTGATGGTCGAAGGGTAACAGTAAACCTGCTGTGGTGCATCGGAGTCTAACATTGGAACACCAGGGAAGAGCCGAAGTACATACTCTTCGAAACGGTACTCCTGTGGACAGAAATCGGCATTGTGAATTTTGTATTGATCCGGATGCAATTTCTGTATTTCATCGTCAATGTGATGGTCGAAGTGTAACAGTAAACCTGCTGTGGTGCATTGGAGTCTCACACTGAGCCCCCAGAGTAGAGCCGAAAAACAGACTCCCCGAAACGTTACTCTCTTCAATATAAATCGGAATTGCGAATTTTGTATTGAAACCGGATGCAATTTCTGTGTTTCATCGTCAATGTGATGGTCGAAGGGTAACAGTAAACCTGCAGTGGTGCATCGGAGTCTCACAATGAGCCCCCAGCGAAAAGCCGAAATACAGACTCCCCGAAACGTTACTCTCGTCAATATAAATCAGCATTCCGAATTTTGTATTGAAACCGGATGCAATTTCTGTGATTCATCGTCAGTGTGATGGTCGAAGGGTAACAGTAAACCTGCTGTGGTGCATCGGAGTCTCACACTGAGCCCCCAGGGAAGAGCCAAAGAACAGACTCCCCGAAATGTTACTCTCGTCAATATAAATCGGATTTGCGAATTTTGTATTGAAACCGGATGCAATATCTGTGATTCATCGTCAATGTGATGGTCGAAGGGTAACAGTAAACCTGCTGTGGTGCATCGGAGTCTCACACTGAGCCGCCAGGGAAGAGCCGAACTACAGACTCCCCAAAATGTTACTCTCGTCAATATAAATCGGATTTGCGAATTTTGTATTGAAACCGGATGCAATATCTGTGTTTCATCGTCAATTTGATGGTCGAAGGGTAACAATAAACCTGCTGTGGTGCATCGGAGACTCATACTGAGCCCCCAGGGAAGAGTCGAAGAACAGACTACCCGAAACGTTACTCTCGTCAATATGAAACGGCATTGCGAATTTTGTATTTAACCGGATACAATTTCTGTGTTTCATCGTCAGTGTGATGGTCGAAGGGTAACAGTAAACCTGCTGTGGGTCATTGGAGTCTCACACTGATCCCCCAGGGAAGAGCCAAAGAACAGACTCCCCGAAATGTTACTCTCGTCAATATAAATCGGCATTGCGATTTTTGTATTAAAACGGGATGCAATATCTGTGTTTCATCGTCAGTGTGATGGTCGAAGGGTGACAATAAACCTGCCGAGTTGCATGGGAGTATAACACTGAGCCCCCAGGGAAGACTCAAAGAACAGACTCCCCGAAACGTTACTCTCGTCAAAGTAAAATGGCATTGCGAATTTTGTATTGAGATCGGATGCAATTTCTGTGTTTCATCATCAATGTGAAGGTCGAAGGGTAACAGTGAACCTGCTGTGGTGCATCAGAGTCTAACACTGGTCCCCCAGGGAAGAGCCAAAGTACATACTCTTCGAAACGGTATTCCTGTGGACCGAAATCGGCATTGTGAATTTTGTATTGAAACCGGAGGCAATTTCTGTGTTTCATCGTCAAAGTGATAGTCGATGGTAAAAGTAAACCTACCGTTGTGCGTCGGAGCCTAACACTGAGCCCCCAGGAAAGAGCCAAGGTACATACTCTTCGAAACGGTACTCCTGTGGACAGAAATCGGCATTGTGAATTTTGTATTGATCCAGATGCAATTTCTGTGTTTCATCGTCAATGTGATGGTCGAAGGGTAACAGTAAACCTGCTGTGGTGCATCGGAGTCTCACACTGAGCCCCCAGGGAAGAGCCGAAAAACAGACTCCCCGAAACGTTACTCTCGTCAATATAAATCGGAATTGCGAATTTTGTATTGAAACCAGATGCAATTTCTGTGTTTCATCGTCAATGTGATGGTCGAAGGGTAACAGTAAACCTGCTGTGGTGCATCGGAGTCTAACACTGGGCCCCCAGGGAAGAGCCAAAGTACATACTCTTCGAAACGGTACTCCTGTGGACCGAAATCGGCATTGTGAATTTTGAATTGATCCGGATGCAATTTCTGTGTTTCATCGTGAATGTGATGGTTGAAGGGTAATAGTAAACCTGCTGTGGTGCATCGGAGTCTGACACTGGGCCCCCAGGGAAGACCAAAGTACATACTCTTCGAAACGGTACTCCTTTGGACCGAAATCGGCATTGTGAATTTTGAATTGATCCGGATGCAATAATTGTGTTTCATCGTCAATGTGATAGTCGAAGGGTAACAGTAAACATGATGTGGTGCATCGGAGTCTAACACTGGGCCCCCAGAGAAGAGCCGAATAACAGACTCCCCGAAACGTTACTCTCGTCAATATAAATCGGCATTGCGAATTTTGTATTGAAACCGGATGCAATATCTGTGTTTCATCGTCAATGTGATGGTCGAAGGGTAACAGTAAACATGATGTGGTGCATCGGAGTCTAACACTGGGCCCCCAGAGAAGAGCCGAAAAACAGACTCCCCGAAACGTTACTCTCGTCAATATAAATCGGCATTGCGAATTTTGTATTGAAACCGGATGCAATTTCTGTGTTTCATCGTCAATGTGATAGTCGAAGGGTAACAGTAACTCTACCGTTGTGCGTCGGAGTCTAACACTGAGCCCCCAGGAAAGAGCCAAGGTACATACTCTTCGAAACGGTACTCCTGTGGACAGAAATCAGCATTGTGAATTTTGTATTGATCCGGAAGCAATTTCTGTGTTTCATCGTCAATGTGATGGTCGAAGGGTAACAGTAAACCTACTGTGGTGCATCGGAGTCTAGCACTGGGCTCACAGGGAAGAGCCAAAGTACATACTCTTCGAATCGGTACTCCTGTGGACAGAAATCGGCATTGTGAATTTTGTATTGATCCGTATGCAATTTCTGTTTTTCATCGTCAATGTGATGGTCGAAGGGTAACAGTAAATATGCCTTGTTGCATCGGAGTCTAACACCGATCCCCCAGGGAAGAGCCAAAGACAGACTCCCCGAAACGTTACTCTCGTCAATATAAGTCGGCATTGCGAATTTTGTATTGAAACCGGATGCAATATCTGTATTTCATCGTCAATGTGATGGTCGAAGGGTAACAGTAAACATGCCGAGTTGCATCGGAGTCTAACACTGAGACCCCAGGGAAGAGCCAAAAAACAGACTCACAGAAACATTTCTACTGTCAATATAAATCGGCATTGCGAATTTTGTATTAAAACTGGATGCAATTTCTGTGTTTCATCGTCAATGTGATGATCGAAGGGTAACAGTAAATCTGCTGTGGTGCATCGGAGTCTCACACTGAGCCCCCAGGTAAGAGCCAAAGAACAGGCTCCCCGAAACGTTACTCTCGTGAATATAAATCGCCATTCCGAATATTGCATTGAAACCGGATGCAATATCTGTGTTTCATCGTCAATGTGATGATAAAAGGGTAACAGTAAACCTGCCGAGTTGCATCGGAGTCTAACACTGGGACCCCAGGGAAGAGCCAAAGAAAGACTCACCGAAACGTTACTCTCGTCGATATAAATCGGCATTGCGAATTTTGTATTGAAACCGGATGCAACTTCTGTGTTTCATCGTCAATGTGATGGTCGAAAGGTAACAGTAAACTTGCTGTGGTGCATCGGAGTCTCACACTGATCCCCCAGGGAAGAGCCAAAAAACAGTCTCCTCGAAATGTTACTCTCGTCAATGTAAATCTGCATTGCGATTTTTGTATTGAAACGGGATGCAATATCTGTGTTTCATCGTCAATGTGAAGGTCGAAGTGTAACAATAAACCTGCCGTGTTGCATCGGAGTCTAACACAGCCCCCAGGGAAGAGCCAAAAAGCTGACTACCCGAAACGTTACTCTCGTCAATATAAGCCGGCATTGCCAATTTTGTATTGAAACCGGATGCAATATCTGTGTTTCATCGTCAATGTGATGGTCGAAGGGTAACAGTAAACCTGCTGTGGTGCATCGGAATCTAACATTGGGCCCCCAGGGAAGAGCCAAAGTACATACTCTTCGAAACGATACTCCTGTGGACAGAAATCGGCATTGTGAATTTCGTATTGATCCGGATGCAATTTCTGTGCTTCATCGTCAATGTGATGGTCGAAGAGTAACAATAAACCTGCTGTGGTGCATTGGAGTCTCACACTGAGCCCCCAGAGAAGAGCCGAAAAACAGACTCCCCGAAACATTACTCTCGTCAATATAAATCGGAATTGCGAATTTTGTATTGAAACCGGATGCAATTTCTGTGTTTCAACGTCAATGTGATGGTCGAAGGGTAACAGAAAACCTGCTGTGGTGCATCGGGGTTCCACACTGAGCCCCCAGGGAAGAGTTGAAAAGCAGACTCCCCGAAACGTTACTCTCGTCAATATTAATCGTCATTGCGAATTTTGTTTTGAAACCGGATGCAATATCTGTGTATCATCGTCAATGTGATGGTCGCAGGGTAACAGTAAACTTGCTGTGGTGCATCGGAGTCTCACACTGAACCCCCAGGGAAGAGCCAAAGTACATAAGTACATACTCTTCGAAACGGTACTCCTGTGGACAGAAATCCGCATTGTGAATTTATGATTGATCCGGATGCAATTTCCGTGTTTCATCGTCAATGTCATGGTCGAAAGGTAACACCAAACCTGGTGTGCTGCATCGGAGTCTCACAGTGACGCCACAGGGAAGAGCCAAAAGACAGACTCCCCGAAACGTTACTCTCGTCAGTATAGATCGGCATTACGAATTTTGTAATGAAACCGGATGCAATTTCTGTGTTTCATCGTCAATGTGATGCTCGAAGTGTAACAGTAAACCTGCTGTGGTGCATCGGAGTCTCACACTGAGCCCCCAGGGAAGAGCCGAACTACAGACTCCCCAAAATGTTACTCTCGTCAATATGAATCGGCATTGCGAATTTTGTATTTAAACCGGATACAATATCTGTGTTTCATCGTCAGTGTGATGGTCGAAGGGTAACAGTAAACTTGCTGTGGTGCATCGGAGTCTCACACTGAACTCCCAAGGAAGAGCCAAAGAACAGACTCCCCGAAATGTTACTCTCGTCAATATAAATCGGCATTGCGATTTTTGTATTGAAACGGGATGCAATATCTGTGTTTCATCGTCAGTGTGATGGTCGAAGGGTGACAATAAACCTGCCGTGTTGCATCGGAGTCTAACACTGAGCCCCCAGGGGAAACTCAAAAAACAGACTCCCCGAAACGTTACTCTCGTCAATATAAATCGGAATTGCGAATTTTGTATTGAAACCGGATGCAATTTCTGTGTTTCATCGTCAATGTGATGGTCGAAGGGTAACAGTAAACCTGCTGTGGTGCATCGGAGTCTCTCACTGAACCCCCAGGGAAGAGCCGAAGAACAGACTCCCCGAAACGTTACTCTCGTCAATATGAATCGGCATTGCGAATTTTGTATTTAAACCGGATACAATATCTGTGTTTCATCGTCAGTGTGATGGTCGAAGGGTAACAGTAAACTTGCTGTGGTGCATCGGAGTCTCACACTGAACCCCCAGGGAAGAGCCAAAGAACAGACTCCCCGAAATGTTACTCTCGTCAATATAAATCGGCATTGCGATTTTTGTACTGAAACGGGATGCAATATCTGTGTTTCATCGTCAGTGTGATGGTCGAAGGGTGACAATAAACCTGCCGTGTTGCATCGGAGTCTAACACTGGGCCCCCAGGGGAAACTCAAAAAACAGACTCCCCGAAACGTTACTCTCGTCAATATAAATCGGAATTGCGAATTTTGTATTGAAACCGGATGCAATTTCTGTGTTTCATCGTCAATGTGATGGTCGAAGGGTAACAGTAAACCTGCTGTGGTGCATCGGAGTCTAACACTGGGCCCCCAGGGAAGAGCCAAAGTACATACTCTTCGAAACGGTACTCCTGTGGACCGAATTCGCATTGTGAATTTTGAATTGATCCGGATGCAATATCTGTGTTTCATCGTCAATGTGATGGTCGAAGGGTAACAGTAAACCTGCTGTGGTGCATCGGAGTCTAACACTGGGCCGCCAGGGAAGAGCCAAAGTACATACTCTTCGAAACGGTACTCCTGTGGACCGAAATCGGCATTGTTAATTTTGAATTGATCCGGATGCAATATCTGTATTTCATCGTCAATGTGTTGGTCGAAGGGTAACAGTAAACCTGCTGTGGTGCATCGGAGTCTAACACTGAACCCCCAGGGAAGAGCCAAAGAACAGACTCCCCGAAACGTTACTCTCGTCAGTATAGATCGGCATTACGAATTTTGTAATGAAACCGGATGCAATTTCTGTGTTTCATCGTCAATGTGATGCTCGAAGTGTAACAGTAAACCTGCTGTGGTGCATCGGAGTCTCACACTGAGCCCCCAGGGAAGAGCCGAACTACAGACTCCCCAAAATGTTACTCTCGTCAATATGAATCGGCATTGCGAATTTTGTATTTAAACCGGATACAATATCTGTGTTTCATCGTCAGTGTGATGGTCGAAGGGTAACAGTAAACTTGCTGTGGTGCATCGGAGTCTCACACTGAACCCCCAGGGAAGAGCCAAAGAACAGACTCCCCGAAATGTTACTCTCGTCAATATAAATCGGCATTGCGATTTTTGTATTGAAACGGGATGCAATATCTGTGTTTCATCGTCAGTGTGATGGTCGAAGGGTGACAATAAACCTGCCGTGTTGCATCGGAGTCTAACACTGAGCCCCCAGGGGAAACTCAAAAAACAGACTCCCCGAAACGTTACTCTCGTCAATATAAATCGGAATTGCGAATTTTGTATTGAAACCGGATGCAATTTCTGTGTTTCATCGTCAATGTGATGGTCGAAGGGTAACAGTAAACCTGCTGTGGTGCATCGGAGTCTCACACTGAACCCCCAGGGAAGAGCCGAAGAACAGACTCCCCGAAACGTTACTCTCGTCAATATGAATCGGCATTGCGAATTTTGTATTTAAACCGGATACTATATCTGTGTTTCATCGTCAGTGTGATGGTCGAAGGGTAACAGTAAACTTGCTGTGGTGCATCGGAGTCTCACACTGAACCCCCAGGGAAGAGCCAAAGAACAGACTCCCCGAAATGTTACTCTCGTCAATATAAATCGGCATTGCGATTTTTGTATTGAAACGGGATGCAATATCTGTGTTTCATCGTCAGTGTGATGGTCGAAGGGTGACAATAAACCTGCCGTGTTGCATCGGAGTCTAACACTGAGCCCCCAGGGGAAACTCAAAAAACAGACTACCCGAAACGTTACTCTCGTCAATATAAATCGGAATTGCGAATTTTGTATTGAAACCGGATGCAATTTCTGTGTTTCATCGTCAATGTGATGGTCGAAGGGTAACAGTAAACCTGCTGTGGTGCATCGGAGTCTAACACTGGGCCCCCAGGGAAGAGCCAAAGTACATACTCTTCGAAACGGTACTCCTGTGGACCGAATTCGCATTGTGAATTTTGAATTGATCCGGATGCAATATCTGTGTTTCATCGTCAATGTGATGGTCGAAGGGTAACAGTAAACCTGCTGTGGTGCATCGGAGTCTAACACTGGGCCGCCAGGGAAGAGCCAAAGTACATACTCTTCGAAACGGTACTCCTGTGGACCGAAATCGGCATTGTGAATTTTGAATTGATCCGGATGCAATATCTGTATTTCATCGTCAATGTGTTGGTCGAAGGGTAACAGTAAACATGATGTGGTGCATCGGAGTCTAACACTGGGCCCCCAGGGAAGAGCCAAAAAACAGACTCCCCGAAACGTTACTCTCGTCAATATAAATCGGAATTGCGAATTTTGTATTGAAACCGGATGCAATTTCTGTGTTTCATCGTCAATGTGATGGTCGAAGGGTAACAGTAAACCTGCTGTGGTGCATCGGAGTCTAACACTGGGCCCCCAGGGAAGAGCCAAAGTACATACTCTTCGAAACGGATCTCCTGTGGACCGAAATCGGCATTGTGAATTTTGAATTGATCCGGATGCAATATCTGTATTTCATCGTCAATGTGTTGGTCGAAGGGTAACAGTAAACATGATGTGGTGCATCGGAGTCTAACACTGGGCCCCCAGAGAAGAGCCGAAAAACAGACTCCCCGAAACGTTACTCTCATCAATATAAATCGGCATTGCGAATTTTGTATTGAAACCGGATGCAATATCTGTGTTTCATCGTCAATGTGATGGTCGAAGGGTAACAGTAAACATGATGTGGTGCATCGGAGTCTATCACTGGGCCCCCAGAGAAGAGCCGAAAAACAGACTCCCCGAAACGTTACTCTCGTCAATATAAATCGGCATTGCGAATTTTGTATTGAAACCGGATGCAATTTCTGTGTTTCATCGTCAATGTGATAGTCGAAGGGTAACAGTAAACCTACCGTTGTGCGTCGGAGTCTAACACTGAGCCCCCAGGAAAGAGCCAAGGTACATACTCTTCGAAACGGTACTCCTGTGAACAGAAATCAGCATTGTGAATTTTGTATTGATCCGGATGCAATTTCTGTGTTTCATCGTCAATGTGATGGTCGAAGGGTAACAGTAAACATGATGTGGTGCATCGGAGTCTAACACTGGGCCCCCAGAGAAGAGCCGAAAAATAGACTCCCCGAAACGTTACTCTCGTCAATATAAATCGGCATTGCGAATTTTGTATTGAAACCGGATGGAATATCTGTGTTTCTTCGTCAATGTGATGTTCGAAGGGTAACAGTAGACATGATGTGGTGCATCGGAGTCTAACACTGAGCCCCCAGGGAAAACTCAAAGAACAGGCTCCCCGAAACGTTACTCTCGTCAATATAAATCGGAATTGCGAATTTTGTATTGGAACCGGATGCAATTTCTGTGTTTCATCGTCAATGTGATGGTCGAAGGGTAACAGAAAACCTGCTGTGGTGCATCGGGGTTCCACACTGAGCCCCCAGGGAAGAGTTGAAAAGCAGACTCCCCGAAACGTTACTCTCGTCAATATTAATCGTCATTGCGAATTTTGTTTTGAAACCGGATGCAATATCTGTGTATCATCGTCAATGTGATGGTCGCAGGGTAACAGTAAACTTGCTGTGGTGCATCGGAGTCTCACACTGAACCCCCAGGGAAGAGCCAAAGTATATAAGTACATACTCTTCGAAACGGTACTCCTGTGGACAGAAATCCGCATTGTGAATTTTTGATTGATCCGGATGCAATTTCCGTGTTTCATCGTCAATGTCATGGTCGAAAGGTAACACCAAACCTGGTGTGCTGCATCGGAGTCTCACAGTGACGCCACAGGGAAGAGCCAAAGACTGACTCCCCGAAACGTTACTCTCGTCAGTATAGATCGGCATTACGAATTTTGTAATGAAACCGGATGCAATTTCTGTGTTTCATCGTCAATGTGATGCTCGAAGTGTAACAGTAAACCTGCTGTGGTGCATCGGAGTCTCACACTGAGCCCCCAGGGAAGAGCCGAACTACAGACTCCCCAAAATGTTACTCTCGTCAATATAAATCGGATTTGCGAATTTTGTATTGAACCCGGATGCAATATCTGTGTTTCATCGTCAATGTGATGGTCGAAGGGTAACAATAAACCTGCTGTGGTGCATCGGAGTCTCACACTGAGCCCCCAGGGAAGAGCCGAAGAACAGACTCCCCGAAACGTTACTCTCGTCAATATGAATCGGCATTGCGAATTTTGTATTTAAACCGGATACAATTTCTGTGTTTCATCGTCAGTGTGATGGTCGAAGGGTAACAGTAAACTTGCTGTGGTGCATCGGAGTCTCACACTGAACCCCCAGGGAAGAGCCAAAGAACAGACTCCCCGAAATGTTACTCTCGTCAATATAAATCGGCATTGCGATTTTTGGATTGAAACGGGATGCAATATCTGTGTTTCATCGTCAGTGTGATGGTCGAAGGGTGACAATAAACCTGCCGTGTTGCATCGGAGTCTAACACTGAGCCCCCAGGGAAAACTCAAAAAACAGACTCCCCGAAACGTTGCTCTCGTCAATATAAATCGGAATTGCGAATTTTGTATTGAAACCGGATGCAATTTCTGTGTTTCATCGTCAATGTGATGGTCGAAGGGTTACAGTAAACCTGCTGTGGTGCATCGGAGTCTAACACTGGGCCCCCAGGGAAGAGCCAAAGTACATACTCTTCGAAACGGATCTCCTGTGGACCGAAATCGGCATTGTGAATTTTGAATTGATCCGGATGCAATATCTGTATTTCATCGTCAATGTGATGGTCGAAGGGTAACAGTAAACATGATGTGGTGCATCGGAGTCTAACACTGGGCCCCCGGAGAAGAGCCGAAAAACAGACTCCCCGAAACGTTACTCTCGTCAATATAAATCGGCATTGCGAATTTTGTATTGAAACCGGATGCAATATCTGTGTTTCATCGTCAATGTGATGGTCGAAGGGTAACAGTAAACATGATGTGGTGCATCGGAGTCTATCACTGGGCCCCCAGAGAAGAGCCGAAAAACAGACTCCCCGAAACGTTACTCTCGTCAATATAAATCGGCATTGCGAATTTTGTATTGAAACCGGATGCAATTTCTGTGTTTCATCGTCAATGTGATAGTCGAAGGGTAACAGTAAACCTACCGTTGTGCGCCGGAGTCTAACACTGAGCCCCCAGGAAAGAGCCAAGTTACATACTCTTCGAAACGGTACTCGTGTGAACAGAAATCAGCATTGTGAATTTTGTATTGATCCGGATGCAATTTCTGTGTTTCATCGTCAATGTGATGGTCGAAGGGTAACAGTAAACATGATGTGGTGCATCGGAGTCTAACACTGGTCCCCCAGAGAAGAGCCGAAAAACAGACTCCCCGAAACGTTACTCTCCTCAATATAAATCGGCATTGCGAATTTTGTATTGAAACCGGATGGAATATCTGTGTTTCATCGTCAATGTGATGGTCGAAGGGTAACAGTAAACATGATGTGGTGCATCGGAGTCTAACACTGAGCCCCCAGGGAAAACTCAAAGAACAGACTCCCCGAAACGTTACTCGCGTCAATATAAATCGGAATTGCGAATTTTGTATTGAAACCGGATGCAATTTCTGTGTTTCATCGTCAATGTGATGGTCGAAGGGTAACAGTAAACCTGCTGTGGTGCATCGGAGTCTAACACTGGGCCCCCAGGGAAGAGCCAAAGTACATACTCTTCGAAACGGATCTCCTGTGGACCGAAATCGGCATTGTGAATTTTGAATTGATCCGGATGCAATATCTGTATTTCATCGTCAATGTGATGGTCGAAGGGTAACAGTAAACATGATGTGGTGCATCGGAGTCTATCACTGGGCCCCCAGAGAAGAGCCGAAAAACAGACTCCCCGAAACGTTACTCTCGTCAATATAAATCGGCATTGCGAATTTTGTATTGAAACCGGATGCAATTTCTGTGTTTCATCGTCAATGTGATAGTCGAAGGGTAACAGTAAACCTACCGTTGTGCGTCGGAGTCTAACACTGAGCCCCCAGGAAAGAGCCAAGTTACATACTCTTCGAAACGGTACTCGTGTGAACAGAAATCAGCATTGTGAATTTTGTATTGATCCGGATGCAATTTCTGTGTTTCATCGTCAATGTGATGGTCGAAGGGTAACAGTAAACATGATGTGGTGCATCGGAGTCTAACACTGGTCCCCCAGAGAAGAGCCGAAAGACAGACTCCCCGAAACGTTACTCTCCTCAATATAAATCGGCATTGCGAATTTTGTATTGAAACCGGATGGAATATCTGTGTTTCATCGTCAATGTGATGGTCGAAGGGTAACAGTAAACATGATGTGGTGCATCGGAGTCTAACACTGAGCCCCCAGGGAAATCTCAAAGAACAGACTCCCCGAAACGTTACTCGCGTCAATATAAATCGGAATTGCGAATTTTGTATTGAAACCGGATGCAATTTCTGTGTTTCATCGTCAATGTGATGGTCGAAGGGTAACAGTAAACCTGCTGTGGTACATCGGAGTCTAACACTGGGCCCCCAGGGAAGAGCCAAAGTACATACTCTTCGAAACGGTACTCCTGTGGACCGAATTCGCATTGTGAATTTTGAATTGATCCGGATGCAATATCTGTGTTTCATCGTCAATGTGATGGTCGAAGGGTAACAGTAAACCTGCTGTGGTGCATCGGAGTCTAACACTGGGCCGCCAGGGAAGAGCCAAAGTACATACTCTTCGAAACGGTACTCCTGTGGACTGAAATCGGCATTGTGAATTTTGAACTGATCCAGATGCAATATCTGTGTTTCATCGTCAATTTGATGGTTGAAGGGTAACAGTAAACATGATGTGGTGCATCGGAGTCTAACACTGGGCCCCCAGGGAAGAGCCGAAAGACAGACTCCCCGAAACGTTACTCTCGTCAATATAAATCGGAATTGCGAATTTTGTATTGAAACCGGATGCAATTTCTGTGTTTCATCGTCAATGTGATGGTCGAAGGGTAACAGTAAACCTGCTGTGGTGCATCGGAGTCTAACACTGGGCCCCCAGGGAAGAGCCAAAGTACATACTCTTCGAAACGGATCTCCTGTGGACCGAAATCGGCATTGTGAATTTTGAATTGATCCGGATGCAATATCTGTATTTCATCGTCAATGTGATGGTCGAAGGGTAACAGTAAACATGATGTGGTGCATCGGAGTCTAACACTGGGCCCCCGGAGAAGAGTCGAAAAACAGACTCCCCGAAACGTTACTCTCGTCAATATAAATCGGCATTGCGAATTTTGTATTGAAACCGGATGCAATATCTGTGTTTCATCGTCAATGTGATGGTCGAAGGGTAACAGTAAACATGATGTGGTGCATCGGAGTCTATCACTGGGCCCCAGAGAAGAGCCGAAAAACAGACTCCCCGAAACGTTACTCTCGTCAATATAAATCGGCATTGCGAATTTTGTATTGAAACCGGATGCAATTTCTGTGTTTCATCGTCAATGTGATAGTCGAAGGGTAACAGTAAACCTACCGTTGTGCGTCGGAGTCTAACACTGAGCCCCCAGGAAAGAGCCAAGGTACATACTCTTCGAAACGGTACTCCTGTGAACAGAAATCAGCATTGTGAATTTTGTATTGATCCGGATGCAATTTCTGTGTTTCATCGTCAATGTGATGGTCGAAGGGTAACAGTAAACATGATGTGGTGCATCGGAGTCTAACTCTGGGCCCCCAGAGAAGAGCCGAAAAACAGACTCCCCGAAACGTTACTCTCGTCAATATAAATCGGCATTGCGAATTTTGTATTGAAACCGGATGCAATATCTGTGTTTCATCGTCAATGTGATGGTCGAAGGGTAACAGTAAACATGATGTGGTGCATCGGAGTCTAACACTGGGCCCCCAGAGAAGAGCCGAAAAACAGACTCCCCGAAACGTTACTCACTTCAATATAAATCGGCATTGCGAATTTTGTATTGAAACCGGATGCAATTTCTGTGTTTCCTCGTCAATGTGATAATCGAAGGGTAACAGTAAACCTACCGTTGTGCGTCGGAGTCTAACACTGAGCCCGCAGGAAAGAGCCAAGGTACATACTCTTCGAAACGGTACTCCTGTGGACAGAAAAAATTATTGTGAATTTTGTATTGATCCGGATGCAATTTCTATGTTTCATCGTCAATGTGATGGTCGAAGGGTAACAGTAAACCTGCTGTGGTGCATCGGAGTCTCACACTGAGCCAACAGGGAAGAGCCGAAAAACAGACTCCCCGAAACGTTACTCTCGTCAATATAAATCGGAATTGCGAATTTTGTATTGAAACCGGATGCAATTTCTGTGTTTCATCGTCAATGTGATAGTCGAAGGGTAACAGTAAACCTACCATTGTGCGTCGGAGTCTAACACTGAGCCCCCAGGAAAGAGCCAAGGTACATACTCTTAGAAACGGTACTCCTGTGGACAGAAATCAGCATTGTGAATTTTGTATTGATCCGGATGCAATTTCTGTGTTTCATCGTCAATGTGATGGTCGAAGGGTAACAGTAAACCTGCTGTGGTGCATCGGAGTCTCACACTGAGCCCCCAGGGAAGAGCCGAAAAACAGACTCCCCGAAACGTTACTCTCGTCAATATAAATCGGCATTGCGAATTTTGTATTGAAACCGGATGCAATATCTGTGTTTCATCGTCAATGTGATGGTCGAAGGGTAACAGTAAAGCTGCTGTGGTGCATCGGAGTCAGACAATGAGCCCACAGGGTAGAGCCGAAAAACAGACTCCCCGAAACGTTACTCTCATCAATATAAATCGGCATTGCGAATTTTGTATTGAAACCGGATGCAATTTCTGTGTTTCATCGTCAATGTGATAGTCTAAGGGTAACAGTAAACCTACCATTGTGCGTCGGAGTCTAACACTGAGCCCCAGGAAAGAGCCAAGCTACATACTCTTCGAAACGGTACTCCTGTGGACAGAAATCAGCATTGTGAATTTTGTATTGATCCGGATGCAATTTCTGTGTTTCTTCGTCAATGTGATGGTCGAAGGGTAACAGTAAACCTGCTGTGGTGCATCGGAGTCTCACACTGAGCCCCCAGGGAAGAGCCGAAAAACAGACTGCCCGAGACGTTACTCTCGTCAATATAAATCGGAATTGCGAATTTTGTATTGAAACCGGATGCAATTTCTGTGTTTCATCGTCAATGTGATGGTCGAAGGGTAACAGTAAACCTGCTGTGGTGCATCGGAGTCTAACACTGGGCCCCCAGGGAAGAGCCAAATTACATACTCTTCGAAACGGTACTCCTGTGGACTGAAATCGGCATTGTGAATTTTGAATTGATCCGGATGCAATATCTGTGTTTCATCGTCAATGTGATGGTCGAAGGGTAACAGTAAACATGATGTGGTGCATCGGAGTCTATCACTGGGCCCCCAGAGAAGAGCCGAAAAACTGACCCCCCCAAACGTTACTCTCGTCAATATAAATCGGCATTGCGAATTTTGTATTGAAACCGGATGCAATATCTGTGTTTCATCGTCAATGTGATGGTCGAAGGGTAACAGTAAACATGATGTGGTGCATCGGAGTCTAATACTTGGCCCCCAGAGAAGAGCCGAAAATCAGACTCCCTGAAACGTTACTCTCGTCAATATAAATCGGCATTGCGAATTTTGTATTGAAACCGGTTGCAATTTCTGTGTTTCATCATCAATGTGATGGTCGAAGGGTAACAGTGAACCTGCTGTTTTGCATCGGAGTCTAAAACTAAGCCCCCAGGGAAGAGCCAAAAATCAGACTCCTCGAAACGTTACTCTCGTCAATATAAATCGGCATTGCGAATTTTGTATTGAAACCGGATGCAATTTCTGTGTTTCATCGTCAATGTGATGGTCGAAGGGTAACCGTAAACTTGCTGTGGTGCATCGGAGTCTCACACTGATCCCCCAGGGAAGAGCCAAAAAACAGACTCCTCGAAATGTTACTCTCGTCAATGTAAATCGGCATTGCGATTTTTGTATTGAAACGGGATGCAATATCTGTGTTTCATCGTCAATGTGAAGGTCGAAGGGTAACACTAAACCTGCCGTGTTGCATCGGAGTCTAATACAGCCCCCAGGGAAGAGCCAAAAATCTGACTCCCCGAAACGTTACTCTCGTCAATATAAGTCGGCATTGCGAATTTTGTATTGAAACCGGATGCAATATCTGTGTTTCATCGTCAATGTGATGGTCGAAGGGTAACAGTAAACCTACTGTGGTGCATCGGAGTCTAACACTGAGCCCCCAGAGAAGAGCAGCAAAACAGTCTCCCCAAAAGTTACTCTCGTCAATATAAATCGGCATTGCGAATTTTGTATTGAAATCGGATGCATTTCTGTGTTTCATCGTCATGGTGATGGTCAAAGGGTAACAGTAAACGTGGTCTGGTGCATCGGAGTCTCACACTCAGCCCCCAGGGAAGAGCCGAAAAACAGACTCCCCGAAACGTTATTCTCGTCAATATAAATCGGCATTGCGAATTTTGTATTGAAACCGGTTGCAATATCTGTGTTTCATCGTCAATGTGATTTCCGAAGGGTAGCAGTAAACCTGCTGTGGTACATCGGAGTCTAACACTGAGCCCCCAGGGAAGAGCCAAAAAACAGACTCACCGAAACGTAACTACGGTCAATATAAATCGGCATTGCGAATTTTGTATTGAAACCGGATTCAATTAATGTGTTTCATCATCAATGTGATGGTCGAAGGGTAACAGTGAACCTGCTGTGGTGCATCGGAGTTTAACACTAAGCCCCCAGGGAAGAGCCAAATATCAGACTCCACGAAACGTTACTCTCGTCAATATAAATCGGCATTGCGAATATTGTATTGAAACCGGTTGCAATTTCTGCGTTTCATCGTCAATGTGATGGTCGAAGGGTAACAGTAAACTTGCTGTGGTGCATCGGAGTCTCACACTGATCCCCCAGGGAAGAGGCAAAAAACAGACTCCTCGAAATATTACTCTCGTCAATGTAAATCGGCATTGCGATTTTTGTATTGAAACGGGATGCAATATCTGTGTTTCATCGTCAATGTGAAGGTCGAAGGGTAACAATAAACCTGCCGTGTTGCATCGGAGTCTAACACAGCTCCCAGGGAAGAGCCAAAAAACTGACTCCCCGAAACGTTACTCTCGTCAATATAAGTCGGCATTGCGAATTTTGTATTGAAACCGGATGCAATATCTGTTTTTCATCGTCAATGTGATGGTCGAAGGGTAACAGTAAACCTGCTGTGGTGCATGGGAGTCTAACATTGGGCTCCCGGGAAGAGCCAAAGTACATACTCTTCGAAACGGTACTCCTGTGGACAGAAATCGGCTTTGTGATTTTTGTATTGATCCAGATGCAATATCTGTGTTTCATCGTCAATGTGATGGTCGAAGGGTAACAGTAAACCTACTGTGCAGGTAACAGTAAACCTACTGTGGTGCATCGAAGTCTAGCACTGGGCTCACAGGGAAGAGCCAAAGTACATACTCTTCGAATCGGTACTCCTGTGGACTGATATCGGCATTGTGAATTTTGTATTGATCCGGATGCAATTTCTGTGTTTCATCGTCAATGTGATGGTCGAAGGGTAACAGTAAACCTGCTGTGGTGCATCAGAGTCTAACTGTGGTCCCCCATGGAAGAGCCAAAGTACATACTCTTCGAATCGGTACTCCTGTGGACAGAAATCGGCATTGTGAATTTTGTATTGATCCGGATGCAATTTCTGGTTTTCATCGTCAATGTGATGGTCGAAGGGTAACAGTAAATATGCCGTGTTGCATCGGAGTCTAACACCGAGCGCCCAGGGAAGAGCCAAAAAACTGACTCCCCGAAACGTTACTCTCGTCAATATAAGTCGGCATTGCGAATTTTGTATTGAAACCGGATGCAATATCTGTATTTCATCGTCAACGTGATGGTCGAAAGGTAACAGTAAACATGCCGAGTTGCATCGGAGTCTAACACTGAGACCCCAGGGAAGAGCCAAAAAACAGATTCACTGAAACGTTACTACGGTCAATATAAATCGGCATTGCGATTTTGTATTGAAACCGGATGCAATTTCTGTGTTTCATCGTCAATGTGATGGTCGAAGGGTAACAGTAAACCTGCTGTGGTGCATCGGAGTCTCACACTGAGCCCCCAGGTAAGAGCCAAAGAACAGGCTCCCCGAAACGTTACTCTCGTGAATATAAATCGCCATTGCGAATATTGTATTGAAACCGGATGCAATATCTGTGTTTCATCGTCAATGTGATGATAAAAGGGTAACAGTAAACCTGCCGAGTTGCATCGGAGTCTAACACTGAGACCCCAGGGAAGAGCCAAAGAAAGACTCACCGAAACGTTACTCTCGTCAATATAAATCGACATTGCGAATTTTGTATTGAAACCGGATGCAATATCTGTATTTCATCGTCAACGTGATGGTCGAAAGGTAACAGTAAACATGCCGAGTTGCATCGGAGTCTAACACTGAGACCCCAGGGAAGAGCCAAAAAACAGATTCACTGAAACGTTACTACGGTCAATATAAATCGGCATTGCGATTTTGTATTGAAACCGGATGCAATTTCTGTGTTTCATCGTCAATGTGATGGTCGAAGGGTAACAGTAAATATGCCGTGTTGCATCGGAGTCTAACACTGAGACCCCAGGGAAGAGGCAAAGAAAGACTCACCGAAACGTTACTCTCGTCAATATAAATCGACATTGCGAATTTTGTATTGAACCCGGATGAAATATCTGTGTTTCATCGTCAATGTGATGGTCGAAGGGTAACAGTAAACCTGCTGTGGTGCATCGGAGTCTAACATTGGGCCCCCGGGAAGAGCCAAAGTACATACTCTTCGAAACGGTACTCCTGTGGACAGAAATTGGCATTGTGATTTGGGTATTGATCCAGATGCAATATCTGTGTTTCATCGTCAATGTGATGGTTGAAGGGTAACAGTAAACTTACTGTGGTGCATCGGAGTCTAGCACTGAGCTCACAGGGAAGAGCCAAAGTACATACTCTTCCAATCGGTACTCCTGTGGACAGATATCGGCATTGTGAATTTTGTATTGATCCGGATGCAATTTCTGTGTTTCATCGTCAATGTGATGGTCGAAGGGTAACAGTAAACCTGCTGTGGTATATCGGAGTTTAACTCTGGTCCTCCCAGGGAAGAGCCAAAGTACATACTCTTCGAATCGGTACTCCTGTGGACAGAAATCGGCATTGTGAATTTTGTATTGATCCGGATGCAATTTCTGTTTTTCATCGTCAATGTGATGGTCGAAGGGTAACAGTAAACTTGCTGTGGTGCATCGGAGTCTCACACTGAGCCCCCAGGTAAGAGCCAAAGAACAGGCTCCCCGAAACGTTACTCTCGTGAATATAAATCGCCATTCCGAATATTGTATTGAAACCGGATGCAATATCTGTGTTTCATCGTCAATGTGATGATAAAAGGGTAACAGTAAACCTGCCGAGTTGCATCGGAGTCTAACAGTGAGACCCCAGGGAAGAGCCAAAAATCAGACTCCACGAAACGTTACTCTCGTCAATATAAATTGGCATTGCGAATTTTGTATTGAAACCGGATGCAATTTCTGTGTTTCATCGTCAATGTGATGGTCGAAGGGTAACAGTAAACTTGCTGTGGTGCATCGGAGTCTCACACTGATCCCCCAGGGAAGAGCCAAAAGACAGACTCCTCGAAATGTTACTCTCGTCAATGTAAATCGGCATTGCGAATTTTGTATTGAAACGGGATGCAATATCTGTGTTTCATCGTCAATGTGAAGGTCGAAGGGTAACAATAAACCTGCCGTGTTGCATCGGATTCTAACACAGCCCCCAGGGAAGAGCCAAAAAACTGACTCCCCGAAACGTTACTCTCGTCAATATAAGGCGGCATTGCGAATTTTGTATTGAAACCGGATGCAATATCTGTGTTTCACCGTCAATGTGATGGTCGAAGGGTAACAGTAAATATGCCGTGTTGCATCGGAGTCTAACACTGAGAACCAAGGGAAGAGCCAAAGAAAGACTCACCGAAACGTTACTCTCGTCAATATAAATCGACATTGCGAATTTTGTATTGAACCCGGATGCAATATCTGTGTTTCATCGTCAATGTGATGGTCGAAGGGTAACAGTAAACCTGCTGTGGTGCATCGGAGTCTAACTTTGGGCCCCCGGAAAGAGCCAAAGTACATACTCTTCGCAACGGTACTCCTGTGAACAGAAATCGGCATTGTGATTTTGGTATTGATCCAGATGCAATATCTGTGTTTCATCGTTAATGTGATGGTTGAAGGGTAACAGTAAACCTACTGTGGTGCATCGGAGTCTAGCTCTGAGCTCACAGGGAAGAGCCAAAGTACATACTCTTCGAATCGGTACTCCTGTGGACAGATATCGGCATTGTGAATTTTGTATTGATCCGGATGCAATTTCTGTGTTTCATCGTCAATGTGATGGTCGAAGGGTAACAGTAAACCTGCTGTGGTATATCGGAGTTTAACTCTGGTCCCCCAGGGAAGAGACAAAGTACATACTCTTCGAATCGGTACTCCTGTGGACAGAAATCGGCATTGTGAATTTTGTATTGATCCGGATGCAATTTCTGTTTTTCATCGTCAATGTGATGGTCGAAGCGTAACAGTAAATTTGCCGTGTTGCTTCGGAGTCTAACACCGAGCCCCCAGGGAAGAGCCAAAAGACAGACTCCCCGAAACGTTACTCTCGTCAATATAAGTCGGCATTGCGAATTTTGTATTGAAACCGGATGAAATATCTGTATTTCATCGTCAATGTGATGGTCGAAGGGTAACAGTAAACTTGCTGTGGTGCATCGGAGTCTCACACTGAGCCCCCAGGTAAGAGCCAAAGAACAGGCTCCCCGAAACGTTACTCTCGTGAATATAAATCGCCATTCCGAATATTGTATTGAAACCGGATGCAATATCTGTGTTTCATCGTCAATGTGATGATAAAAGGGTAACAGTAAACCTGCCGAGTTGCACCGGAGTCTAACACTGAGACCCCAGGGAAGAGCCAAAGAAATACTCACCGAAACGTTACTCTCGTCAATATAAATCGACATTGCGTATTTTGTATTGAACCCGGATGCAATTTCTGTGTTTCATCGTCAATGTGATGGTCGAAGGGTAACAGTAAATATGCCGTGTTGCATCGGAATCTAACACCGAGCCCCCAGGGAAGAGCCAAAAGACAGACTCCCCGTAACGTTACTCTCGTCAATATAAGTCGGCATTGCGAATTTTGTATTGAAACCGGATGCAATATCTGTAATTCATCGTCAATATGATGGTCGTAGGGTAATAGTAAACATGCCGAGTTGCATCGGAGGCTAACACTGAGACCCCAGGGAAGAGCCAGAGAACAGACTCACCGAAACGTTAATACGGTCAATATAAATCGGCATTGCGAATTTTGTATTGAAACCGGATGCAATTTCTGTGTTTCATCATCAATGTGATGGTCGAAGGGTAACAGTGAACCTGCTGTGGTGCATCGGAGTCTAACACTAAGCCCCCAGGGAACAGCCAAAAATCAGTCTCCACGAAACGTTACTCTCGTCAATATAAATTGGCATTGCGAATTTTGTATTGAAACCGGATGCAATTTCTGTGTTTCATCGTCAATGTCATGGTCGAAGGGTAACAGTAAACTTGCCGTGGTGCATCGGAGTCTCACACTGATCCCCCAGGGAAGAGCCAAAAAACAGACTCCTCGAAATGTTACTCTCGTCAATGTAAATCGGCATTGCGATTTTTGTATTGAAACGGGATGCAATATCTGTGTTTCATCTTCAATGTGATGGTCGAAGGGTAACAGTAAACCTGCTGTGGTGCATCGGAGTCTAACATTGGGCCCCCAGGGAAGAGCCAAAGTACATACTCTTCATAACGGTACTCCTGTGGACAGAAATCGGCATTGCGAATTTTGTATTGAAACCGGATGCAATTTCTGTGTTTCATCATCAATGTGATGGTCGAAGGGTAACAGTGAACCTGCTGTGGTGCATCGGAGTCTAACACTAAGCCCCCAGGGAAGAGCCAAAAATCAGACTCCCCGAAAAGTTACTCTCGTCAATGTAAATCGGCATTGCGAATTTTGTATTGAAACCGGATGCAATTTCTGTGTTTCATCATCAATGTGATGGTCGAAGGGTAACAGTGAACCTGCTGTGGTGCATCGTAGTTTCACACTGAGCCCCCAGGGAAGAGCCGAAAAACAGACTCCCCGAAACGTTACTCTCGTCAATATAAATCGGCATTGCGAATTTTGTATTGAAACCGGATGCAATTTCTGTGGTTCATCGTCAATGTGATGTCCGAAGGGTAGCAGTAAACCTGATGTGGTGCATCGGAGTCACAGTGAGCCCCCAGGGAAGAGCCAAAGACAGATTCCCCGAATCGTTACTCTCGTCATTATAAATCGGCATTGCGAATTTTGTATTGAAACAGGATGCAATTCCTGTGTTTCATCGTCAATGTGATGGTCGAAGGGTAACAGTAAACTTCCTGTGGTGCATCGGAGTCTCACACTGAGCCCCCAGGGAAGAGCCCAAAAACTGACTCCCCGAAATGTTGCTGTCGTCAATATAAATCGGCATTGCGAATTTTGTATTGAAACCGGATGAATTATCTGTGTTTCATCGTCAATGTGATGGTCGAAGGGTAACAGTAAAATTGCTGTGGTGCATCGGAGTCTCACACTGAGCCCCCAGGGAAGAGAAAGAGAACAGACTCCCCGAAGTGTTACTCTCGTCAATATAAATCGGCATTGCGATTTTTGTATTGAAACGGGATGCAATATCTGTGTTTCATCGTCAATGTGATGGTCGAAGGGTGACAATAGACCTGCCGTGTTGCATTGGAGTCTAACACTGAGCCCCTAGGGAAAACTCAAAAAACAGACTCCCTGACACGTTACTCTCGTCAATATAAATCGGCATTGCAGATTTTGTATTTATCCGGATGTAATATTTGTGTTTCATCGTCAATGTCCTGGTCGAAGGGTAACAGTAAACCTGCTGTGGTGCATCGGGGTCTAACACTGGGCCCCCAGGGAAGAGCCAAAATACATATTCTTCGAAACGGTACTCCTGTGGGCAGAAATCGGCATTGTGAATTTTGTATATATCCGGATGCAATTTCTGTGTTTCATCGTCAATGTGATGGTCGAAGGGTAACAGTAAACCTGCTGTGGTGCATCGGAGTCTCACAATGAGCCCCCAGGGAAGAGCCGAAAAACAGACTCCCTGAAACGTTACTCTCGTCAATATAAATCGGCATTACGAATTTTGTATTGAAACCGGATGCAATTTCTGTGTTTCATCGTCAATGTGATAGTCGATTGGTAACAGTAAACCTACCGTTGTGCGTCGGAGTCTAACACTGAGCCCCCAGGAAAGAGCTAAGGGACATACTCTTCGAAACGGTACTCCTGTGGACAGAAATCGGCATTGTGAATTTTGTATTGATCCGGATGCAATTTCTGTGTTTCATCGACAATGTGATGGTCGAAGGGTAACAGTAAACCTACTGTGGTGCATCGGAGTCTAGCACTGGGCTCACAGGGAAGAGCCAAAGTACATACTCTTTGAATCGGTACTCCTGTGGACAGATATCGGCATTGTGAATTTTGTATTTATCCGGATGCAATTTCTGTGTTTCATCGTCAATGTGATGGTCGAAGGGTAACAGTAAACCTGCTGTGGTGCATCGGAGTCTAACTCTGGTCTCCCAGGGAAGAGCCAAAGTACATACTCTTCGAATCGGTACTCCTGTGGACAGAAATCGGCATTGTGAATTTTGAATTGATCCGGATGCAATTTCTGTTTTTCATCGTCAATGTGATGGTCGAAGGGTAACAGTAAATATGCCGTGTTGCATCGGAGTCTAACACCGAGCCCCCAGGGAAGAGCCAAAAGTAAGACTCCCCGAAACGTTACTCTCGTCAATATAAGTCGGCATTGCGAATTTTGTATTGAAACCGGATGCAATTTCTGTGTTTCATCGTCAATGTGATGGTCGAAGGGTAACCGTAAACTTGCTGTGGTGCATCGGAGTCTCACACTGATCCCCCAGGGAAGAGCCAAAAAACAGACTCCTCGAAATGTTACTCTCGTCAATGTAAATCGGCATTGCGATTTTTGTATTGAAACGGGATGCAATATCTGTGTTTCATCGTCAATGTGAAAGTCGAAGGGTAACAATAAACCTGCCGTGTTGCATCGGAGTCTAATACAGCCCCCAGGGAAGAGCCAAAAATCTGACTCCCCGAAACGTTACTCTCGTCAATATAAGTCGGCATTGCGAATTTTGTATTGAAACCGGATGCAATATCTGTGTTTCATCGTCAATGTGATGGTCGAAGGGTAACAGTAAACCTACTGTGGTGCATCAGAGTCTTACACTGAGCCCCCAGAGAAGAGCCGAAAAACAGACTCCCCGAAACGTTACTCTCGTCAATATAAATCGGCATTGCGAATTTTGTATTGAAACAGGATGCAATTTCTGTGTTTCATCGTCAATGTGATGGTCGAAGGGTAACAGTAAAATTGCTGTGGTGCATCGGAATCTCACACTGATCCCCCAGGGAAGAGCCAGAGAACAGACTCCACGAAGTGTTACTCTCGTCAATAAAAATCGGCATTGCGATTTTTGTATTGAAACGGAATGCAATATCTGTGTTTCATCGTCAATGTGATGGTCGAAGGGTGACAATAAACCTGCCGTGTAGCATCGGAGTCTAACACTGAGCCCCTAGGGAAAACTCAAAAAACAGACTCCCCGAAACGTTACTCTCGTCAATATAAATCGGCATTGCAAATTTTGTATTGATCCGGATGCAATATCTGTGTTTCATCGTTAATATCCTGGTCGAAGGGTAACAGTAAACCTGCTGTGGTTCATCGGGGTCTAACACTGGGCCCCCATGGAAGAGCCAAAATACATATTCTTCCAAACGGTACTCCTGTGGACAGAAATCGGCATTGTGAATTTTGTATTTATCCGGATGCAATTTCTGTGTTTCATCGTCAATTTGATGGTCGAAGGGTAACAGTAAACCTGCTGTGGTGCATTGGAGTCTCACACTGAGCCCCCAGAGAAGAGCCGAAAAACAGACTCCCCGAAACGTTACTCTCGTCAATATAAATCGGCATTGCGAATTTTGTATTGAACCGGATGCAATTTCTGTGTTTCATCGTCAATGTGATGGTCGAAGGGTAACACTAAACCTGCTGTGGTGCATCGGAGTCTAACATTGGGGCCCCAGGGAAGAGCCAAATTACATACTCTTCGAAACGGTACTCCTGTGGACAGAAATCGGCATTGTGATTTTTGTATTGATCCAGAAGCAATATCTGTGTTTCATCGTCAATGTCATGGTCGAAGGGTAACAGTAAACCTGCTGTGGTGCATCGGAGTTTAACTCTGGTCCCCCAGGGAAGAGCCAAAGTACATACTCTTCGAATCGGTACTCCTGTGGACAGAAATCGGCATTGTGAATTTTGTATTGATCCGGATGCAATTTCTGTTTTTCATCGTCAATGTGATGGTCGAAGGGTAACAGTAAATATGCCGTGTTGCATCGGAGTCTAACACCGAGCCCCCAGGGAAGAGCCAAAAGACAAACTCCCCCAAACGTTACTCTCGTCAATATAAGTCGGCATTGCGAATTTTGTATTGAAACCGGATGCAATATCTGTATTTCATCGTCAACGTGATGGTCGAAAGGTAACAGTAAACATGCCGAGTTGCATCGGAGTCTAACACTGAGACCCCAGGGAAGAGCCAAAAAACAGATTCACCGAAACGTTACTACGGTCAATATAAATCGGCATTGCGAATTTTGTATTGAAACCGGATGCAATTTCTGTGTTTCATCGTCAATGTGATGATAAAAGGGTAACAGTAAACCTGCCGAGTTGCATCGGAGTCTAACACTGAGACCCCAGGGAAGAGCCAAAGAAAGACTCACCGAAACGTTACTCTCGTCAATATAAATCGACATTGCGAATTTTGTATTGAACCCGGATGCAATTTCTGTGTTTCATCGTCAATGTGATGGTCGAAGGGTAACAGTAAATATGCCGTGTTGCATCGGAGTCTAACACTGAGACCCCAGGGAAGAGCCAAAGAAAGACTCACCGAAACGTTACTCTCGTCAATATAAATCGACATTGCGAATTTTGTATTGAATCCGGATGCAATATCTGTGTTTCATCGTCAATGTGATGGTCGAAGGGTAACAGTAAACCTGCTGTGGTGCATCGGAGTCAAACATTGGGCCCCCGGGAAGAGCCAAAGTACATACTCTTCGAAACGGTTTTCCTGTGGACAGAAATCGGCATTGTGATTTTGGTATTGATCCAGATGCAATATCTGTGTTTCATCGTCAATGTGATGGTTGAAGGGTAACAGTAAACCTGCTGTGGTATATCGGAGTTTAACTCTGGTCCCCCCAGGGAAGAGCCAAAGTACATACTCTTCGAATCGGTACTCCTGTGGACAGAAATCGGCATTGTGAATTTTGTATTGATCCGGATGCATTTTGTGTTTTTCATCGTCAATGTGATGGTCGAAGGGTAACAGTAAACTTGCTGTGGTGCATCGGAGTCTCACACTGAGCCCCCAGGTAAGAGCCAAAGAACAGGCTCCCCGAAACGTTACTCTCGTGAATATAAATCGCCATTCCGAATATTGTATTGAAACCGGATGCAATATCTGTGTTTCATCGTCAATGTATTGATAAAAGGGTAACAGTAAACCTGCCGAGTTGCAACGGAGTCTAACACTGAGACCCCAGGGAAGAGCCAAAGAAAGACTCACCGAAACGTTACTCTCGTCAATATAAATCGACATTGCGAATTTTGTATTGAACCCGGATGCAATTTCTGTGTTTCATCGTCAATGTGATGGTCGAAGGGTAACAGTAAATATGCCGTGTTGCATCGGAATCTAACACCGAGCCCCCAGGGAAGAGCCAAAAGACAGACTCCCCGTAACGTTACTCTCGTCAATATAAGTCGGCATTGCGAATTTTGTATTGAAACCGGATGCAATATCTGTAATTCATCGTCAATGTGATGGTCGAAGGGTAACAGTAAACATACCGAGTTGCATCGGAGTCTAACAATGAGACCCCATGGAAGAGCCAAAAAACAGACTCACCGAAACGTTACTACGGTCAATATAAATCGGCATTGCGAATTTTGTATTGAAACCGGATGCAATTTCTGTGTTTCATCATCAATGTGATGGTCGAAGAGTAACAGTGAACCTGCTGTGGTGCATCGGAGTCTAACACTAAGCCCCCAGGGAAGAGCCAAAAATCAGACTCCACGAAACGTTACTCTCGTCAATATAAATTGGCATTGCGAATTTTGTATTGAAACCGGATGCAATTTCTGTGTTTCATCGTCAATGTGATGGTCGAAGGGTAACAGTAAACTTGCTGTGGTACATCGGAGTCTCACACTGATCCCCCAGGGAAGAGCCAAAAAACAGACTCCTCGAAATGTTACTCTCGTCAATGTAAATCGGCATTGCGATTTTTGTATTGAAACGGGATGCAATATCTGTGTTTCATCGTCAATGTGAAGGTCGAAGGGTAACAATAAACCTGCCGTGTTGCATCGGAGTCTAACACAGCCCCCAGGGAAGAGCCAAAAAACTGACTCCCCGAAACGTTACTCTCGTCAATATAAGGCGGCATTGCGAATTTTATATTGAAACCGGATGCAATATCTGTGTTTCACCGTCAATGTGATGGTCGAAGGGTAACAGTAAACCTGCTGTGGTGCATCGGAGTCTCACACTGAGCCCCCAGGTAAGAGCCAAAGAACAGGCTCCCCGAAACGTTACTCTCGTGAATATAAATCGCCATTCCGAATATTGTATTGAAACCGGATGCAATATCTGTGTTTCATCGTCAATGTGATGATAAAAGGGTAACAGTAAACCTGCCGAGTTGCATCGGAGTCTAACACTGGGACCCCAGGGAAGAGCCAAAGAAAGTCTCACCTAAACGTTACTCTCGTCAATATAAATCGACATTGAGAATTTTGTATTGAACCCGGATGCAATTTCTGTGTTTCATCGTCAATGTGATGGTCGAAGGGTAACAGTAAGTATGCCGTGTTGCATCGGAGTCTAACACTGAGACCCCAGGGAAGAGCCAAAGAAAGACTCACCGAAACGTTACTCTCGTCAATATAAATCGACATTGCGAATTTTGTATTGAACCCGGATGCAATATCTGTGTTTCATCGTCAATGTGATGGTCGAAGGGTAAGAGTAAACCTGCTGTGGTATATCGGAGTTTAACTCTGGTCCCCCAGGGAAGAGCCAAAGTACATACTCTTCGAATCGGTACTCCTGTGGACAGAAATCGGCATTGTGAATTTTGTATTGATCCGGATGCAATTTCTGTTTTTCATCGTCAATGTGTTGGTCGAAGGGTAACAGTAAATATGCCGTGTTGCATCGGAGTCTAACACAGAGCCCCCAGGGAAGAGCCAAAAGACAGACTCCCCGAAACGTTACTCTCGTCAATATAAGTCGGCATTGCGAATTTTGTATTGAAACCGGATGCAATATCTGTATTTCATCGTCAATGTGATGGTCGAAGGGTAACAGTAAACTTGCTGTGGTGCATCGGAGTCTCACACTGAGCCCCCAGGTAAGAGCCGAAGAACAGGCTCCCCGAAACGTTACTCTCGTGAATATAAATCGCCATTCCGAATATTGTATTGAAACCGGATGCAATATCTGTGTTTCATCGTCAATGTGATGATAAAAGGGTAACAGTAAACCTGCCGAGTTGCATCGGAGTCTAACACTGAGACCCCAGAGAAGAGCCAAAGAAAGACTCACCGAAACGTTACTCTCGTCAATATAAATCGACATTGCGAATTTTGTATTGAACCCGGATGCAATATCTGTGTTTCATCGTCAATGTGATGGTCGAAGGGTAACAGTAAATATGCCGTGTTGCATCGGAATCTAACACCGAGCCCCCAGGGAAGAGCCAAAAGACAGACTCCCCGTAACGTTACTCTCGTCAATATAAGTCGGCATTGCAAATTTTGTATTGAAACCGGATGCAATATCTGTAATTCATCGTCAATGTGATGGTCGAAGGGTAATAGTAAACATGCCGAGTTGCATCGGAGTCTAACACTGAGACCCCAGGGAAGAGCCAAAAAACAGACTCACCGAAACGTTACTACGGTCAATATAAATCGGCATTGCGAATTTTGTATTGAAACCGGATGCAATTTCTGTGTTTCATCGTCAATGTTATGGTCGAAGGGTAACAGTAAACTTGCTGTGGTGCATCGGAGTCTCACACTGATCCCCCAGGGAAGAGCCAAAAAACAGACTCCTCGAAATGTTACTCTCGTCAATGTAAATCGGCATTGAGATTTTTGTATTGAAACCGGATGCAATTTCTGTGTTTCATCGGCAATGTGATGGTCGAAGGGTAACAGTAAACCTGCTGTGGTGCATCGTAGTTTCACACTGAGCCCCAAGTGGAAGAGCCGAGAAACAGACTCCCTGAAACGTTACTCTCGTCAATATAAATCGGCATTCCGAATTTTGTATTGAAACCGGATGCATTTTTGTGTTTCATCGTCAATGTGATGGTCGATGGGTAACAATAAACCTGGTCTGGTGCATCGGAGTCTCACACTGAGCCCCCAGAGAAGAGCCGAAAAACAGACTCCCCGAAACGTTACTCTCGTCAATATAAATCGGCATTGCGAATTTTGTATTGAAACCGGATGCAATTTCTGTGTTTCATCGTCAATGTGATGTCCGAAGGGTAGCAGTAAACCTGATGTGGTGCATCGGAGTCACACAGTGAGCCCCCAGGGAAGAGCCAAAGACAGATTCCCCGAATCGTTACTCTCGTCAATATAAATCGGCATTGCGAATTTTGTATTGAAACCGGATGCAATTTCTGTGTTTCATCGTCAATGTGATGGTCGAAGGGTAACAGTAAACTTCCTGTGGTGCATCGGAGTCTCACATTGAGCCCCCAGGGAAGAGCCCAAAAACTGACTCCCCGAAATGTTGCTGTCGTCAATATAAATCGGCATTGCGAATTTTGTATTGAAACCGGATGAATTTTCTGTGTTTCATCGTCAATGTGATGGTCGAAGGGTAACAGTAAAATTGCTGTGGTCCATCGGAGTCTCACACTGAGCCCCCAGGGAAGAGCCAGAGAACAGACTCCCCGAAGTGTTACTCTCGTCAATATAAATCGGCATTGCGATTTTTGTATTGAAACCGGATGCAATATCTGTGTTTCATCGTCAATGTGATGGTCGAAGGGTGACAATAGACCTGCCGTGTTGCATCGGAGTCTAACACTGAGCCCCTAGGGAAAACTCAAAAAACAGACTCCCTGACACGTTACTCTCGTCAATATAAATCGGCATTGAAGATTTTGTATTTATCCGGATGTAATATCTGTGTTTCATCGTCAATGTCCTGGTCGAAGGGTAACAGTAAACCTGCTGTGGTGCATCGGGGTCTAACACTGGGCCCCCAGGGAAGAGCTAAAATACAAATTCTTCGAAACGGTACTCCTGTGGGCAGAAATCGGCATTGTGAATTTTGTATATATCCGGATGCAATTTCTGTGTTTCATCGTCAATGTGATGGTCGAAGGGTAACAGTAAACCTGCTGTGGTGCATCGGAGTCTCACAATGAGCCCCCAGGGAAGAGCCGAAAAACAGACTCCCTGAAACGTTACTCTCGTCAATATAAATCGGCATTACGAATTTTGTATTGAAACCGGATGCAATTTCTGTGTTTCATCGTCAATGTGATAGTCGATTGGTAACAGTAAACCTACCGTTGTGCGTCGGAGTCTAACACTGAGCCCCCAGGAAAGAGCTAAGGGACATACTCTTCGAAACGGTACTCCTGTGGACAGATATCGGCATTGTGAATTTTGTATTGATCCGGATGCAATTTCTGTGTTTCATCGTCAATGTGATGGTCGAAGGGTAACAGTAAACCTACTGTGGTGCATCGGAGTCTAGCACTGGGCTCACAGGGAAGAGCCAAAGTACATACTCTTCGAATCGGTACTCCTGTGGACAGATATCGGCATTGTGAATTTTGTATTTATCCGGATGCAATTTCTGTGTTTCATCATCAATGTGATGGTCGAAGGGTAACAGTAAACCTGCTGTGGTGCATCGGAGTCTCACACTGAGCCACCAGGTAAGAGCCAAAGAACAGGCTCCCCGGAACGTTACTCTCGTGAATATAAATCGCCATTCCGAATATTGTAATGAAACCGGATGCAATATCTGTGTTTCATCGTCAATGCGATGGTAAAAGGGTAACAGTAAACCTGCCGAGTTGCATCGGAGTCTAACACTGAGACCCCAGGGAAGAGCCAAAGAAAGACTCACCGAAACGTTACTCTCGTCATTATAAATCGACATTGCGAATTTTGTATTGAACCCGGATGCAATTTCTATGTTTCATCGTCAATGTGATGGTCGAAGGGTAACAGTAAATATGCCGTGTTGCATCGGAGTCTAACACCTAGGCCCCAGGGAAGAGCCAAAAGACAGACTCCCCGAAACGCTAGTCTCGTCAATATAAGTCGGCATTGCGAATTTTGTATTGAAACCGGATGCAATATCTGTATTTCATCGTCAATGTGATGGTCGTAGGGTAACAGTAAACATGCCGAGTTGCATCGGAGTCTAACCCTAAGCCCCCAGGGAAGAGCCAAAAATCAGACTCCACGAAACGTTACTCCCGTCAATATAAATCGGCATTGCGAATTTTGTATTGAAACCGGATGCAATTTCTGTGTTTCATCGTCAATGTGATGGTCGAAGGCTAACAGTAAACCTGCTGTGGTGCATCGGAGTCTAACATTGGGCCACCAGGGAAGAGCCAAAGTACATACTCTTCGAAACGGTACTCCTGAGGACAGAAATCGGCATTGTGATTTTTGTATTGATCCAGATGCAATATCTGTGTTTCATCGTCAATGTCATGGTCGAAGGGTAACAGTAAACCTGCTGTGGTGCATCGGAGTCTCACACTGAGCCCCCAGGGAAGAGCAGAAGAACAGTCTCCCCGAAAAGTTACTCTCGTCAATATAAATCGGCATTGCGAATTTTGTATTGAAACCGGATGCAATTTCTGTGTTTCATCGTCAATGTGATGTCGGAAGGGTAGCAGTAATCCTGCTGTGGTGCATCGGAGTCTAACACTGAGCCCCCAGGGAAGAGCCAAAAATCAAACTCACCGAAACGTTACTACGGTCAATATAAATCGGCATTGTGAATTTTGTATTGAAACAGGATGCAATTTCTGTGTTTCATCATCAATGTGATGGTCGAAGGGTAACAGTGAACCTGCTGTGGTGCATCGGAGTCTAACACTAAGCCCCCAGGGGAGAGCCAAAAATCAGACTCCACGAAAAGTTACTCTCGTCAATATAAATCGGCATTGCGAACTTTGTATTGAAACCGGATGCAATTTCTGTGTTTCATCGGCAATAAGATGGTCGAAGGGTAACAGAAAACCTGCTGTGGTGCATCGGAGTCTCACACTGAGCCCCGAGGGAAGAGCAGAAAAACAGTTTCCCCGAAACGTTACTCTCGCCAATATAAATAGGCATTGCGAATTTTGTATTGAAACCGGATGCAATTTCTCTGTTTCATAGTAAATGTGTTTCCGAAGGGTAGCAGTAAACCTGCTGTGGTGCATCGGAGTCACACACTGAGCCCCCAGGGAAGAGCCAAAGACAGATTCCCCGAATCGTTACTCTCGTCAATATAAATCGGTTTTGCGAATTTTATATTGAAACAGGATGCAATTTCTGTGTTTCATCGTCAATGTGATGGTCGAAGGGTAACAGTAAACTTCCTGTGGTGCATCGGATTCTCACACTGAGCCCCCAGGAAGAGCCCAAAAACTGACTCCCCGAAATGTTGCTGTCGTCAATTTAAATCGGCATTGCGAATTTTGTATTGAAACCGGATGAATTTCCTGTGTTTCATCGTCAATGTGATGGTCGAAGGGTAACAGTAAAATTTCTGTGGTGCATCGGAGTCTCACACTGATCCCCCAGGAAAGAGCCAGAGAACAGACTCCCCGAAGTGATACTCTCGTCAATATATCGGCATTGCGATTTTTGTGTTGAAACGGAATGCATTATCTGTGTTTCATCGTCAATGTGATGGTCGAAGGGTGACAATAAACCTGCCGTGTTGCATCGGAGTCTAACACTGAGCCCCCAGGAAAGAGCCATGGTACATACTCTTCGAAACGGTACTCCTGTGGACAGAAATCAGCATTGTGAATTTTGTATTGATCCGGATGCAATTTCAGTGTTTCATCGTCAATGTGATGGTCGACGGGTAACAGTAAACCTGCTGTGGTGCATCGGAGTCTCACACTGAGCCCACAGGGTAGAGCCGAAAAACAGACTCCCCGAAACGTTGCTCTCGTCAATATAAATCGGCATTGCGAATTTTGTATTGAAACCGGATGCAATTTCTGTGTTTCATCGTCAATGTGATAGTCGAAGAGTAATAGTAAAGCTACCGTTGTGCGTCGGAGTCTAACACTGAGCCCCCAGGAAAGAGCTAAGTTACATACTCTTCGAAACGGTACTCCTGTGGACAGAAATCAGCATTGTGAATTTTGTATTGATCCGGATGCAATTTCTGTGTTTCATCGTCGATGTGATGGTCGAAGGGTAACAGTAAACCTGCTGTGGTGCATCGGAGTCTCACACTGAGCCCACAGGGAAGAGCCGAAGAACAGACTCCCCGAAACGTTACTCTCGTCGATATTAATCGCCATTGCGAATTTTGTATTAAAACTGGAGGCATTTTCTGTGTATCATCGTCAATGTGATGGTCGAAGGGTAACAGTAAACCTGCTGTGGTGCATCGGTGTCTCACAATGAGCCCACAGGGTAGAGCCGAAAAACAGACTCCCCGAAACGTTGCTCTCGACAATATAAATCGGCATTGCAAACTTTGTATTGAAACCGGATGCAATTTCTGTGTTTCATCATCAACGTGATAGTCGAAGGGTAACAGTAAACCTACCATTGTGCGTCGGAGTCTAACACTGAGCCCCCAGGAAAGAGCCAAGGTACATACTCTTCGAAACGGTACTCCTGTGGACAGAAATCAGCATTGTGAATTTTGTATTGATCCGGATGCAATTTCTGTGTTTCATCGTCAATGTGATGGTCGAAGGGTAACAGTAAACCTGCTGTGGTGCATCGGAGTCTCACAATGAGCACACAGGGTAGAGCCGAAGAACAGACTCCCCGAAACGTTACTCTCGTCGATATTAACCGCCATTGCGAATTTTGTATTGATACTGGAAGCAATTTCTGTGTATCATTGTCAATGTGATGGTCGAAGGGTAACAGTAAACCTGCTGTGGTGCTTCGGAGTCTCACACTGAGCCGACAGGGAAGAGCCGAAGAACAGACTCCCCGAAACGTTACTCTCGTCGATATTAATCGCCATTGCGAATTTTGTATTGATACTGGAGGCAATTTCTGTGTATCATCGTCAATGTGATCGTCGAAGGGTAACAGTAAACCTGCTGTGGTGCATCGGAGTCTCACAATGAGCGCACAGGGTAGAGCCGAAAAACAGACTCCCCGAAACGTTGCTCTCGTCGATATTAATCGCCATTGCGAATTTTGTATTGATACTGGAGGCAATTTCTGTGTATCATCGTCAATGTGATGGTCGAAGGGTAACAGTAAACCTGCTGTGGTGCATCGGAGTCTCACACTGAGCCCACAGGGAAGAGCCCAAGAACAGACTCCCCGAAACGTTACTCTCGTCGATATTAATCGCTATTGCGAATTTTGTATTGAAACAGGATGCAATTTCTGTGTTTCATCGTCAATGTGATAGTCGAAGAGTAACAGTAAACTAACCGTTGTGCGTCGGAGTCTAACACTGAGCCCCCAGGAAAGAGCCAAGGTACATACTCATCGAAACGGTACTCCTGTGGACAGAAATCAGCATTGTGAATTTTGTATTGATCCGGATGCAATTTCAGTGTTTCATCGTCAATGTGATGGTCGAAGGGTAACAGTAAACCTGCTGTGTTGCATCGGAGTCTCACACTGAGCCCACAGGGAAGAGCCGAAGAACAGACTCCCCGAAACGTTACTCTCGTCAATATAAATCGGCATTGCGAATTTTGTATTGAAACCGGATGCAATTTCTGTGTTTCATCGTCAATGTGATAGTCGAAGGGTAACAGTAAACCTACCGTTGTGCGTCGGAGTCTAACACTGAGCCCCCAGGAAAGAGCCAAGGTACATACTGTTCGAAACGGTACTCCTGTGGACAGAAATCAGCATTGTGAATTTTGTATTGATCCGGATGCAATTTCAGTGTTTCATCGTCAATGTGATGGTCGAAGGGTAACAGTAAACCTGCTGTGTTGCATCGGAGTCTCACACTGAGCCCACAGGGTAGAGCCGAAGAACAGACTCCCCGAAACGTTGCTCTCGTCAATATAAATCGGCATTGCGAATTTTGTATTGAAACCGGATGCAATTTCTGTGTTTCATCGTCAATGTGATAGTCGAAGGGTAACAGTAAACCTACCGTTGTGCGTCGGAGTCTAACACTGAGCCCCCAGGAAAGAGCCAAGGTACATACTGTTCGAAACGGTACTCCTGTGGACAGAAATCAGCATTGTGAATTTTGTATTGATCCGGATGCAATTTCAGTGTTTCATCGTCAATGTGATGGTCGAAGGGTAACAGTAAACCTGCTGTGTTGCATCGGAATCTCACACTGAGCCCACAGGGTAGAGCCGAAAAACAGACTCCCCGAAACGTTGCTCTCGTCAATATAAATCGGCATTGCGAATTTTGTATTGAAACCGGATGCAATTTCTGTGTTTCATCGTCAATGTGATAGTCGAAGGGTAACAGTAAACCTACCGTTGTGCGTCGGAGTCTAACACTGAGCCCCCAGGAAAGAGCCAAGGTACATAATGTTCGAAACGGTACTCCTGTGGACAGAAATCAGCATGGTGAATTTTGTATTGATCCGGATGCAATTTCAGTGTTTCATCGTCAATGTGATGGTCGAAGGGTAACAGTAAACCTGCTGTGTTGCATCGGAGTCTCACACTGAGCCCACAGGGTAGAGCCGAAAAACAGACTCCCCGAAACGTTGCTCTCGTCAATATAAATCGGCATTGCGAATTTTGTATTGAAACCGGATGCAATTTCTGTGTTTCATCGTCAATGTGATAGTCGAAGGGTAACAGTAAACCTACCGTTGTGCGTCGGAGTCTAACACTGAGCCCCCAGGAAAGAGCCAAGGTACATACTGTTCGAAACGGTACTCCTGTGGACAGAAATCAGCATTGTGAATTTTGTATTGATCCGGATGCAATTTCAGTGTTTCATCGTCAATGTGATGGTCGAAGGGTAACAGTAAACCTGCTGTGTTGCATCGGAGTCTCACACTGAGCCCACAGGGTAGAGCCGAAGAACAGACTCCCCGAAACGTTGCTCTCGTCAATATAAATCGGCATTGCGAATTTTGTATTGAAACCGGATGCAATTTCTGTGTTTCATCGTCAATGTGATAGTCGAAGGGTAACAGTAAACCTACCGTTGTGCGTCGGAGTCTATCACTGAGCCCCCAGGAAAGAGCCAAGGTACATACTCTTCGAAACGGTACTCCTGTGGACAGAAATCAGCATTGTGAATTTTGTATTGATCCGGATGCAATTTCAGTGTTTCATCGTCAACGTGATGGTCGAAGGGTAACAGTAAACCTGCTGTGTTGCATCTGAGTCTCACACTGAGCCCACAGGGTAGAGCCGAAGAACAGACTCCCCGAAACGTTGCTCTCGTCAATATAAATCGGCATTGCGAATTTTGTATTGAAACCGGATGCAATTTCTGTGTTTCATCGTCAATGTGATAGTCGAAGGGTAACAGTAAACCTACCGTTGTGCGTCGGAGTCTAACATTGAGCCCCCAGAAAAGAGCCATGGTACATACTCTTCGAAACGGTACTCCTGTGGACAGAAATCAGCATTGTGAATTTTGTATTGATCCGGATGCAATTTCAGTGTTTCATCGTCAATGTGATGGTCGAAGGGTAACAGTAAACCTGCTGTGTTGCATCGGAGTCTCACACTGAGCCCACAGGGTAGAGCCGAAAAACAGACTCCCCGAAACGTTGCTCTCGTCAATATAAATCGGCATTGCGAATTTTGTATTGAAACCGGATGCAATTTCTGTGTTTCATCGTCAATGTGATAGTCGAAGAGTAACAGTAAACCTACCGTTGTGCGTCGGAGTCTAACACTGAGCCCCCAGGAAAGAGCCAAGTTACATATTCTTCGAAACGGTACTCCTGTGGACAGAAATCAGCATTGTAAATTTTGTATTGATCCGGATGCAATTTCTGTGTTTCATCGTCAATGTGATGGTCGAAGGGTAACAGTAAACCTGCTGTGGTGCATCGGAGTCTCACACTGAGCCCACAGGGAAGAGCCGAAGAACAGACTCCCCGAAACGTTACTCTCGTCGATATTAATCGCCATTGCGAATTTTGTATTGAAACTGGAGGCATTTTCTGTGTATCATCGTCAATGTGATGGTCGAAGGGTAACAGTAAACCTACTGTGGTGCATCGGTGTCTTACAATGAGCCCACAGGGTAGAGCCGAAAAACAGACTCCCCGAAACGTTGCTCTCGTCAATATAAATTGGCATTGCGAACTTTGTATTGAAACCGGATGCAATTTCTGTGTTTCATCATCAATGTGATAGTCGAAGGGTAACAGTAAACCTACCATTGTGCGTCGGAGTCTAACACTGAGCCCCCAGGAAAGAGCCAAGGTACATACTCTTCGAAACGGTACTCCTGTGGACAGAAATCAGCATTGTGAATTTTGTATTGATCCGGATGCAATTTCAGTGTTTCATCGTCAATGTGATGGTCGAAGGGTAACAGTAAACCTGCTGTGTTGCAACGGAGTCTCACACTGAGCCCACAGGGTAGAGCCGAAAAACAGACTCCCCGAAACGTTGCTCTCGTCAATATGAATCGGCATTGCGAATTTTGTATTGAAACCGGATGCAATTTCTGTGTTTCATCGTCAATGTGATAGTCGAAGGGTAACAGTAAACCTACCGTTGTGCGTCGGAGTCTAACACTGAGCCCCCAGGTAAGAGTCATGGTACATACTCTTCGAAACGGTACTCCTGTGGACAGAAATCAGCATTGTGAATTTTGTATTGATCCGGATGCAATTTCAGTGTTTCATCGTCAATGTGATGGTCGAAGGGTAACAGTAAACCTGCTGTGGTGCATCGGAGTCTCACACTGAGCCCACAGGGTAGAGCCGAAAAACAGACTCCCCGAAACGTTGCTCTCGTCAATATAAATCGGCATTGCGAATTTTGTATTGAAACTGGATGCAATTTCTGTGTTTCATCGTCAATGTGATAGTCGAAGAGTAACAGTAAACCTACCGTTGTGCGTCGGAGTCTAACACTGAGCCACCAGGAAAGAGCCAAGTTACATATTCTTCGAAACGGTACTCCTGTGGACAGAAATCAGCATTGTGAATTTTGTATTGATCCGATTGCAATTTCTGTGTTTCATCGTCAATGTGATGGTCGAAGGGTAACAGTAAACCTGCTGTGGTGCATCGGAGTCTCACACTGAGCCCCCAGGGAAGAGCCGAATAACAGGCGCCCCGAAACGTTACTCTCGTCAATATGAATTGGCATTGCGAATTTTGTATTGAAATCGGATACAATTTCTGTGTTTCATCGTCAATGTGATGGTCGAAGGGTAACAGTAAACCTGCTGTGGTGCATCGGAGTCTCACACTGAGCTCACAGGGAAGAGCCGAAGAACAGACTCCCCGAAACGTTGCTCTCGTCGATATTAATCGCCATTGCGAATTTTGTATTGATACTGGAGGCAATTTCTGTGTATCATCGTCAATGTGATGGTCGAAGGGTAACAGTAAACCTGCTGTGGTGCATCGGAGTCTCACACTGAGCCCACAGGGAAGAGCCGAAGAACAGACTCCCCGAAACGTTACTCTCGTCGATATTAATAGCCATTGCGAATTTTGCATTGATACTGGAGGCAATTTCTGTGTATAATCGTCAATGTGATGGACGAAGGGTAACAGTAAACCTGCTGTGGTGCATCGGAGTCTCACACTGAGCCCACAGGGAAGAGCCGAATAACAGACTCCCCTAAACGTTACTCTCGTCAATATAAATCGACATTGCGAATTTTGTATTGAGACCGGTAGCAATTTCTGTGTTTCATCGTCAATGTGATGGTCGAACGGTAACAGTAAATCTGCTGTGGTGCTTCGGAGTCTAACACTGAGCCCCCAGGGAAGAGCCGAAAAACAGGCTCCACGAAAGGTTACTCTCGTCAATATAAATCAGCATTCCGAATTTTGCATTGAAACCGGATGTAATATCTGTGTTTCATCGTCAATGTGATGGTCGAAGGGTAACAGTGAACCTGCTGTGGTGCATCGGAGTATCACACTGAGCCCCCAGGGAAGAGCCGAAAAACCGGCTCCACGAAACGTTACTCTCGTCAATATAAATCAGCATTCCGAATTTTGCATTGAAACCGGATGCAATTTCTGTGTTTCATCGTCAATGTGATGGTCGAAGGGTAGCAGTAAACCTGCTGTGGTGCATCGGAGTCACACACTGAGCCCCCAGGGAAGAGGCAAAGACAGACTCACCGCATCGTTACTCTCGTCAATATAAATCGGCATTGCGAATTTTGTGTTGAAACAGGGTGCAATTTCTATGTTTCATTGTCAATGTGATTGTAGAAGGGTAACAGTAAACTTGCTGTGGTGCATCGAGTCTCACACTGAGCCCCCAGGGAAGAGCCAAAAAACTGACTCCCCGAAACTTTACTCTCGTCGATATAAATCGGCATTGCGAATTTTGTATTGAAACCGGATACAATTTCTGTGTCTCATCGTCAATGTGATAGTCGAAGGGTAACAGTAAACCTACCGTTGTGCGTCGGAGTCTAACACTGAGCCCCCAGGAAAGAGCCAAGGTACATACTCTTCGAGACGGTACTCCTGTGGACAGAAATCAGCATTGTGAATTTTGTATTGATCCGGATGCAATTTCTGTGTTTCATCGTCAATGTGATGGTCGAAGGGCAACAGTAAACCTGCTGTGGTGCATCGGAGTCTCACACTGAGCCCACAAGGAAGAGCCGAAGAACAGACTCCCCGAAACGTAACTCTCGTCGATATTAATCGCCATTGCGAATTTTGTATTGATACTGGAGGCAATTTCTGTGTATCATCGTCAATGTGATGGTCGAAGGGTAACAGTAAACCTGCTGTGGTGCATCGGTGTCTCACAATGAGCCCACAGGGTAGAGCCGAAAAACAGACTCCCCGAAACGTTGCTCTCGACAATATAAATCGGCATTGCAAACTTTGTATTGATACTGGAAGCAATTTCTGTGTATCATTGTCAATGTGATGGTCGAAGGGTAACAGTAAACCTGCTGTGGTGCTTCGGAGTCTCACACTGAGCCGACAGGGATGAGCCGAAGAACAGACTCCCCGAAACGTTACTCTCGTCGATATTAATCGCCATTGCGAAATTTGTATTGATACTGGAGGCAATTTCTGTGTATCATCGTCAATGTGATGGTCGAAGGGTAACAGTAAACCTGCTGTGGTGCATCGGAGTCTCACAATGAGCGCACAGGGTAGAGCCGAAAAACAGACTCCCCGAAACGTTGCTCTCGTCGATATTAATCGCCATTGCGATTTTGTATTGATACTGGAGGCAATTTCTGTGTATCATCGTCAATGTGATGGTCGAAGGGTAACAGTAAACCTGCTGTGGTGCATCGGAGTCTCACACTGAGCCCACAGGGAAGAGCCGAAGAACAGACTCCCCGAAGCGTTACTCTCGTCGATATTAATCGCCATTGCGAATTTTGTATTGAAACAGGATGCAATTTCTGTGTTTCATCGTCAATGTGATAGTCGAAGAGTAACAGTAAACTAACCGTTGTGCGTCGGAGTCTAACACTGAGCCCCCAGGAAAGAGCCAAGGTACATACTCTTCGAAACGGTACTCCTGTGGACAGAAATCAGCATTGTGAATTTTGTATTGATCCGGATGCAATTTCAGTGTTTCATCGTCAATGTGATGGTCGAAGGGTAACAGTAAACCTGCTGTGTTGCATCGGAGTCTCACACTGAGCCCACAGGGAAGAGCCGAAGAACAGACTCCCCGAAACGTTACTCTCGTCAATATAAATCGGCATTGCGAATTTTGTATTGAAACCGGATGCAATTTCTGTGTTTCATCGTCAATGTGATAGTCGAAGGGTAACAGTAAACCTACCGTTGTGCGTCGGAGTCTAACACTGAGCCCCCAGGAAAGAGCCAAGGTACATACTGTTCGAAACGGTACTCCTGTGGACAGAAATCAGCATTGTGAATTTTGTATTGATCCGGATGCAATTTCAGTGTATCATCGTCAATGTGATGGTCGAAGGGTAACAGTAAACCTGCTGTGTTGCATCGGAGTCTCACACTGAGCCCACAGGGTAGAGCCGAAAAACAGACTCCCCGAAACGTTGCTCTCGTCAATATAAATCGGCATTGCGAATTTTGTATTGAAACCGGATGCAATTTCTGTGTTTCATCGTCAATGTGATAGTCGAAGGGTAACAGTAAACTTACCGTTGTGCGTCGGAGTCTAACATTGAGCCCCCAGGAAAGAGCCATGGTACATACTCTTTGAAACGGTACTCCTGTGGACAGAAATCAGCATTGTGAATTTTGTATTGATCCGGATGCAATTTCAGTGTTTCATCGTCAATGTGATGGTCGAAGGGTAACAGTAAACCTGCTGTGGTGCATCGGAGTCTCACACTGAGGCCACAGGGTAGAGCCGAAGAACAGACTCCCCGAAACGTTGCTCTCGTCAATATAAATCGGCATTGCGAATTTTGTATTGAAACCGGATGCAATTTCTGTGTTTCATCGTCAATGTGATAGTCGAAGGGTAACAGTAAACCTACCGTTGTGCGTCGGAGTCTAACACTGAGCCCCCAGGAAAGAGCCAAGTTACATACTGTTCGAAACGGTACTCCTGTGGACAGAAATCAGCATTGTGAATTTTGTATTGATCCGGATGCAATTTCAGTGTTTCATCGTCAATGTGATGGTCGAAGGGTAACAGTAAACCTGCTGTGTTGCATCGGAGTCTCACACTGAGCCCACAGGGAAGAGCCGAAAAACAGACTCCCCGAAACGTTACTCTCGTCGATATTAATCGACATTGCGAAATTTGTATTGAAACTGGAGGCATTTTCTGTGTATCATCGTCAATGTGATGGTCGAAGGGTAACAGTAAACCTACTGTGGTGCATCGGTGTCTTACAATGAGCCCACAGGGTAGAGCCGAAAAACAGACTCCCGAAAAGTTGCTCTCGTCAATATAAATCGGCATTGCGAATTTTGTATTGAAACCGGATGCAATTTCTGTGTTTCATCGTCAATGTGATAGTCGAAGGGTAACAGTAAACCTACCGTTGTGCGTCGGAGTCTAACACTGAGCCCCCAGGAAAGAGCCAAGGTACATACTCTTCGAAACGGTACTCCTGTGGACAGAAATCAGCATTGTGAATTTTGTATTGATCCGGATGCAATTTCAGTGTTTCATCGTCAATGTGATGGTGGAAGGGTAACAGTAAACCTGCTGTGTTGCATCGGAGTCTCACACTGAGCCCACAGGGTAGAGCCGAAAAACAGACTCCCCGAAACGATGCTCTCGTCAATATAAATCGGCATTGCGAATTTTGTATTGAAACCGGATGCAATTTCTGTGTTTCATCGTCAATGTGATAGTCGAAGGGTAACAGTAAACCTACCGTTGTGCGTCGGAGTCTAACATTGAGCCCCCAGGAAAGAGCCATGGTACATACTCTTCGAAACAGTACTCCTGTGGACAGAAATCAGCATTGTGAATTTTGTATTGATCCGGATGCAATTTCAGTGTTTCATCGTCAATGTGATGGTCGAAGGGTAACAGTAAACCTGCTGTGGTGCATCGGAGTTTCACACTGAGCCCACAGGGTAGAGCCGAAGAACAGACTCCCCGAAACGTTGCTCTCGTCAATATAAATCGGCATTGCGAATTTTGTATTGAAACCGGATGCAATTTCTGTGTTTCATCGTCAATGTGATAGTCGAAGGGTAACAGTAAACCTACCGTTGTGCGTCGGAGTCTAACACTGAGCCCCCAGGAAAGAGCCAAGGTACATACTGTTCGAAACGGTACTCCTGTGGACAGAAATCAGCATTGTGAATTTTGTATTGATCCGGATGCAATTTCAGTGTTTCATCGTCAATGTGATGGTCGAAGGGTAACAGTAAACCTGCTGTGTTGCATCGGAGTCTCACACTGAGCCCACAGGGAAGAGCCGAAGAACAGACTCCCCGAAACGTTACTCTCGTCGATATTAATCGCCATTGCGAATTTTGTATTGAAACTGGAGGCATTTTCTGTGTATCATCGTCAATGTGATGGTCGAAGGGTAACAGTAAACCTACTGTGGTGCATCGGTGTCTTACAATGAGCCCACAGGGTAGAGCCGAAAAACAGACTCCCCGAAACGTTGCTCTCGTCAATATAAATCGGCATTGCGAATTTTGTATTGAAACCGGATGCAATTTCTGTGTTTCATCATCAATGTGATAGTCGAAGGGTAACAGTAAACCTACCGTTGTGCGTCGGAGTCTAACACTGAGCCCCCAGGAAAGAGCCAAGGTACATACTCTTCGAAACGGTACTCCTGTGGACAGAAATCAGCATTGTGAATTTTGTATTGATCCGGATGCAATTTCAGTGTTTCATCGTCAATGTGATGGTCGAAGGGTAACAGTAAACCTGCTGTGGTGCATCGGAGTCTCACACTGAGCCCACAGGGTAGAGCCGAAAAACAGACTCCCCGAAACGTTGCTCTCGTCAATATAAATCGGCATTGCGAATTTTGTATTGAAAGCGGATGCAATTTCTGTGTTTCATCGTCAATGTGATAGTCGAAGAGTAACAGTAAACCTACCGTTGTGCGTCGGAGTCTAACACTGAGCCACCAGGAAAGAGCCAAGTTACATATTCTTCGAAACGGTACTCCTGTGGACAGAAATCAGCATTGTGAATTTTGTATTGATCCGGATGCAATTTCTGTGTTTGATCGTCAATGTGATGGTCGAACGGTAACAGTAAACCTGCTGTGGTGAATCGGAGTCTCACACTGAGCCCCCAGGGAAGAGCCGAAGAACAGGCGCCCCGAAACGTTACTCTCGTCAATATGAATTGGCATTGCGAATTTTGTATTGAAATCGGATACAATTTCTGTGTTTCATCGTCAATGTGATGGTCGAAGGGTAACAGTAAACCTGCTGTGGTGCATCGGAGTCTCACACTGAGCTCACAGGGAAGAGCCGAAGAACAGACTCCCCGAAACGTTGCTCTCGTCGATATTAATCGCCATTGCGAATTTTGTATTGATACTGGAGGCAATTTCTGTGTATCATCGTCAATGTGATGGTCGAAGGGTAACAGTAAACCTGCTGTGGTGCATCGGAGTCTAACACTGAGCCCCCAGGGAAGAGCCGAAAAACAGGCTCCACGAAAGGTTACTCTCGTCAATATAAATCAGCAATCCGAATTTTGCATTGAAACCGGATGTAATATCTGTGTTTCATCGTCAATGTGATGGTCGAAGGGTAACAGTGAACCTGCTGTGGTGCATCGGAGTTTCACACTGAGCCCCCAGGGAAGAGCCGAAAAACCGGCTCCACGAAACGTTACTCTCGTCAATATAAATCAGCATTCCGAATTTTGCATTGAAACCGGATGCAATTTCTGTGTTTCATCGTCAATGTGATGGTCGAAGGGTAGCAGTAAACCTGCTGTGGTGCATCGGAGTCACACACTGAGCCCCCAGGGAAGAGGCAAAGACAGACTCACCGCATCGTTACTCTCGTCAATATAAATCGGCATTGCGAATTTTGTGTTGAAACAGGGTGCAATTTCTATGTTTCATTGTCAATGTGATTGTCGAAGGGTAACAGTAAACTTGCTGTGGTGCATCGAGTCTTACACTGAGCCCCCAGGGAAGAGCCAAAAAACTGACTCCCCGAAACTTTACTCTCGTCGATATAAATCGGCATTGCGAATTTTGTATTGAAACCGGATACAATTTCTGTGTCTCATAGTCAATGTGATAGTCGAAGGGTAACAGTAAACCTACCGTTGTGCGTCGGAGTCTAACACTGAGCCCCCAGGAAAGAGCCAAGCTACATACTCTTCGAGACGGTACTCCTGTGGACAGAAATCAGCATTGTAAATTTTGTATTGATCCGGATGCAATTTCTGTGTTTCATCGTCAATGTGATGGTCGAAGGGCAACAGTAAACCTGCTGTGGTGCATCGGAGTCTCACACTGAGCCCACAAGGAAGAGCCGAAGAACAGACTCCCCGAAACGTAACTCTCGTCGATATTAATCGCCATTGCGAATTTTGTATTGATACTGGATGCAATTTCTGTGTATCATCGTCAATGTGATGGTCGAAGGGTAACAGTAAACCTGCTGTGGTGCATCGGAGTCTCACACTGAGCCCCGAGGGAAGAGCCAAAGAACAGACAACCCTAAACGTTACTCTCGTCAATATGAATTGGCATTGCGAATTTTGTATTGAGTCCGGTTGCAATTTCTGTGTTTCATCGTCAATGTGATGGTCGAAGGGTAACAGTAAATCTGCTGTGGTGCATCGGAGTTTCACACTGAGCCCCCAGGGAAGAGCCGAAAAACAGGCTCCACGAAACGTTACTCTCGTCAATATAAATCAGCATTCCGAATTTTGCATTGAAACCGGATGCAATTTCTGTGTTTCATCGTCAATGTGATGGTCGAAGGGTAACAGTAAACCTGCTGTGGTGCATCGGAGTTTCACACTGAGCCCCCAGGGAAGAGCCGAAGAACCGGCTCCACGAAACGTTACTGTCGTCAATATAAATCGTCATTGCGAATTTTGTATTGATCCGGATGCATTTTCTGTGTTTCATCGTCAATGTGATGGTCGAAGGCTAACAGTAAACCTGCTGTGGTGCATCGGAGTCTAACACTGGGCCCCTAGGGAAGAGCCAAAGTACATACTCTTCGAAACGATACTCCTCTGGACAGAAATCGGCATTGTGAATTTTGTATTGATCCGCATGCAATTTCTGTGTTTCATCGTCAATGTCATGGTCGAAAGGTAACAGTAAACCTGCTGTGGTGCATCGGAGTCTCACACTGTGCCCCCAGGGAAGAGCCAAAGAACAGACTCCCCGAAATGTTACTCTCGTCAATATAGATCGGCATTGCGAATTTTGTAATGAAACCGGATGCAATTTCTGTGTTTCATCGTCAATGTGATGGTCGAAGGGTGACAGTAAACCTGCTGTGGTTTATCGGAGTCTCACACTAAACCCCCAGGTATGAGCCCAAAAACAGACTTCCTAAAATGTTACTCTCGTCAATATAAATCGGAATTGCGAATTTTGTCTTGAAACCGGATCAATTTCTGTGTTTCATCGTCAATGTGATGGCCGAAGGGTAACAGTAAACCTGCTGTGGTGCATCGGAGTCTCACACTGAGCCCCCAGGGAAGAGCCGAAAAACAGACTCCCCGAAATGTTACTCTCGTCAATATAAATCGGCATTGCGAATTTTGTATTGAAACCGGATGCTATTTCTGTGTTTCATCGGCAATGTGATAGTCGAAGGGTACAGTAAACCTGCTGTGGTGCATCGGAGTCTCACACTGAGCCCCCAGGGAAGAGCCGAAGAACAGACTCCCCGAAACATTACTCTCGTCAATATAAATCGGCATTGCGAATTTTGTATTGAAACCGGATCCAATTTCTGTGTTTCATCGTCAATGTGATGGTCGAAGGGTAACAGCAAACCTGCTGTGGTGCAACGAAGTTTCACACTGAGCCCCCAGGGAAGAGCCGAAAAACGCACTCACAGAAACAGTACTCTCGTCAATATAAAACAGCATTGCGAATTTTGTATTGAAACCGGATGCAATATCTGTGTTTCATCGTCAATGTGATGGTCGAAGGGTGACAGTAAACCTGCTGTAGTGCATCGGAGTCTCACACTGAGCCCCCAGGGAAGAGCCGAAGAACAGACTCCCCGAAACATTACTCTCGTCAATATAAATCGGCATTGCGAATTTTGTATTGAAACCGGATCCAATTTCTGTGTTTCATCGTCAATGTGATGGTCGAAGGGTAACAGCAAACCTGCTGTGGTGCAACGAAGTTTCACACTGAGCCCCCAGGGAAGAGCCGAAAAACGCACTCACAGAAACAGTACTCTCGTCAATATAAAACAGCATTGCGAATTTTGTATTGAAACCGGATGCAATATCTGTGTTTCATCGTCAATGTGATGGTCGAAGGGTGACAGTAAACCTGCTGTAGTGCATCGGAGTCTCACACTGAGCCCCCAGGTATGAGCCGAAAAACAGACTCCCGAAAATGTTACTCTCGTCAATATAAATCGGAATTGCGAATTTTGTCTTGAAACCGGATGCATTTTCTGTGTTTCATCGTCAATGTGATGGTCGAAGGGTAACAGTAAACCTGCTGTGGTGCATCGGAGTCTCACACTGAGCCCCCAGGGAAGAGCCGAGAAACAGACTCCCCGAAATGTTACTCTCGTCAATATAAGTCTTCATTGCGAATTTTGTATTGAAACCGGATGCAATTTCTGTGTTTCATCGTCTATGTGATAGTCGAAGGGTAACAGTAAACCTGCTGTGGTGCATCTGAGTCTCACACTGAGCCCCCAGGGAAGAGCCGAAGAACAGACTCCCCGAAACATTACTCTCGTCAATATAAATCGGCATTTCGAATTTTGTATTGAAACCGGATCCAATATCTGTGTGTCATCGTCAATGTGATGGTCGAATGGTAACAGCAAACCTGCTGTGGTGCAACGAAGTCTCACACTGAGCCCCCAGGGAAGAGCCGGAGACAGACTCACAGAAACGGTACTCTCGTCAATATAAAACAGCATTGCGAATTTTGTATTGAAACCGGATACAATTTCTGTGTTTCACCGTCAATGTGATAGTCGAAGGGGAACAGTAAACCTAACATTGTGCGTCGGAGTCTAACACTGAGCCCCCAGGAACGAGCCAAGGTATATACTCTTCGAAACGGTACTCCTGTGGACAGAAATCAGCATTGTGAATTTTGTTTTGATCCGGATGCAATTTCTGTGTTTCATCGTCAATGTGATGGTCGAAGGGTAACAGTAAACCTGCTGTGGTGCATCGGAGTTTCACACTGAGCCCCCAGGGAAGAGGCCAAAAACAGGCTCCACGAAACGTTACTCTCGTCAATATAAATTAGCATTCCGAATTTTGCATTGAAACCGGATGCGATTTCTGTGTTTCATCGTCAATGTGATGGTCGAAGGGTACCAGTAAACCTGCTTTAGTGCGTCGAAGTCTAACAATGAGCCCCCAGGATAGAGCCAAGGTACATACTCTTCGAAACGGTACTGCTGTGGACAGAAATCAGCATTGTGAATTTTGTATTGATCCGGATGCAATTTCTGTGTTTCATCGTCAATGTGATGGTCGAAGGGTAAACCTGCTGTGGTGCATCGGAGTTTCACACTGAGCCCCCAGGGAAGAGCCGAAAAAGAGACTCCCCGAAATGTTACTCTCGTCAATATAAATCTGCATTGCGAATTTTGTATTGAAACCGGATGCAATTTCGGTGTTTCATCGGCAATGTGATAGTCGAAGGGTAACAGTAAACCTCCTGTGGTGCATCGGAGTCTCACAATGATCCCACAGGGTGAAGCCGAAAAACAGACTCCCCGATACATTACTCTCGTCAATATAGATCGGCATTGCGAATTTTGTAATGAAACCGGATCCAATTTCTGTGTTTCATCGTCAATGTGATGGACGAAGGGTAACAGCAAACCTGCTGTGGTGCAACGAAGTCTCACACTGAGCCCCCAGGGAAGAGCCGAAAAACAGACTCACAGAAACGGTATTCTCGTCAATATAAAACAGCATTGTGAATTTCGTATTGAAACCGGATGCAATTTCTGTAAATCATCGTCAATGTGATAGTCGAAGGGTAACAGAAAACCTGCTGTGGTGCATCGGAGTCTCACACTGAGCCCCCAGGGAAGAGCCGAAAAACAGACTCCCCGAAATGTTACTCTCGTCAATATAAATCGGCATTGCGAATTTTGTATTGAAACCGGATGCTATTTCTGTGTTTCATCGGCAATGTGATAGTCGAAGGGTACAGTAAACCTGCTGTGGTGCATCGGAGTCTCACACTGAGCCCCCAGGGAAGAGCCGAAGAACAGACTCCGCGAAACATTACTCTCGTCAATATAAATCGGCATTGCGAATTTTGTATTGAAACCGGATCCAATTTCTGTGTTTCATCGTCAATGTGATGGTCGAAGGGTAACAGCAAACCTGCTGTGGTGCAACGAAGTTTCACACTGAGCCCCCAGGGAAGAGCCGAAAAACGCACTCACAGAAACAGTACTCTCGTCAATATAAAACAGCATTGCGAATTTTGTATTGAAACCGGATGCAATATCTGTGTTTCATCGTCAATGTGATGGTCGAAGGGTGACAGTAAACCTGCTGTAGTGCATCGGAGTCTCACACTGAGCCCCCAGGTATGAGCCGAAAAACAGACTCCCGAAAATGTTACTCTCGTCAATATAAATCGGAATTGCGAATTTTGTCTTGAAACCGGATGCATTTTCTGTGTTTCATCGTCAATGTGATGGTCGAAGGGTAACAGTAAACCTGCTGTGGTGCATCGGAGTCTCACACTGAGCCCCCAGGGAAGAGCCGAGAAACAGACTCCCCGAAATGTTACTCTCGTCAATATAAGTCTTCATTGCGAATTTTGTATTGAAACCGGATGCAATTTCTGTGTTTCATCGTCTATGTGATAGTCGAAGGGTAACAGTAAACCTGCTGTGGTGCATCTGAGTCTCACACTGAGCCCCCAGGGAAGAGCCGAAGAACAGACTCCCCGAAACATTACTCTCGTCAATATAAATCGGCATTTCGAATTTTGTATTGAAACCGGATCCAATATCTGTGTTTCATCGTCAATGTGATGGTCGAATGGTAACAGCAAACCTGCTGTGGTGCAACGAAGTCTCACACTGAGCCCCCAGGGAAGAGCCGGAGACAGACTCACAGAAACGGTACTCTCGTCAATATAAAACAGCATTGCGAATTTTGTATTGAAACCGGATACAATTTCTGTGTTTCACCGTCAATGTGATAGTCGAAGGGTAACAGTAAACCTAACATTGTGCGTCGGAGTCTAACACTGAGCCCCCAGGAACGAGCCAAGGTATATACTCTTCGAAACGGTACTCCTGTGGACAGAAATCAGCATTGTGAATTTTGTTTTGATCCGGATGCAATTTCTGTGTTTCATCGTCAATGTGATGGTCGAAGGGTAACAGTAAACCTGCTGTGGTGCATCGGAGTTTCACACTGAGCCCCCAGGGAAGAGGCCAAAAACAGGCTCCACGAAACGTTACTCTCGTCAATATAAATTAGCATTCCGAATTTTGCATTGAAACCGGATGCGATTTCTGTGTTTCATCGTCAATGTGATGGTCGAAGGTACCAGTAAACCTGCTTTAGTGCGTCGAAGTCTAACAATGAGCCCCCAGGATAGAGCCAAGGTACATACTCTTCGAAACGGTACTGCTGTGGACAGAAATCAGCATTGTGAATTTTGTATTGATCCGGATGCAATTTCTGTGTTTCATCGTCAATGTGATGGTCGAAGGGTAAACCTGCTGTGGTGCATCGGAGTTTCACACTGAGCCCCCAGGGAAGAGCCGAAAAAGAGACTCCCCGAAATGTTACTCTCGTCAATATAAATCGGCATTGCGAATTTTGTATTGAAACCGGATGCAATTTCGGTGTTTCATCGGCAATGTGATAGTCGAAGGGTAACAGTAAACCTGCTGTGGTGCATCGGAGTCTCACAATGATCCCACAGGGTGAAACCGAAAAACAGACTCCCCGATACATTACTCTCGTCAATATAGATCGGCATTGCGAATTTTGTAATGAAACCGGATCCAATTTCTGTGTTTCATCGTCAATGTGATGGACGAAGGGTAACAGCAAACCTGCTGAGGTGCAACGAAGTCTCACACTGAGCCCCCAGGGAAGAGCCGAAAAACAGACTCACAGAAACGGTATTCTCGTCAATATAAAACAGCATTGTGAATTTTGTATTGAAACCGGATGCAATTTCTGTAAATCATCGTCAATGTGATAGTCGAAGGGTAACAGTAAACCTGCTGTGGTGCATCGGAGTCTCACACTGAGCCCCCAGGGAAGAGCCGAAAAACAGACTCCCCGAAATGTTACTCTCGTCAATATAAATCGGCATTGCGAATTTTGTATTGAAACCGGATGCAATTTCTGTGTTTCATCGTCAATGTGATAGTCGAAGGGTAACAGTAAACCTGCTGTGGTGCATCGGAGTCTCAGAATGAACCCACAGGTTAGAGCCGAAAAACAGACTCCCCGAAATGTTACTCTCGTCAATATAAATCGGCATTGCGAATTTTGTATTGAAACCGGATGCAATTTCTGTCTTTCATCGGCAATGTGATAGTCGAAGGGTAACAGTAAACCTGCTGTGGTGCATCGGAGTCTCACAATGAGCCCACAGGTTAGAGCCGAGAAACAGTCTCCCCGAAACATTACTCTCGTCAATATAGATCGGCTTTGCGAATTTTGTAATGAAACCGGATCCAATTTCTGTGTTTCATCGTCAATGTGATGGTCGAAGGGTAACAGCAAACCTGCTGTGGTGCAACGAAGTCTCACACTGAGCCCCCAGGGAAGAGCCGAAAAACAGACTCACGGAAACGGTACTCTTGTCAATATAAATCGGCATTGCGAATTTTGTATTGAGACCGGTTGCAATTTCTGTGTTTCATCGACAATGTGATAGTCGAAGGGTAACAGTAAACCTGCTGTGGTGCATCGGAGTCTCACACTGTGCCCCCAGGGAAGAGCCGAAAAACAGACTCCCCGAAATGTTACTCTCGTCAATATAAATCGGCATTGCGAAATAAGTATTGAAAACGGATGCAATTTCTGTGTTTCATCGTCAATGTGATAGTCGAAGGGTAACAGTAAACCTGCTGTGGTGCATCGGAGTCTCACAATGAGCCCACAGGGTAGAGCCGAAAAACAGACTCACCGAAATGTTACTCTCGTCAATATAGATTCGCATTGCGAATTTTGTAATGAAACCGGATGCAATTTCTGTGTTTCATCGTCAATGTGATGGTCGACGGGAGACAGTAAACCTGCTGTGGTGCATCGGAGTCTCACACTGAGCCCCCAGGGAAGAGCAGAAAAACAGACTCCCCGAAATGTTACTCTCGTCAATATAAATCGGAATTGCGAATTTTGTCTTGAAACCGGATGCAATTTCTGTGTTTCATCGTCAATGTGATGGTCGAAGGGTAACAGTAAACCTGCTGTGGTGCATCGGAGTCTCACAATGATCCCACAGGGTGAAGCCGAAAAACAGACTCCCCGATACATTACTCTCGTCAATATAGATCGGCATTGCGAATTTTGTAATGAAACCGGATCCAATTTCTGTGTTTCATCGTCAATGTGATGGACGAAGGGTAACAGCAAACCTGCTGTGGTGCAACGAAGTCTCACACTGAGCCCCCAGGGAAGAGCCGAAAAACAGACTCACAGAAACGGTATTCTCGTCAATATAAAACAGCATTGTGAATTTCGTATTGAAACCGGATGCAATTTCTGTAAATCATCGTCAATGTGATAGTCGAAGGGTAACAGAAAACCTGCTGTGGTGCATCGGAGTCTCACACTGAGCCCCCAGGGAAGAGCCGAAAAACAGACTCCCCGAAATGTTACTCTCGTCAATATAAATCGGCATTGCGAATTTTGTATTGAAACCGGATGCTATTTCTGTGTTTCATCGGCAATGTGATAGTCGAAGGGTACAGTAAACCTGCTGTGGTGCATCGGAGTCTCACACTGAGCCCCCAGGGAAGAGCCGAAGAACAGACTCCCCGAAACATTACTCTCGTCAATATAAATCGGCATTGCGAATTTTGTATTGAAACCGGATCCAATTTCTGTGTTTCATCGTCAATGTGATGGTCGAAGGGTAACAGCAAACCTGCTGTGGTGCAACGAAGTTTCACACTGAGCCCCCAGGGAAGAGCCGAAAAACGCACTCACAGAAACAGTACTCTCGTCAATATAAAACAGCATTGCGAATTTTGTATTGAAACCGGATGCAATATCTGTGTTTCATCGTCAATGTGATGGTCGAAGGGTGACAGTAAACCTGCTGTAGTGCATCGGAGTCTCACACTGAGCCCCCAGGTATGAGCCGAAAAACAGACTCCCGAAAATGTTACTCTCGTCAATATAAATCGGAATTGCGAATTTTGTCTTGAAACCGGATGCATTTTCTGTGTTTCATCGTCAATGTGATGGTCGAAGGGTAACAGTAAACCTGCTGTGGTGCATCGGAGTCTCACACTGAGCCCCCAGGGAAGAGCCGAGAAACAGACTCCCCGAAATGTTACTCTCGTCAATATAAGTCTTCATTGCGAATTTTGTATTGAAACCGGATGCAATTTCTGTGTTTCATCGTCTATGTGATAGTCGAAGGGTAACAGTAAACCTGCTGTGGTGCATCTGAGTCTCACACTGAGCCCCCAGGGAAGAGCCGAAGAACAGACTCCCCGAAACATTACTCTCGTCAATATAAATCGGCATTTCGAATTTTGTATTGAAACCGGATCCAATATCTGTGTTTCATCGTCAATGTGATGGTCGAATGGTAACAGCAAACCTGCTGTGGTGCAACGAAGTCTCACACTGAGCCCCCAGGGAAGAGCCGGAGACAGACTCACAGAAACGGTACTCTCGTCAATATAAAACAGCATTGCGAATTTTGTATTGAAACCGGATACAATTTCTGTGTTTCACCGTCAATGTGATAGTCGAAGGGTAACAGTAAACCTAACATTGTGCGTCGGAGTCTAACACTGAGCCCCCAGGAACGAGCCAAGGTATATACTCTTCGAAACGGTACTCCTGTGGACAGAAATCAGCATTGTGAATTTTGTTTTGATCCGGATGCAATTTCTGTGTTTCATCGTCAATGTGATGGTCGAAGGGTAACAGTAAACCTGCTGTGGTGCATCGGAGTTTCACACTGAGCCCCCAGGGAAGAGGCCAAAAACAGGCTCCACGAAACGTTACTCTCGTCAATATAAATTAGCATTCCGAATTTTGCATTGAAACCGGATGCGATTTCTGTGTTTCATCGTCAATGTGATGGTCGAAGGTACCAGTAAACCTGCTTTAGTGCGTCGAAGTCTAACAATGAGCCCCCAGGATAGAGCCAAGGTACATACTCTTCGAAACGGTACTGCTGTGGACAGAAATCAGCATTGTGAATTTTGTATTGATCCGGATGCAATTTCTGTGTTTCATCGTCAATGTGATGGTCGAAGGGTAAACCTGCTGTGGTGCATCGGAGTTTCACACTGAGCCCCCAGGGAAGAGCCGAAAAAGAGACTCCCCGAAATGTTACTCTCGTCAATATAAATCGGCATTGCGAATTTTGTATTGAAACCGGATGCAATTTCGGTGTTTCATCGGCAATGTGATAGTCGAAGGGTAACAGTAAACCTGCTGTGGTGCATCGGAGTCTCACAATGATCCCACAGGGTGAAACCGAAAAACAGACTCCCCGATACATTACTCTCGTCAATATAGATCGGCATTGCGAATTTTGTAATGAAACCGGATCCAATTTCTGTGTTTCATCGTCAATGTGATGGACGAAGGGTAACAGCAAACCTGCTGTGGTGCAACGAAGTCTCACACTGAGCCCCCAGGGAAGAGCCGAAAAACAGACTCACAGAAACGGTATTCTCGTCAATATAAAACAGCATTGTGAATTTTGTATTGAAACCGGATGCAATTTCTGTAAATCATCGTCAATGTGATAGTCGAAGGGTAACAGTAAACCTGCTGTGGTGCATCGGAGTCTCACACTGAGCCCCCAGGGAAGAGCCGAAAAACAGACTCCCCGAAATGTTACTCTCGTCAATATAAATCGGCATTGCGAATTTTGTATTGAAACCGGATGCAATTTCTGTGTTTCATCGTCAATGTGATAGTCGAAGGGTAACAGTAAACCTGCTGTGGTGCATCGGAGTCTCAGAATGAACCCACAGGTTAGAGCCGAAAAACAGACTCCCCGAAATGTTACTCTCGTCAATATAAATCGGCATTGCGAATTTTGTATTGAAACCGGATGCAATTTCTGTCTTTCATCGGCAATGTGATAGTCGAAGGGTAACAGTAAACCTGCTGTGGTGCATCGGAGTCTCACAATGAGCCCACAGGTTAGAGCCGAGAAACAGTCTCCCCGAAACATTACTCTCGTCAATATAGATCGGCTTTGCGAATTTTGTAATGAAACCGGATCCAATTTCTGTGTTTCATCGTCAATGTGATGGTCGAAGGGTAACAGCAAACCTGCTGTGGTGCAACGAAGTCTCACACTGAGCCCCCAGGGAAGAGCCGAAAAACAGACTCACGGAAACGGTACTCTTGTCAATATAAATCGGCATTGCGAATTTTGTATTGAGACCGGTTGCAATTTCTGTGTTTCATCGACAATGTGATAGTCGAAGGGTAACAGTAAACCTGCTGTGGTGCATCGGAGTCTCACACTGTGCCCCCAGGGAAGAGCCGAAAAACAGACTCCCCGAAATGTTACTCTCGTCAATATAAATCGGCATTGCGAAATAAGTATTGAAAACGGATGCAATTTCTGTGTTTCATCGTCAATGTGATAGTCGAAGGGTAACAGTAAACCTGCTGTGGTGCATCGGAGTCTCACAATGAGCCCACAGGGTAGAGCCGAAAAACAGACTCACCGAAATGTTACTCTCGTCAATATAGATTCGCATTGCGAATTTTGTAATGAAACCGGATGCAATTTCTGTGTTTCATCGTCAATGTGATGGTCGACGGGAGACAGTAAACCTGCTGTGGTGCATCGGAGTCTCACACTGAGCCCCCAGGGAAGAGCAGAAAAACAGACTCCCCGAAATGTTACTCTCGTCAATATAAATCGGAATTGCGAATTTTGTCTTGAAACCGGATGCAATTTCTGTGTTTCATCGTCAATGTGATGGTCGAAGGGTAACAGTAAACCTGCTGTGGTGCATCGGAGTCTCACACTAAGCCCCCAGGGAACAGCAGAAAGACAGACTCCCCGAAATGTTACTCTCGTCAATATAGATCGGCATTGCGAATGCGGATGCAATTTCTGTGTTTCATCGTCAATGAGATGGTCGAAGGGTGACAGTAAACATGCTGTGGTGCATCGGAGTGTCACACTGAGCCCCCAGGTATGAGCCGAAAAACAGACTCCCTAAAATGTTACTCTCGTCAATATAAATCGGAATTGCGAATTTTGTCTTGAAACCGGATGCAATTTCTGTGTTTCATCGTGAATGTGATGGTCGAAGGGTAACAGTAAACCTGCTGTGGTGCATCGGAGTCTCACAATGATCCCACAGGGTGAAGCCGAAAAACAGACTCCCCGATACATTACTCTCGTCAATATAGATCGGCATTGCGAATTTTGTAATGAAACCGGATCCAATTTCTGTGTTTCATCGTCAATGTGATGGACGAAGGGTAACAGCAAACCTGCTGTGGTGCAACGAAGTCTCACACTGAGCCCCCAGGGAAGAGCCGAAAAACAGACTCACAGAAACGGTATTCTCGTCAATATAAAACAGCATTGTGAATTTTGTATTGAAACCGGATGCAATTTCTGTAAATCATCGTCAATGTGATAGTCGAAGGGTAACAGTAAACCTGCTGTGGTGCATCGGAGTCTCACACTGAGCCCCCAGGGAAGAGCCGAAAAACAGACTCCCCGAAATGTTACTCTCGTCAATATAAATCGGCATTGCGAATTTTGTATTGAATCCGGATGCAATTTCTGTGTTTCATCGTCAATGTGATAGTCGAAGGGTAACAGTAAACCTGCTGTGGTGCATCGGAGTCTCAGAATGAACCCACAGGGTAGAGCCGAAAAACAGACTCCCCGAAATGTTACTCTCGTCAATATAAATCGGCATTACGAATTTTGTATTGAAACCGGATGCAATTTCTGTCTTTCATCGGCAATGTGATAGTCGAAGGGTAACAGTAAACCTGCTGTGGTGCATCGGAGTCTCACAATGAGCCCACAGGGTAGAGCCGAGAAACAGTCTCCCCGAAACATTACTCTCGTCAATATAGATCGGCTTTGCGAATTTTGTAATGAAACCGGATCCAATTTCTGTGTTTCATCGTCAATGTGATGGTCGAAGGGTAACAGCAAACCTGCTGTGGTGCAACGAAGTCTCACACTGAGCCCCCAGGGAAGAGCCGAAAAACAGACTCACAGAAACGGTACTCTTGTCAATATAAATCGGCATTGCGAATTTTGTATTGAGACCGGTTGCAATTTCTGTGTTTCATCGACAATGTGATAGTCGAAGGGTAACAGTAAACCTGCTGTGGTGCATCGGAGTCTCACACTGTGCCCCCAGGGAAGAGCCGAAAAACAGACTCCCCGAAATGTTACTCTCGTCAATATAAATCGGCATTGCGAAATAAGTATTGAAAACGGATGCAATTTCTGTGTTTCATCGTCAATGTGATAGTCGAAGGGTAACAGTAAACCTGGTGTGGTGCATCGGAGTCTCACAATGAGCCCACAGGGTAGAGCCGAAAAACAGACTCACCGAAATGTTACTCTCGTCAATATAGATCGGCATTGCGAATTTTGTAATGAAACCGGATGCAATTTCTGTGTTTCATCGTCAATGTGATGGTCGAAGAGTAACAGTAAACCTGCTGTGGTGCATCGGAGTCTCACACTAAGCCCCCAGGGAACAGCAGAAAAACAGACTCCCCGAAATGTTACTCTCGTCAATATAGATCGGCATTGCGAATGCGGATGCAATTTCTGTGTTTCATCGTCAATGAGATGGTCGAAGGGTGACAGTAAACATGCTGTGGTGCATCGGAGTGTCACACTGAGCCCCCAGGTATGAGCCGAAAAACAGACTCCCTAAAATGTTACTCTCGTCAATATAAATCGGAATTGCGAATTTTGTCTTGAAACCGGATGCAATTTCTGTGTTTCATCGTGAATGTGATGGTCGAAGGGTAACAGTAAACCTGCTGTGGTGCATCGGAGTCTCACACTGAGCCCCCAGGGAAGAGCAGAAAAACAGACTCCCCGAAATGTTACTCTCGTCAATATAAATCGGAATTGCGAATTTTGTCTTGAAACCGGATGCAATTTCTGTGTTTCATCGTCAATGTGATGGTCGAAGGGTAACAGTAAACCTGCTGTGGTGCATCGGAGTCTCACACTAAGCCCCCAGGGAACAGCAGAAAAACAGACTCCCCGAAATGTTACTCTCGTCAATATAGATCGGCATTGCGAATGCGGATGCAATTTCTGTGTTTCATCGTCAATGAGATGGTCGAAGGGTGACAGTAAACATGCTGTGGTGCATCGGAGTGTCACACTGAGCCCCCAGGTATGAGCCGAAAAACAGACTCCCTAAAATGTTACTCTCGTCAATATAAATCGGAATTGCGAATTTTGTCTTGAAACCGGATGCAATTTCTGTGTTTCATCGTGAATGTGATGGTCGAAGGGTAACAGTAAACCTGCTGTGGTGCATCGGAGTCTCACACTGAGCTCCCAGGGAAGAGCCGAAAAACAGACTCCCCGAAATGTTACTCTCGTCAATATAAATCGGCATTGCGAATTTTGTATTGAAACCGGATGCAATTTCTGTGTTTCATCGGCAATGTGATAGTCGAAGGGTGACAGTAAACCTGCTGTGGTGCATCGGAGTGTCAGACTGAGCCCCCTGGGAAGAGCAGAAGAACAGTCTCCCCTAAACGTTACACTCGTCAATATAAATCGGCATTGCGAATTTTGTATTGAGACCGGTTGCAATTTCTGTGTTTCATCGTCAATGTGATGGTCGAAGGGTAACAGTAAACCTGCTGAGGTGCATCGGAGTTTCACACTGAGCCCCCAGGGAAGATCCGAAAAACAGGCTTCACGAAAGTTACTCTCGTCAATATAAATCAGCATTCCGAATTTTGCATTGAAACCGGAAGCAATTTCTCTGTTTCATCGTCAATGTGACGGTCGAAGGGTAACAGTAAACCTGCTGTATTGCATCGGAGTCTCACACTGAGCCCCCAGGGAAGAGCCGAGAAACAGACTCCCCGAAACGTTACTCTCGTCCATATTAATCGGCATTGCGAATTTTGTATTGAATCCGGATGCAATTTCTGTGTTTCATCGTCAATGTGATAGTTGAAGGGTAACAGTAAACCTGCTTTGGTGCATCGGAGTCTCACAATGAGCCCACAGGGTAGAGCCGAAAAACAGACTCCCCGAAATGTTACTCTCGTCAATATAGATCGGCATTGCGAATTTTGTAATGAAACCGGATGCAATTTCTGTGTTTCATCGTTAATGTGATGGTCGAAGGGTGACAGTAAACCTACTGTGGTGCATCGGAGTCTCACACTTAGCCCCCAGGGTAGAGCCGAAAAACAGACTCCCCGAAATGTTACTCTCGTCAATATAAATCGGAATTGCGAATTTTGTCTTGAAACCGGATGCAATTTCTGTGTTTCATCGTCAATGTGATGGTCAAAGGGTAACAGTAAACCTGCTGTGGTGCATCGGAGTCTCACACTAAGCCCACAGGGAAGAGCAGAAAAACAGACTCCCTGAAATGTTACTCTCGTCAATATTGATCGGCATTGCGAATGCGGATGCAATTTCTGTGTTTCATCGTCAATGAGATGGTCGAAGGGTGACAGTAAACCTGCTGTGGTGCATCGGAGTCTCACACTGAGCCCCCAGGTATGAGCCGAAAAACAGACTCCCTAAAATTTTACTCTCGTCAATATAAATCGGAATTGCGAATTTTGTCTTGAAACCGGATGCAATTTCTGTGTTTCATCGTCAATGTGATGGTCGAAGGGTAACAGTAAACCTGCTGTGGTGCATCGGAGTCTCACACTGAGCCCCCAGGGAAGAGCCGAAAAACAGACTCCCCGAAATGTTACTCTCGTCAATATAAATCGGCGTTGCGAATTTTGTATTGAAACCGGATGCAATTTCTTTGTTTCATCGGCAATGTGATAGTCGAAGGGGGACAGTAAACCTACTGTGGTGCATCGGAGTCTCACAATGAGCCCACAGGGTAGAGCCGAAAAACAGACTCCCCGAAACATTACTCTCGTCAATATAGATCGGCATTGCGAATTTTGTAATGAAACCGGAGCCAATTTCTGTGTTTCATCGTCAATGTGATGGTCGAAGGGTAACAGCAAACCTGCTGTGGTGCAACGAAGTCTCACACTGAGCCCCCAGGGAAGAGCCGAAAAACAGACTCACAAAAACGGTACTCTCGTCAATATAAAACAGCATTGCGAATTATGTATTGAAACCGGATGCAATTTCTGTGTTTCATCGTCAATGTGATAGTCGACGGGTAACAGTAAACCTGCTGTGGTGCATCGGAGTCTCACTCTGAGCCCCCAGGGAAGAGCCGAAAAACAGACTCCCCGAAACATTAATCTCGTCAATATAGATCGGCATTGCGAATTTTTTAATGAAACCGGATCCAATTTCTGTGTTTCATCGTCAATGTGATGGTCGAAGGGTAACAGCAAATCTGCTGTGGTGCAACGAAGTCTCACACTGAGCCACCAGGGAAGAGCCGAAAAACAGACTCACAGAAACGGTACTCTCGTCAATATAAAACTGCATTGCGAATTTTGTATTGAAACCGGATGCAATTTCTGTGTTTCATCGTCAATGTGATGGTCGAAGAGTAACAGTAAACCTGCTGTTGTGCATCGGAGTCTCACAATGAGCCCACAGGTTAGAGCCGAAAAACAGACTCCCCGAAATGTTACTCTCGTCAATATAAATCGGCATTGCGAATTTTGTATTGAAACCGGATGCAATTTCTGTGTTTCATCGTCAATGTGATAGTCGAAGGGTAACAGTAAACCTGCTGTGGTGCATCGGAGTCTCACAATGAGCCCACAGGGTAGAGCCGAAAAACAGACTCCCCGAAATGTTACTCTCGTCAATATAGATCGGCATTGCGAATTTTGTAATGAAACCGGATGCAATTTCTGTGTTTCATCGTCAATGTGATGGTCGAAGGGTGACAGTAAACCTGCTGTGGTGCATCGGAGTCTCACACTGAGCCCCCAGGTATGAGCCGAAAAACAGGCTCCCTAAAATGTTACTCTCGTAAATATAAATCGGAATTGCGAATTTTGTCTTGAAACCGGATGCAGTTTCTGTGTTTCATCGTCAATGTGATGGTCGAAGGGTAACAGTAAACCTGCTGTGGTGCATCGGAGTCTCTCAATGAGCCCACAGGGTAAAGCCGAAAAACAGACTCCCCGAAACATTACTCTCGTCAATATAGATCGGCATTGAGAATTTTGTAATGAAACCGGATGCAATTTCTGTGTTTCATCGTCAATGTGATGGTCGAAGGTTGACAGTAAACCTACTGTGGTGCATCGGAGTCTCACACTGAGCCCCCAGGGAAGAGCCGAAAAACAGACTCCCCGAAATGTTACTCTCGTCAATATAAATCGGAATTGCGAATTTTGTCTTGAAACCGGATGCAATTTCTGTGTTTCATCGTCAATGTGATGGTCGAAGGGTAACAGTAAACCTGCTGTGGTGCATCGGAGTCTCACACTAAGCACCCAGGGAAGAGCAGAAAAACAGACTCCCTGAAATGTTACTCTCGTCAATATTGATCGGCATTGCGAATGCGGATGCAATTTCTGTGTTTCATCGTCAATGAGATGGTCGAAGGGTGACAGTAAACCTGCTGTGGTGCATCGGAGTCTCACACTGAGCCCCCAGGTATGAGCCGAAAAACAGACTCCCTAAAATTTTACTCTCGTCAATATAAATCGGAATTGCGAATTTTGTCTTGAAACCGGATGCAATTTCTGTGTTTCGTCGTCAATGTGATTGTCGAAGGGTAACAGTAAACCTGCTGTGGTGCATCGGAGTCTCACTCTGAGCCCCCAGGGAAGAGCCGAAAAACAGACTCCCCGAAATGTTACTCTCGTCAATATAAATCGGCATTGCGAATTTTGTATTGAAACCGGATGCAATTTCTGTGTTTCATCGGCAATGTGATAGTCGAAGGGTGACAGTAAACCTACTGTGGTGCATCGGAGTCTCACAATGAGCCCACAGGGTAGAGCCGAAAAACAGACTCCCCGAAACATTACTCTCGTCAATATAGATCGGCATTGCGAATTTTGTAATGAAACCGGAGCCAATTTCTGTGTTTCATCGTCAATGTGATGGTCGAAGGGTGACAGCAAACCTGCTGTGGTGCAACGAAGTCTCACACTGAGCCCCCAGGGAAGAGCCGAAAAACAGACTCACAAAAACGGTACTCTCGTCAATATAAAACAGCATTGCGAATTATGTATTGAAACCGGATGCAATTTCTGTGTTTCATCGTCAATGTGATAGTCGACGGGTAACAGTAAACCGGCTGTGGTGCATCGGAGTCTCACACTGAGCCCCCAGGGAAGAGCCGAAATACAGACTCCCCGAAACATTACTCTCGTCAATATAGATCGGCATTGCGAATTTTTTAATGAAACCGGATCCAATTTCTGTGTTTCATCGTCAATGTGATGGTCGAAGGGTAACAGCAAATCTGCTGTGGTGCAACGAAGTCTCACACTGAGCCACCAGGGAAGCGCCGAAGAACAGACTCACAGAAACGGTACTCTCGTCAATATAAAACAGCATTGCGAATTTTGTATTGAAACCGGATGCAATTTCTGTGTTTCATCGTCAATGTGATGGTCGAAGAGTAACAGTAAACCTGCTGTTGTGCATCGGAGTCTCACAATGAGCCCACAGGGTAGAGCCGAAAAACAGACTCCCCGAAATGTTACTCTCGTCAATATAAATCGGCATTGAGATTTTTGTATTGAAACCGGATGCAATTTCTGTGTTTCATCGTCAATGTGATAGTCGAAGGGTAACAGTAAACCTGCTGTGGTGCATCGGAGTCTCACAATGAGCCCACAGGGTAGAGCCGAAAAACAGACTCTCCGAAATGTTACTCTCGTCAATATAGATCGGCATTGCGAATTTTGTAATGAAACCGGATGCAATTTCTGTGTTTCATCGTCAATGTGATGGTCGAAGGGTGACAGTAAACCTGCTGTGGTGCATCGGAGTCTCACACTGAGCCCCCAGGTATGAGCCGAAAAACAGGCTCCCTAAAATGTTACTCTCGTAAATATAAATCGGAATTGCGAATTTTGTCTTGAAACCGGATGCAGTTTCTGTGTTTCATCGTCAATGTGATGGTCGAAGGGTAACAGTAAACCTGCTGTGGTGCATCGGAGTCTCACAATGAGCCCACAGGGTAGAGCCGAAAAACAGACTCCCCGAAACATTACTCTCGTCAATATAGATCGGCATTGAGAATTTTGTAATGAAACCGGATCCAATTTCTGTGTTTCATCGTCAATGTGATGGTCGATGGGTAACAGCAAACCTGCTGTGGTGCAATGAAGTCTCACACTGAGCCCCCAGGGAGGAGTCGAAAAACAGACTCACAGAAACGGTACTCTCGTCAATATAAAACAGCATTGCGAATTTTGTATTGAAACCGGATGCAATTTCTGTGTTTCATCATCAATGTGATAGTCGAAGGGTAACAGCAAACCTGCTGTGGTGCAACGAAGTCTCACACTGAGCCCCCAGGGAAGAGCCGAAAAACAGACTCACAGAAACGGTACTCTCGTCAATATAAAACAGCATTGCGAATTTTGTATTGAAACCGGAAGCAATTTCTGTGTTTCATCGTCAATGTGATGGTCGAAGGGTAACAGTAAACCTGCTGTGGTGCATCGGAGTCTCACATTGAGCCCACAAGGTGGAGCCGAAAAACAGACTCCCCGAAACATTACTCTCGTCAATATAGATCGGCATTGAGAATTTTGTAATGAAACCGGATCCAATTTCTGTGTTTCATCGTCAATGTGATGGTCGATGGGTAACAGCAAACCTGCTGTGGTGCAACGAAGTCTCACACTGAGCCCCCAGGGAGGAGCCGAAAAACAGACTCACAGAAACGGTACTCTCGTCAATATAAAACAGCATTGCGAATTTTGTATTGAAACCGGATGCAATTTCTGTGTTTCATCGTCAATGTGATAGTCGAAGGGTAACAGTAAACCTGCTGTGGCGCATCGGAGTCTCACACTGAGCCCCAGGGAAGAGCCGAAAAACAGTCTCCCCGAAATGTTACTCTCGTCAATATAAATCGGCATAGCGAATTTTGTATTGAAACCGGATGCAATTTCTGTGTTTCATCGTCAATGTGATAGTCGAAGGGTAACAGTAAAACTGCTGTGGTGCATCGGAGTCTCACAATGAGTCCACAGGGGAGAGCCGAAAAACAGACTCCACGAAATGTTACTCTCGTCAATATAAATCGGCATTGCGAATTTTGTATTGAAACCGGATCCAATTTCTGTGTTTCATCGTCAATGTGATGGTCGAAGGGTAACAGCAAACCTGCTGTGGTGCAACGAAGTCTCACACTGAGCCCCCAGGGAAGAGCCGAAAAACAGACTCACAGAAACGGTACTCTCGTCAATATAAAACAGCATTGCGAATTTTGTATTGAAACCGGATGCAATTTCTGTGTTTCATCGTCAATGTGATGGTCGAAGAGTAACAGTAAACCTGCTGTTGTGCATCGGAGTCTCACAATGAGTCCACAGGGTAGAGCCGAAAAACAGACTCCACGAAATGTTACTCTCGTCAATATAAATCGGCATTGCGAATTTTGTATTGAAACCGGATCCAATTTCTGTGTTTCATCGTCAATGTGATGGTCGAAGGGTAACAGCAAACCTGCTGTGGTGCAACGAAGTCTCACACTGAGCCCCCAGGGAAGAGCCGAAAAACAGACTCACAGAAACGGTACTCTCGTCAATATAAAACAGCATTGCGAATTTTGTATTGAAACCGGATGCAATTTCTGTGTTTCATAGTCAATGTGATGGTCGAAGAGTAACAGTAAACCTGCTGTTGTGCATCGGAGTCTCACAATGAGCCCACAGGGTAGAGCCGAAAAACAGACTCCACGAAATGTTACTCTCGTCAATATAAATCGGCATTGCGAATTTTGTATTGAAACCGGATCCAATTTCTGTGTTTCATCGTCAATGTGATGGTCGAAGGGTAACAGCAAACCTGCTGTGGTGCAACGAAGTCTCACACTGAGCCACCAGGGAAGAGCCGAAAAACAGACTCACAGAAACGGTACTCTCGTCAATATAAAACTGCATTGCGAATTTTGTATTGAAACCGGATGCAATTTCTGTGTTTCATCGTCAATGTGATGGTCGAAGAGTAACAGTAAACCTGCTGTTGTGCATCGGAGTCTCACAATGAGCCCACAGGGTAGAGCCGAAAAACAGACTCCCCGAAATGTTACTCTCGTCAATATAAATCGGCATTGCGAATTTTGTATTGAAACCGGATGCAATTTCTGTGTTTTATCGTCAATGTGATAGTCGAAGGGTAACAGTAAACCTGCTGTGGTGCATCGGAGTCTCACAATGAGCCCACAGGGTAGAGCCGAAAAACAGACTCCCCGAAATGTTACTCTCGTCAATATAGATCGGCATTGCGAATTTTGTAATGAAACCGGATGCAATTTCTGTGTTTCATCGTCAATGTGATGGTCGAAGGGTGACAGTAAACCTGCTGTGGTGCATCGGAGTCTCACACTGAGCCCCCAGGTATGAGCCGAAAAACAGGCTCCCTAAAATGTTACTCTCGTAAATATAAATCGGAATTGCGAATTTTGTCTTGAAACCGGATGCAGTTTCTGTGTTTCATCGTCAATGTGATGGTCGAAGGGTAACAGTAAACCTGCTGTGGTGCATCGGAGTCTCACAATGAGCCCACAGGGTAGAGCCGAAAAACAGACTCCCCGAAACATTACTCTCGTCAATGTAGATCGGCATTGAGAATTTTGTAATGAAACCGGATCCAATTTCTGTGTTTCATCGTCAATGTGATGGTCGATGGGTAACAGCAAACCTGCTGTGGTGCAACGAAGTCTCACACTGAGCCCCCAGGGAGGAGCCGAAAAACAGACTCACAGAAACGGTACTCTCGTGAATATAAAACAGCATTGCGAATTTTGTATTGAAACCGGAAGCAATTTCTGTGTTTCATCGTCAATGTGATGGTCGAAGGGTAACAGCAAACCTGCTGTAGTGCAACGAAGTCTCACACTGAGCCCCCAGGGAAGAGCCGAAAAACAGACTCACAGAAGCGGTACTCTCGTCAATATAAAACAGCATTGCGAATTTTGTATTGAAACCGGAAGCAATTTCTGTGTTTCATCGTCAATGTGATGGTCGAAGGGTAACAGTAAACCTGCTGTGGTGCATCGGAGTCTCACAATGAGCCCACAGGGTAGAGCCGAAAAACAGACTCCCCGAAACATTACTCTCGTCAATATAGATCGGCATTGAGAATTTTGTAATGAAACCGGATCCAATTTCTGTGTTTCATCGTCAATGTGATGGTCGATGGGTAACAGCAAACCTGCTGTGGTGCAACGAAGTCTCACACTGAGCCCCCAGGGAGGAGCCGAAAAACAGACTCACAGAAACGGTACTCTCGTCAATATAAAACAGCATTGCGAATTTTGTATTGAAACCGGAAGCAATTTCTGTGTTTCATCGTCAATGTGATGGTCGAAGGGTAACAGTAAACCTGCTGTGGTGCATCGGAGTCTCACACTGAGCCCCAGGGAAGAGCCAAAAAACAGACTCCCCGAAACATTACTCTCGTCAATATAAATCGGCATAGCGAATTTTGTATTGAAACCGGATGCAATTTCTGTGTTTCATCGTCAATGTGATAGTCGAAGGGTAACAGTAAACCTGCTGTGGTGCATCGGAGTCTCACAATGAGTCCACAGGGTAGAGCCGAAAAACAGACTCCACGAAATGTTACTCTCGTCAATATAAATCGGCATTGCGAATTTTGTATTGAAACCGGATTCAATTTCTGTGTTTCATCGTCAATGTGATGGTCGAAGGGTAACAGCAAACCTGCTGTGGTGCAACGAAGTCTCACACTGAGCCCCCAGGGAAGAGCCGAAAAACAGGCTCACAGAAACGGTACTCTCGTCAATATAAAACAGCATTGCGAATTTTGTATTGAAACCGGAAGCAATTTCTGTGTTTCATCGTCAATGTGATGGTCGAAGGGTAACAGTAAACCTGCTGTGGTGCATCGGAGTCTCACACTGAGCCCCAGGGAAGAGCCAAAAAACAGACTCCCCGAAACATTACTCTCGTCAATATAAATCGGCATTGCGAATTTTGTATTGAAACCGGATCCAATTTCTGTGTTTCATCGTCAATGTGATGGTCGAAGGGTGACAGTAAACCTGCTGTGGTGCATCGGAGTCTCACACTGAGCCCCCAGTTATGAGCCGAAAAACAGACTCCCTAAAATGTTACTCTCGTCAATATAAATCGGAATTGCGAAGTTTGTCTTGAAACCGGATGCAATTTCTGTGTTTCATCGTCAATGTGATGGTCGAAGGGTAACAGTAAACCTGCTGTGGTGCATCGGAGTCTCACACTGAGCCCCCAGGGAAGAGCTGAAGAACAGACTCCCCGAAATGCTACTCCCGTGAATATAAATCGGCATTGCGAATTTTGTATTGAAACTGGATGCAATTTCTGTGTTTCATCGTCAATGTGATGGTCGAAGGGTAACAGTAAACCTGCTGTGGTGCATCGGAGTCTCACAATGAGCCCACAGGGTAGAGCCGAAAAACAGGCTCCATGAAACGTTACTCTCGTCAATATAAATCAGCATTCCGAATTTTGCTTGAAACCGGATGCAATTTCTGTGTTTCATCGTCAATGTGATGGTCGAAGGGTAACAGTAAACCTGCTGTGGTGCGTCGAAGTCTAACACTGAGCCCCCAGGAAAGAGCCAAGTTACATACTCTTCGAAACGGTACTCCTGTGGACGGAAATCAGCATTGTGAATTTTGTATTGATCCGGATGCAATTTCTGTGTTTCATCGTCAATGTGATGGTCGAAGGGTAACAGTAAACCTGCTGTGGTGCATCGGAGTCTCACACTGAGCCCCCAGGGAAGAGCAGAAAAACAGACTCCCTGAAATGTTACTCTCGTCAATATAGATCGGCATTGCGAATGCGGATGCAATTTCTGTGTTTCATCGTCAATGAGATGGTCGAAGGATGACAGTAAAGCTGCTGTGGTGCGTCGGAGTCTCACACTGAGCCCCCAGGTATGAGCCGAAAAACAGGCTCCCTAAAATGTTACTCTCGTCAATATAAATCGGAATTGCGAATTTTGTCTTGAAACCGGATGCAATTTCTGTGTTTCATCGTCAATGTGATGGTCGAAGGGTAACAGTAAACCTGCTGTGGTGCATCGGAGTCTCACACTGAGCCCCCAGGGAAGAGCCGAAAAACAGACTCCCCGAAACGTTACTCTCGTCAATATAAATCGGCATTGCGTATTTTGTATTGAAACCGGATCCAATTTCTGTGTTTCATCGTCATTGTGATGGTCGAAGGGTAACAGCAAACCTGCTGTGGTGCAATGAAGTCTCACACTGAGCCCCCAGGGAAGAGCCGAAAAACAGACTCACAGAAACGTTACTCTCGTCAATGTAAAACAGCATTGCGAATTTTGTATTGAAACCGGATGCAATTTCTGTGTTTCGTCGTCAATGTAATGGTCGAAGGGTAACAGTAAACCTGCTGTGGTGCATCGGAGTCTCACACTGAGCCCCCAGGGAAGAGCCGAAAATCAGACTCCCCGAAACGTTACTCTCGTCGATATTAATCGCCATTGCGAATTTTGTATTGAAACTGGATGCAATATCTGTGTATCATCGGCAATGTGATGGTCGAAGGGTAACAGTAAACCTGCTGTGGTGCATCGGAGTCTCAGACTGAGCCCCCAGGGAAGAGCCGAAAAACAGACTCCCCGAAACATTACTCTCGTCAATATAAATCGGCATTTCGAATTTTGTATTGAAACCGGATCCAATTTCTGTGTTTCATCGTCAATGTGATGGTCGAAGGGTAACAGTAAACCTGCTCTGGTGCAACGAAGTCTCACACTGAGCCCCCAGGGAAGAGCCGAAGAGCAGACTCCCCGAAACATTACTCTCGTCGATATTAATCGTCATTGCGAATTTTGTATTGAAACTGGATGCAATTTCTGTGTTTCATCGTCAATGTGATAGTCGAAGGGTAACAGTAAACCTACCATTGTGCGTCGGAGTCTAACACTGAGCCCCCAGGGAAGAGCTGAAGAACAGACTCCCTGAAACATTACTCTCGTCGATGTTAATCGCCATTGCGAATTTTGTATTGAAACTGGATGCAATTTCTGTACATCATCGTCAATGTGATGGTCGAAGGGTAACAGTAAACCTGCTGTGGTGCATCGGAGTCTCAGACTGAGCCCCCTGGGAAGAGCAGAAAAACAGTCTCCCCTAACCGTTCTCTCGTCAATATAAATCGGTTTTGCGAATTTTGTATTGAGACTGGTTGCAATTTCTGTGTTTCATCGTCAATGTGATGGTCGAAGGGTAACAGTAAACCTGCTGTGGTGCATCGGAGTTTCACACTGAGCCCCCAGGGAAGAGCCGAAAAACAGGCTCCATGAAACGTTACTCTCGTCAATATAAATCAGCATTCCGAATTTTGCTAGAAACCGGATGCAATTTCTGTGTTTCATCGTCAATGTGTTGGTCGAAGGGTAACAGTAAACCTGCTGTGGTGCGTCGAAGTCTAACACTGAGCCCCCAGGAAAGAGCCAAGGTACATACTCTTCGAAACGGTACTCCTGTGGACAGAAATCAGCATTGTGAATTTTGTATTGATCCGGATGCAATTTCTGTGTTTCATCGTCAATGTGATGGTCGAAGGGTAACAGTAAACCTGCTGTGGTGCATCGGAGTCTCACACTGAGCCCCCAGGGAAGAGCATAAAAACAGACTCCCCGAAATGTTACTCTCGTCAATATAGATCGGCATTGCGAATGCGGATGCAATTTCTGTGTTTCATCGTCAATGAGATGGTCGAAGGATGACATTAAACCTGCTGTGGTGCATCGGAGTCTCACACTGAGCCCCCAGGTATGAGCCGAAAAACAGACTCCCTAAAATGTTACTCTCGTCAATATAAATCGGAATTGCGAATTTTGTCTTGAAACCGGATGCAATTTCTGTGTTTCATCGTCAATGTGATGGTCGAAGGGTAACAGTAAACCTGCTGTGGTGCATCGGAGTCTCACACTGAGCCCCCAGGGAAGAGCCGAAAAACAGACTCACAGAAACGTTACTCTCGTCAATATAAAACAGCATTGCGAATTTTGTATTGAAACCGGATGCAATTTCTGTGTTTCATCGTCAATGTGATGGTCGAAGGGTAACAGTAAACCTGCTGTGGTGCATCGGAGTCTCACACTGAGCCCCCAGGGAAGAGCCGAAAAACAGACTACCCGAAATGTTACTCTCGTCAATATAAATCGGCATTGCGAATTTTGTATTGAAACCGGATGCAATTTCTGTGTTTCATCGTCAATGAGATAGTCGAAGGGTAACAGTAAACCTACCATTGTGCGTCGGAGTCTAACACTGAGCCCCCAGGAAAGAGCCAAGGTACATACTCTTCGAACGGTACTCCTGTGGACAGAAATCAGCATTGTGAATTTTGTATTGATCCGGATGCAATTTCTGTACATCATCGTCAATGTGATGGTCGAAGGGTAACAGTAAACCTGCTGTGGTGCATCGGAGTCTCAGACTGAGTCCCCTGGGAAGAGCAGAAATACAGTCTCCCCTAAACGTTACTCTCGTTAATATAAATCAGCATTGCGAATTTTGTATTGAGACCGGTTGCAATTTCTGTGTTTCATCGTCAATGTGATGGTGGAAGGGTAACAGTAAACCTCCTGTGGTGCATCGGAGTTAGACACTGAGCCCCCAGGGAAGAGCCGAAAAACAGGCTCCACGAAACGTTACTCTCGTCAATATAAATCAGCATTCCGAATTTTGCATTGTAACCGGATGCAATTTCTGTGTTTCAATGTCAATGTGATGGTCGAAGGGTAACAGTTAACCTACCGTTGTGCGTCGAAGTCTAACACTGAGCCCCCAGGAAGGATCCAAGGTACATACTCTTTGAAACGGTACTTCTGTGGACAGAAATCAGCATTGTGAATTTTGTATTGATCCGGATGCAATTTCTGTGTTTCATCGTCAATGTGATGGTCGAAGGGTAACAGTAAACCTGCTGTGGTGCATCGGAGTCTCACACTGAGCCCCCAGGGAAGAGCAGAAAAACAGACTCCCTGAAATGTTACTCTCGTCAATATAGATCGGCATTGCGAATGCGGATGCAATTTCTGTGTTTCATCGTCAATGAGATGGTCGAAGGATGACAGTAAAGCTGCTGTGGTGCGTCGGAGTCTCACACTGAGCCCCCAGGTATGAGCCGAAAAACAGGCTCCCTAAAATGTTACTCTCGTCAATATAAATCGGAATTGCGAATTTTGTCTTGAAACCGGATGCAATTTCTGTGTTTCATCGTCAATGTGATGGTCGAAGGGTAACAGTAAACCTGCTGTGGTGCATCGGAGTCTCACACTGAGCCCCCAGGGAAGAGCCGAAAAACAGACTCCCCGAAACGTTACTCTCGTCAATATAAATCGGCATTGCGTATTTTGTATTGAAACCGGAACCAATTTCTGTGTTTCATCGTCATTGTGATGGTCGAAGGGTAACAGCAAACCTGCTGTGGTGCAATGAAGTCTCACACTGAGCCCCCAGGGAAGAGCCGAAAAACAGACTCACAGAAACGTTACTCTCGTCAATATAAAACAGCATTGCGAATTTTGTATTGAAACCGGATGCAATTTCTGTGTTTCGTCGTCAATGTAATGGTCGAAGGGTAACAGTAAACCTGCTGTGGTGCATCGGAGTCTCACACTGAGCCCCCAGGGAAGAGCCGAAAATCAGACTCCCCGAAACGTTACTCTCGTCGATATTAATCGCCATTGCGAATTTTGTATTGAAACTGGTTGCAATTTCTGTGTATCATCGGCAATGTGATGGTCGAAGGGTAACAGTAAACCTGCTGTGGTGCATCGGAGTCTCAGACTGAGTCCCCTGGAAAGAGCAGAAAAACAGTCTCCCCTAAACGTTACTCTCGTTAATATAAATCAGCATTGCGAATTTTGTATTGAGGCCGGTTGCAATTTCTGTGTTTCATCGTCAATGTGATGGTCGAAGGGTAACAGTAAACCTCCTGTGGTGCATCGGAGTTTCACACTGAGCCCCCAGGGAAGAGCCGAAAAACAGGCTCCACGTAACGTTACTCTCGTCAATATAAATCAGCATTCCGAATTTTGCATTGAAACCGGATGCAATTTCTGTGTTTCATCGTCAATGTGATGGTCGAAGGGTAACAGTAAACCTACCGTTGTGCGTCGAAGTCTAACACTGAGCCCCCAGGAAGGAGCCAAGGTACATACTCTTCGAAACGGTACTCCTGTGGACAGAAATCAGCATTGCGAATTTTGTATTGAAACCGGATGCAATTTCTGTGTTTCATCGTCAATGTGATAAACTAAGGGTAACAGTGAACCTGCTGTGGCGCATCGGAGTCTCACACTGAGCCCCAGGGAAGAGCCGAATGACAGACTCCCCGAAATGTTACTCTCAACAATATAGATCGGCATTGCGAATTTTGTAATGAAACCGGATGCAATTTTTGTGTTTCATCGTCAATGTGATGGTCGAAGGGTGACAGTAAACCTGCTGTGGTGCATCGGAGCCTCACACTGAGCCCCCAGTTATGAGCCGAAAAACAGACTCCCTAAAATGTTACTCTCGTCAATATAAATCGGAATTGCGAAGTTTGTCTTGAAACCGGATGCAATTTCTGTGTTTCATCGTCAATGTGATGGTCGAAGGGTAACAGTAAACCTGCTGTGGTGCATCGGAGTCTCACACTGAGCCCCCAGGGAAGAGCTGAAGAACAGACTCCCCGAAATGTTACTCCCGTCAATATAAATCGGCATTGCGAATTTTGTATTGAAACTGGATGCAATTTCTGTGTTTCATCGTCAATGTGATAGTCGAAGGGTAACAGTAAACCTACCATTGTGCGTCGGAGTCTAACACTGAGCCCCCAGGGAAGAGCTGAAGAACAGACTCCCTGAAACATTACTCTCGTCGATGTTAATCGCCATTGCGAATTTTGTATTGAAACTGGATGCAATTTCTGTATATCATCGTCAATGTGATGGTCGAAGGGTAACAGTAAACCTGCTGTGGTGCATCGGAGTCTCAGACTGAGCCCCCTGGGAAGAGCAGAAAAACAGTCTCCCCTAAACGTTACTCTCGTCAATATAAATCGGTTTTGCGAATTTTGTATTGAGACTGGTTGCAATTTCTGTGTTTCATCGTCAATGTGATGGTCGAAGGGTAACAGTAAACCTGCTGTGGTGCATCGGAGTTTCACACTGAGCCCCCAGGGAAGAGCCGAAAAACAGGCTCCATGAAACGTTACTCTCGTCAATATAAATCAGCATTCCGAATTTTGCTAGAAACCGGATGCAATTTCTGTGTTTCATCGTCAATGTGATGGTCGAAGGGTAACAGTAAACCTGCTGTGGTGCGTCGAAGTCTAACACTGAGCCCCCAGGAAAGAGCCAAGGTACATACTCTTCGAAACGGTACTCCTGTGGACAGAAATCAGCATTGTGAATTTTGTATTGATCCGGATGCAATTTCTGTGTTTCATCGTCAATGTGATGGTCGAAGGGTAACAGTAAACCTGCTGTGGTGCATCGGAGTCTCACACTGAGCCCCCAGGGAAGAGCATAAAAACAGACTCCCCGAAATGTTACTCTCGTCAATATAGATCGGCATTGCGAATGCGGATGCAATTTCTGTGTTTCATCGTCAATGAGATGGTCGAAGGATGACATTAAACCTGCTGTGGTGCATCGGAGTCTCACACTGAGCCCCCAGGTATGAGCCGAAAAACAGACTCCCTAAAATGTTACTCTCGTCAATATAAATCGGAATTGCGAATTTTGTCTTGAAACTGGATGCAATTTCTGTGTTTCATCGTCAATGTGATGGTCGAAGGGTAACAGTAAACCTGCTGTGGTGCATCGGAGTCTCACACTGAGCCCCCAGGGAAGAGCTGAAAAACAGACTCACAGAAACGTTACTCTCGTCAATATAAAACAGCATTGCGAATTTTGTATTGAAACCGGATGCAATTTCTGTGTTTCATCGTCAATGTGATGGTCGAAGGGTAACAGTAAACCTGCTGTGGTGCATCGGAGTCTCACACTGAGCCCCCAGGGAAGAGCCGAAAAACAGACTACCCGAAATGTTACTCTCGTCAATATAAATCGGCATTGCGAATTTTGTATTGAAACCGGATGCAATTTCTGTGTTTCATCGTCAATGAGATAGTCGAAGGGTAACAGTAAACCTACCATTGTGCGTCGGAGTCTAACACTGAGCCCCCAGGAAAGAGCCAAGATACATACTCTTCGAACGGTACTCCTGTGGACAGAAATCAGCATTGTGAATTTTGTATTGGTCCGGATGCAATTTCTGTGTTTCATCGTCAATGTGATGGTCGAAGGATAACACTAAACCTGCTGTGGTGCATCGGAGTCTCACACTGAGCCCCCAGGTAAGAGCCGAAGAACAGACTCCCGAAACGTTACTCTCGTCGATATTAATCGCCATTGCGAATTTTGTATTGAAACTGGATGCAATTTCTGTGTATCATCGTCAATGTGATGGTCGAAGTGTAACAGTAAACCTGCTGTGGTGCATCGGAGTCTCAGACTGAGTCCCCTGGGAAGAGCAGAAATACAGTCTCCCCTAAACGTTACTCTCGTTAATATAAATCAGCATTGCGAATTTTGTATTGAGACCGGTTGCAATTTCTGTGTTTCATCGTCAATGTGATGGTCGAAGGGTAACAGTAAACCTCCTGTGGTGCATCGGAGTTTCACACTGAGCCCCCAGGGAAGAGCCGAAAAACAGGCTCCACGAAACGTTAGTCTCGTCAATATAAATCAGCATTCCGAATTTTGCATTGTAACCGGATGCAATTTCTGTGTTTCAATGTCAATGTGATGGTCGAAGGATAACAGTTAACCTACCGTTGTGCGTCGAAGTCTAACACTGAGCCCCCAGGAAGGATCCAAGGTACATACTCTTCGAAACGGTACTTCTGTGGACAGAAATCAGCATTGTGAATTTTGTATTGATCCGGATGCAATTTCTGTGTTTCATCGTCAATGTGATGGTCGAAGGGTAACAGTAAACCTGCTGTGGTGCATCGGAGTCTCACACTGAGCCCCCAGGGAAGAGCAGAAAAACAGACTCCCCGAAACGTTACTCTCGTCGATATTAATCGCCATTGCGAATTTTGTATTGAAACCGGATGCAATTTCTGTGTTTCTTCGTCAATGTGATAGTCGAAGGGTAACAGTAAACCTACCGTTGTGCGTCGGAGCCTAACACTGAGCCCCCAGGAAAGAGCCAAGGTACATACTCTTCGAAACGGTACTCCTGTGACAGAAATCAGCATTGTGAATTTTGTATTGATCCGGATGCAATTTCTGTGTTTCATCGTCAATGTGATGGTCGAAGGGTAACAGTAAACCTGCTGTGGTGCATCGGAGTCTCACACTGAGCCCCCAGAGAAGAGCAGAAAAACAGACTCCCCGAAATGTTACTCTCGTCAATATAGATCGGCATTGCGAATGCGGATGCAATTTCTGTTTTTCATCGTCAATGAGATCGTCGAAGGGTGACAGTAAACCTTCTGTGGTGCATCGGAGTCTCTCACTGAGCCCCCAGGGAAGAGCCGAAGAAAAGACTCCCCGAAATGTTACTCTCGTCAATATAAATCGGCATTGTGAATTTTGTATTGAAACCGGATGCAATTTCTGTGTTTCATCGTCAATGTGATAGTCGAAGGGTAACAGTAAACCTACCATTGTGCGTCGGAGTCTAACACTGAGCCCCCAGGAAAGAGACAAGATACATACTCTTCGAAACGGTACTCCTGTGGACAGAAATCAGCATTGTGAATTTTTTATTGATCCGGATGCAATTTCTGTGTTTCATCGTCAATGTGATGGTCGAAGGGTAACAGTAAACCTGCTGTGGTGCATCGGAGTCTCACACTGAGCCCCCAGGGAAGAGCCGAAGAACAGACTCCCCGAAACGTTACTCTCGTCGATATTAAACGCCATTGCGAAATTTGTATTGAAACTGGATGCAATTTTTGTGTACCATCGTCAATGTGATGGTCGAAGGGTAACAGTAAACCTGCTGTGGTGCATCGGAGTCTCAGACTGAGCCCCCAGGGAAGAGGCAAAGACAGACTCCCCGAATCGTTACTCTCATCAATATAAATCGGCATTGCGAATTTTGTATTGAAACAGGATGCAATTTCTATGTTTCATCGTCAATGTGATTGTCGAAGGGTAACAGTAAACTTGCTGTGGTGCATCGAGTCTCACACTGAGCCCCCAGGGAAGAGGCAAAAACTGACTCCCCGGAACGTTACTGTCGTCAATATAAATCGTCATTTCGAATTTTGTATTGATCCGGATGCATTTTCTGTGTTTCATCGTCAATGTGATGGTCGAAGGCTAACAGTAAACCTGCTGTGGTGCATCGGAGTCTAACACTGGGCCCCCAGGGAAAAGCCAAAGTACATACTATTAGAAACGATACTCCTGTGGACAGAATTCGGCATTGTGAATTTTTTATTGATCCGCATGCAATTTGTGTGTTTCATCGTCAATGTAATGGTCGAAAGATAACAGTAAACCTGCTGTGGTGCATCGGAGACTCACACTGAGCCCCCAGGGAAGAGCCGAAAAACAGACTCCCCGAAACATTACTCTCGTCAATATAGATAGGCATTGCGAAATTTTTAATGAAACCGGATGCAATATCTGTGTATTATCGTCAATGTGATGATCGAAGGGTAACAGTAAACCTGCTGTGTTGCATCGGAGTCTCACACTGACCCCCCAGGGAAGAGCCAAAAGACAGACTCCCCGAAACGTTACTCTCGTCAGTATAGATCGGCATTATGAATTTTGTAATGAAACCGGATGCAATTTCGGTGTTTCATCGTCAATGTGATGGTCGAAGTGTAACAGTAAACCTGCTGTGGTGCATCGGGGTCTCACACTGAGCCCCCAGGGAAGAGCCGAAGAACAGGCGCCCCGAAACGTTACTCTCGTCAATATGAATTGGCATTGCGAATTTTGTATTGAAATCGGATACAATTTCTGTGTTTCATCGTCAGTGTGATGGTCGAAGGGTAACAGTAAACTTGCTGTGGTGCATCGGAGTCTAACACTGGTCCCCCAGGTAAGAGCCAAAGTACATACTCTTCGAAACGGTACTCCTGTGGACCGAAATCGGCATTGTGAATTTTGAATTGATCCGGAAGCAATATTTGTGTTTCATCGTCAATGTGATGGTCGAAGGGTAACAGTAAACATGATGTGGTGCATCGGAGTCTAACACTGGTCCCCCAGGGAAGAGCCAAAGTACATACTCTTCGAAACGGTACTCCTGTGGACCGAAATCGGCATTGTGAATTTTGAATTGATCCGGAAGCAATATTTGTGTTTCATCGTCAATGTGATGGTCGAAGGGTAACAGTAAACATGATGTGGTGCATCGGAGTCTAACACTGGGCCCCCAGAGAAGAGCCGAAATACAGACTCCCCGAAACGTTACTCTCGTCAATATAAATCGGCATTGCGAATTTTGTATTGAGACCGGATGCAATTTCTGTGTTTCATCGTCAATGTGATAGTCGAAGGGTAACAGTAAACCTACCGTTGTGCGTCGGAGTCTAACACTGAGCCCCCAGGAGAGAGCCAAGGTACATACTCTTCGAAACGGTACTCCTGTGGACAAAAATCAGCATTGTGAATTTTGTATTGATCCGGATGCAATTTCCGTGATTCATCGTCAATGTGATGGTCGAAGGGTAACAGTAAACCTGCTGTGGTGTATCGGAGTTTCACACTGAGCCACCAGGGAAGAGCCGAAAAACAGGCACCACGAATCGTTACTCTCGTCAATATAAATCAGCATTCCGAATTTTGCATTGAAACCGGATGCAATTTCTGTGTTTCATCGTCAATGTGATGGTCGAAGGGTAACAGTAAACCTGCTGTGGTGCATCGGAGTTTCACACTGAGCCCCCAGGGAAGAGCCGAAAAAAAAGGCTCCACGAAACGTTACTCTCGTCAATATAAATCAGCATTCCGAATTTTGCATTGAAACCGGATGCAATTTCTGTGTTTCATCGTCAATGTGATGGTCGAAGGGTAACAGTAAACCTGCTGTGGTGCATCGGAGTCTCACACTGAGCCCCCAGGGAAGAGCCGAAAAACAGACTCCCCGAAACGTTACTCTCGTCAATATTCTTCGTCATTGCGAATTTTGTATTGAAACCGGACGCAATGTCTGTGTATCATCGTCAATGTGATAGTCGAAGGGTAACAGTAAACCTACCGTTTGCGTCGGAGTCTAACACTGAGCCCCCAGGAGAGAGCCAAGGTACATACTCTTCGAAACGGTACTCCTGTGGACAGAAATCTGCATTGTGAACTTTGTATTGATCCGGATGCAATTTCTGTGATTCATCGTCAATGTGATGGTCGAAGGATAACAATAAACCTGCTGTGGTGCATCGGAGTCTCACACTGAGCCCCAGGGAAGAGCCGAAGAACAGACTCCCCGAAACGTTACTCTCGTCGATATTAATCGCCATTGCGAATTTTGTATTGAAACTGGTTGCAATTTATGTGTATCATCGTCAATGTGATGGTCGAAGGGTAACAGTAAACCTGCTGTGGTGCATCGGAGTCTCAGACTGAGCCCCCTGGGAAGAGCAGAAAAACAGTCTCCCCTAAACGTTACTCTCGTCAATATAAATCGGCATTGCGAATTTTGTATTGAGACCGGTTGCAATTTCTGTGTTTCATCGTCAATGTGATGGTCGAAGGGGAACAGTAAACCTGCTGTGGTGCATCGGAGTTTCACACTGATCCCCCAGGGAAGATCCGAAAAACAGGCTCCACGAAACGTTACTCTCGTCAATATAAATCAGCATTCCGAATTTTGCATTGAAACCGGATGCAATTTCTCTGTTTCATCGTCAACGTGATGGTCGAAGGGTAACAGTAAACATGCTGTGGTGCATCGGAGACTCACACTGAGCCCCCAGGGAAGAGCCGAAAAACAGACTCCCCGAAACGTTACTCTCGTCGATTTTAATCGCCATTGCGAATTTTGTATTGAAACCGGATGCAATATCTGTGTATCATCGTCAATGTGATAGTCGAAGGGTAACAGTAAACCTACAGTTGTGCGTCGGAGTCTAACAATGAGCACCCAGGAAAGAGCCAAGGTACATACTCTTCAAAACGGTACACCTGTGGACAGAAATCAGCATTGCGAATTTTGTATTGATCCGGATGCAATTTCTGTGTTTCATCGTCAATGTGATGGTCGAAGGATAACAGTAAACCTGCTGTGGTGCATCGGAGTCTCACACTGAGCCCCCAGGGAAGAGCCGAAGAACAGACTCCCCGAAACGTTACTCTCGTCGATATTAATCGCCATTGCGAATTTTGTATTGAAACTGGATGCAATTTCTTTGTATCATCGTCAATGTGATGGTCGAAGGGTAACAGTAAACCTGCTGTGGTGCATCGGAGTTTCACACTGAGCCCCCAGGGAAGATCCGAAAAACAGGCTCCACGAAAGTTACTCTCGTCAATATAAATCAGCATTCCGAATTTTGCATTGAAACCGGATGCAATTTCTCTGTTTCATCGTCAATGTGATGGTCGAAGGGTAACAGTAAACCTGCTGTGGTGCATCGGGGTCTCACACTGAGCCCCCAGGGAAGAGCCGAAAAACAGACTCCCCGAAACGTTACTCTCGTCCATATTAATCGCCATTGCGAATTTTGTATTGAAACTGGATGCAATTTCTGTGTATCATCGTCAATGTGATAGTCGAAGGGTAACAGTAAACCTACCGTTGTGCGTCGGAGTGTAACACTGAGACCCCAGGAAAGAGACAAGGTACATACTCTTCGAAACGATACTCCTGGGGACAGAAATCAGCATTGTGAATTTTGTATTGATCCGGATGCAATTTCTGTGTTTCATCGTCAATGTGATGGTCGAAGGATAACAGTAAACCTGCTGTGGTGCATCGGAGTCTCACACTGAGCCCCCAGGGAAGAGCCGAAGAACAGACTCCCCGAAACGTTACTCTCGTCGATATTAATCGCCATTGCGAATTTTGTATTGAAACTGGATGCAATTTATGTGTATCATCGTCAATGTGATGGTCGAAGGGTAACAGTAAACATGCTGTGGTGCATCGGAGTATCACTCTGAGCCCCCAGGGAAGAGCCGAAAAATAGACTCCCCGAAACGTTAGTGTCGTCGATTTTAATCGCCATTGCGAATTTTGTATTGAAACTGGATGCAATTTCTGCGTATCATCGTCAATGTGATAGTCGAAGGGTAACAGTAAACCTACCGTTGTGCGTCGGAGTCTAACACTGAGCCCCCAGGAAAGAGCCAAGGTACATTCCTCTTCGAAACGGTACTCCTGTGGACAGAAATCAGCATTGCGAATTTTGTATTGATCCGGATGCAATTTATGTGTTTCATCGTCAATGTGATGGTCGAAGGGTAACAGTAAACCTGCTGTGGTGCATCGGAGTCTCAGACTGAGCCCCCTGGGAAGAGCAGAAAAACAGTCTCCCCTAAACGTTACTCTCGTCAATATAAATCGGCATTGCGAATTTTGTATTGAGACCGGTTGCAATTTCTGTGTTTCATCGTCAATGTGATGGTCGAAGGGTAACAGTAAACCTGCTGTGGTGCATCGTAGTTTCACACTGAGCCCCCAGGGAAGATCCGAAAAACAGGCTCCACGAAACGTTACTCTCGTCAATATAAAACATCATTCCGAATTTTGCATTGAAACCGGATGCAATTTCTCTGTTTCATCGTCAATGTGATAGTCGAAGGGTAACAGTAAACCTACCATTGTGCGTCGGAGTCTAACACTGAGCCCCCAGGAAAGAGACAAGATACATACTCTTCGAAACGGTAATCCTGTGGACAGAAATCAGCATTGTGAATTTTTTATTGATCCGGATGCAATTTCTGTGTTTCATCGTCAATGTGATGGTCGAAGGGTAACAGTAAACCTGCTGTGGTGCATCGGAGTCTCACACTGAGCCCCCAGGGAAGAGCCGAAGAACAGACTCCCCGAAACGTTACTCTCGTCGATATTAAACGCCATTGCGAAATTTGTATTGAAACTGGATGCAATTTTTGTGTACCATCGTCAATGTGATGGTCGAAGGGTAACAGTAAACCTGCTGTGGTGCATCGGAGTCTCAGACTGAGCCCCCAGGGAAGAGGCAAAGACAGACTCCCCGAATCGTTACTCTCATCAATATAAATCGGCATTGCGAATTTTGTATTGAAACAGGATGCAATTTCTATGTTTCATCGTCAATGTGATTGTCGAAGGGTAACAGTAAACTTGCTGTGGTGCATCGAGTCTCACACTGAGCCCCCAGGGAAGAGGCAAAAACTGACTCCCCGGAACGTTACTGTCGTCAATATAAATCGTCATTTCGAATTTTGTATTGATCCGGATGCATTTTCTGTGTTTCATCATCAATGTGATGGTCGAAGGCTAACAGTAAACCTGCTGTGGTGCATCGGAGTCTAACACTGGGCCCCCAGGGAAAAGCCAAAGTACATACTATTAGAAACGATACTCCTGTGGACAGAATTCGGCATTGTGAATTTTTTATTGATCCGCATGCAATTTGTGTGTTTCATCGTCAATGTAATGGTCGAAAGATAACAGTAAACCTGCTGTGGTGCATCGGAGACTCACACTGAGCCCCCAGGGAAGAGCCGAAAAACAGACTCCCCGAAACATTACTCTCGTCAATATAGATAGGCATTGCGAAATTTTTAATGAAACCGGATGCAATATCTGTGTATTATCGTCAATGTGATGATCGAAGGGTAACAGTAAACCTGCTGTGTTGCATCGGAGTCTCACACTGACCCCCCAGGGAAGAGCCAAAAGACAGACTCCCCGAAACGTTACTCTCGTCAGTATAGATCGGCATTATGAATTTTGTAATGAAACCGGATGCAATTTCGGTGTTTCATCGTCAATGTGATGGTCGAAGTGTAACAGTAAACCTGCTGTGGTGCATCGGGGTCTCACACTGAGCCCCCAGGGAAGAGCCGAAGAACAGGCGCCCCGAAACGTTACTCTCGTCAATATGAATTGGCATTGCGAATTTTGTATTGAAATCGGATACAATTTCTGTGTTTCATCGTCAGTGTGATGGTCGAAGGGTAACAGTAAACTTGCTGTGGTGCATCGGAGTCTAACACTGGTCCCCCAGGGAAGAGCCAAAGTACATACTCTTCGAAACGGTACTCCTGTGGACCGAAATCGGCATTGTGAATTTTGAATTGATCCGGAAGCAATATTTGTGTTTCATCGTCAATGTGATGGTCGAAGGGTAACAGTAAACATGATGTGGTGCATCGGAGTCTAACACTGGGCCCCCAGAGAAGAGCCGAAATACAGACTCCCCGAAACGTTACTCTCGTCAATATAAATCGGCATTGCGAATTTTGTATTGAGACCGGATGCAATTTCTGTGTTTCATCGTCAATGTGATAGTCGAAGGGTAACAGTAAACCTACCGTTGTGCGTCGGAGTCTAACACTGAGCCCCCAGGAGAGAGCCAAGGTACATACTCTTCGAAACGGTACTCCTGTGGACAAAAATCAGCATTGTGAATTTTGTATTGATCCGGATGCAATTTCCGTGATTCATCGTCAATGTGATGGTCGAAGGGTAACAGTAAACCTGCTGTGGTGTATCGGAGTTTCACACTGAGCCACCAGGGAAGAGCCGAAAAACAGGCACCACGAATCGTTACTCTCGTCAATATAAATCAGCATTCCGAATTTTGCATTGAAACCGGATGCAATTTCTGTGTTTCATCGTCAATGTGATGGTCGAAGGGTAACAGTAAACCTGCTGTGGTGCATCGGAGTTTCACACTGAGCCCCCAGGGAAGAGCCGAAAAAAAAGGCTCCACGAAACGTTACTCTCGTCAATATAAATCAGCATTCCGAATTTTGCATTGAAACCGGATGCAATTTCTGTGTTTCATCGTCAATGTGATGGTCGAAGGGTAACAGTAAACCTGCTGTGGTGCATCGGAGTCTCACACTGAGCCCCCAGGGAAGAGCCGAAAAACAGACTCCCCGAAACGTTACTCTCGTCAATATTCTTCGTCATTGCGAATTTTGTATTGAAACCGGACGCAATGTCTGTGTATCATCGTCAATGTGATAGTCGAAGGGTAACAGTAAACCTACCGTTTGCGTCGGAGTCTAACACTGAGCCCCCAGGAGAGAGCCAAGGTACATACTCTTCGAAACGGTACTCCTGTGGACAGAAATCTGCATTGTGAACTTTGTATTGATCCGGATGCAATTTCTGTGATTCATCGTCAATGTGATGGTCGAAGGATAACAATAAACCTGCTGTGGTGCATCGGAGTCTCACACTGAGCCCCAGGGAAGAGCCGAAGAACAGACTCCCCGAAACGTTACTCTCGTCGATATTAATCGCCATTGCGAATTTTGTATTGAAACTGGTTGCAATTTATGTGTATCATCGTCAATGTGATGGTCGAAGGGTAACAGTAAACCTGCTGTGGTGCATCGGAGTCTCAGACTGAGCCCCCTGGGAAGAGCAGAAAAACAGTCTCCCCTAAACGTTACTCTCGTCAATATAAATCGGCATTGCGAATTTTGTATTGAGACCGGTTGCAATTTCTGTGTTTCATCGTCAATGTGATGGTCGAAGGGGAACAGTAAACCTGCTGTGGTGCATCGGAGTTTCACACTGATCCCCCAGGGAAGATCCGAAAAACAGGCTCCACGAAACGTTACTCTCGTCAATATAAATCAGCATTCCGAATTTTGCATTGAAACCGGATGCAATTTCTCTGTTTCATCGTCAACGTGATGGTCGAAGGGTAACAGTAAACATGCTGTGGTGCATCGGAGACTCACACTGAGCCCCCAGGGAAGAGCCGAAAAACAGACTCCCCGAAACGTTACTCTCGTCGATTTTAATCGCCATTGCGAATTTTGTATTGAAACCGGATGCAATATCTGTGTATCATCGTCAATGTGATAGTCGAAGGGTAACAGTAAACCTACAGTTGTGCGTCGGAGTCTAACAATGAGCACCCAGGAAAGAGCCAAGGTACATACTCTTCAAAACGGTACACCTGTGGACAGAAATCAGCATTGCGAATTTTGTATTGATCCGGATGCAATTTCTGTGTTTCATCGTCAATGTGATGGTCGAAGGATAACAGTAAACCTGCTGTGGTGCATCGGAGTCTCACACTGAGCCCCCAGGGAAGAGCCGAAGAACAGACTCCCCGAAACGTTACTCTCGTCGATATTAATCGCCATTGCGAATTTTGTATTGAAACTGGATGCAATTTCTTTGTATCATCGTCAATGTGATGGTCGAAGGGTAACAGTAAACCTGCTGTGGTGCATCGGAGTTTCACACTGAGCCCCCAGGGAAGATCCGAAAAACAGGCTCCACGAAAGTTACTCTCGTCAATATAAATCAGCATTCCGAATTTTGCATTGAAACCGGATGCAATTTCTCTGTTTCATCGTCAATGTGATGGTCGAAGGGTAACAGTAAACCTGCTGTGGTGCATCGGGGTCTCACACTGAGCCCCCAGGGAAGAGCCGAAAAACAGACTCCCCGAAACGTTACTCTCGTCCATATTAATCGCCATTGCGAATTTTGTATTGAAACTGGATGCAATTTCTGTGTATCATCGTCAATGTGATAGTCGAAGGGTAACAGTAAACCTACCGTTGTGCGTCGGAGTGTAACACTGAGACCCCAGGAAAGAGACAAGGTACATACTCTTCGAAACGATACTCCTGGGGACAGAAATCAGCATTGTGAATTTTGTATTGATCCGGATGCAATTTCTGTGTTTCATCGTCAATGTGATGGTCGAAGGATAACAGTAAACCTGCTGTGGTGCATCGGAGTCTCACACTGAGCCCCCAGGGAAGAGCCGAAGAACAGACTCCCCGAAACGTTACTCTCGTCGATATTAATCGCCATTGCGAATTTTGTATTGAAACTGGATGCAATTTATGTGTATCATCGTCAATGTGATGGTCGAAGGGTAACAGTAAACATGCTGTGGTGCATCGGAGTATCACTCTGAGCCCCCAGGGAGGAGCCGAAAAATGGACTCCCCGAAACGTTAGTCTCGTCGATTTTAATCGCCATTGCGAATTTTGTATTGAAACTGGATGCAATTTCTGCGTATCATCGTCAATGTGATAGTCGAAGGGTAACAGTAAACCTACCGTTGTGCGTCGGAGTCTAACACTGAGCCCCCAGGAAAGAGCCAAGGTACATTCCTCTTCGAAACGGTACTCCTGTGGACAGAAATCAGCATTGCGAATTTTGTATTGATCCGGATGCAATTTATGTGTTTCATCGTCAATGTGATGGTCGAAGGGTAACAGTAAACCTGCTGTGGTGCATCGGAGTCTCAGACTGAGCCCCCTGGGAAGAGCAGAAAAACAGTCTCCCCTAAACGTTACTCTCGTCAATATAAATCGGCATTGCGAATTTTGTATTGAGACCGGTTGCAATTTCTGTGTTTCATCGTCAATGTGATGGTCGAAGGGTAACAGTAAACCTGCTGTGGTGCATCGTAGTTTCACACTGAGCCCCCAGGGAAGATCCGAAAAACAGGCTCCACGAAACGTTACTCTCGTCAATATAAAACATCATTCCGAATTTTGCATTGAAACCGGATGCAATTTCTCTGTTTCATCGTCAATGTGATGGTCGAAGGGTAACAGTAAACCTGCTATGGTGCATCGGAGTCTCACAATGAGCCCACAGGGTAGAGCCGAAAAACAGACTCCCCGAAACGTTACTCTCGTCGATATTAATCGCCATTGCGAATTTTGTATTGAAACCGGATGCAATTTCTGTGTTTCATCGTCAATGGGACAGTCGAAGGGTAGCAGTAAACCTACCGTTGTGCGTCGGAGTCTAACACTGAGCCCCCAGGAAAGAGCCAAGGTACATACTCTTCGAAACGGTACTCCTGTGGACAGAAATCAGCATTGTGAATTTTGCATTGATCCGGATGCAATTTCTGTGTTTCATCGTCAATGTGATGGTCGAAGGGTAACAGTAAACCTGCTGTGGTGCATCGTAGTATCACACTGAGCCCCCAGGGAAGAGCCGAAGAACAGAATCCCCGAAACATTACTCTCGTCAATATAAATCAGCATTGCGAATTTTTTATTGAAACCGGATCCAATTTCTGTGTTTCATCGTCAATGTGATGGTCGAAGGGTAACAGCAAACCTGCTGTGGTGCAACGGAGTCTCACACTGAGCCCCCAGGGAAGAGCCGAAAAACAGGCTCACCTAAACGTTACTCTCGTCAATATAAATCGGCATTGCGAATTTTGTATTGAGACCGAGTGCAATTTCTGTGTTTCATCGTCAATGTGATAGTCGAATGGTAACAGTAAACCTACCGTTGTGCGTCGGAGTCTAAAACTGAGCCCCCAGGAGAGAGCCATGGTACATACTCTTCGAATCGGTACTCCTGTGGACAGAAATCAGCATTGTGAATTTTGTATTGATCCGGATGCAATTTCCGTGTTTCATCGTCAATGTGATGGTCGAAGGGTAACAGTAAACCTGCTGTGGTGCATCGGAGTTTCACACTGAGCCCCCAGGGAAGAGCCGAAAAGCAGGCTCCACGAAACGTTACTCTCGTCAATATAAATCAGCATTCCGAATTTTGCATTGAAACCGGATGCAATTTCTGTGTTTCATCGTCAATGTGATGGTCGAAGGGTAACAGTAAACCTGCCGTGGTGCATCGGAGTTTCACACTGAGCCCCCAGGGAAGAGCCGAAAAACAGGCTCCACGAAACGTTACTCTCGTCAATATAAATCAGCATTCCGTATTTTGCATTGAAACCGGATACAATTTCTGTGTTTCATCGTCAATGTGATGGTCGAAGGGTAACAGTATACCTGCTGTGGTGCATCGGAGTCTCACACTGAGCCCCCAGGGAAGAGCCGAAAAACAGACTCCCCGAAACGTTACTCTCGTCAATATTCTTCGTCAATGCGAATTTTGTATTGAAACCGGATGCAATGTCTGTGTATCATCGTCAATGTGATAGTCGAAGGGTAACAGTAAACCTACCGTTGTGCGTCGGAGTCTAACACTGAGCCCCCAAAAGAGCCAAGGTACATACTCTTCGAAACGGTACTCCTGTGGACAGAAATCAGCATTGTGAACTTTGTATTGATCCGGATGCAATTTCTGTGTTTCATCGTCAATGTGATGGTCGAAGGATAACAATAAACCTGTTGTGGTGCATCGGAGTCTCACACTGAGCCCCCAGGCAAGAGCCGAAGAACAGACTCCCCGAAACGTTACTCTCGTCGATATTAATCGCCATTGCGAAATTTCTATTGAAACTAGATGCAATTTCTGTGTATCATCGTCAATGTGATGGTAGAAGGGTAACAGTAAACCTGCTGTGGTGCATCGGAGTCTCAGACTGAGCCCCCTGGGAAGAGCAGAAAAACAGTCTCCCCTAAACGTTTTTCTCGTCAATATAAATCGGCATTGCGAATTTTGTTTCGAGACCGGTGTCAATTTCTGTGTATCATCGTCAATGTGATGGTCGAAGGGTAACAGTCAACTTGCTGTGGTGCATCGGAGTTTCACACTGAGCCCCCAGGGAAGATCCGAAGAACGGGCCCCACGAAAGTTACTCTCGTCAATATAAATCAGCATTCCGAATTTTGCATTGAAACCGGATGCAATTTCTCTGTTTCATCGTCAATGTGATGGTCGAAGGGTAACAGTAAACCTGCTGTGGTGCATCGGAGTCTCACACTGAAACCCCAGGGAAGAGCCGAAAAACAGACTCCCCGAAACGTTACTCTCGTCCATATTAATCGCCATTGCGAATTTTGTATTGAAACTGGAGGCAATATCTGTGTATGATCGTCAATGTGATAGTCGAAGGGTAACAGTATACCTACCGTTGTGCGTCGGAGTCTAACACTGAGCCCCCAGGAAAGAGCCAAGGTACATACTCTTCGAAACGGTACTCCTGTGGACAGAAATCAGCATTGTGAATTTTGTATTGATCCGGATGCAAGTTCTGTGTTTCATCGCCAATGTGATGGTCGAATGGTAACAGTAAACCTGCTGTGGTGCATCGGAGTCTCACAATGAGCCCACAGGGTAGAGCCGAAGAAAAGACTCCCCGAAACGTTACTCTCGTCTATATTTATCGCCATTGCGAATTTTGTATTGAAACCGGATGCAATTTCTGTGTTTTATCGTCAATGTGATAGTCGAAGGGTAACAGTAAACCTACCGTTGTGCGTCGGAGTCTAACACTGAGCCCCCAGGAAAGAGCCAAGGTACATACTCTTCGAAACGGTACTCCTGTGGACAGAAATCAGCATTGTGAATTTTGTATTGATCCGGATGCAATATCTGTGTTTCATCGTCAATGTGATGGTCGAAGGATAACAGTAAACCTGCTGTGGTGCATCGGAGTCTCACACTGAGCCCCCAGGGAAGAGCCGAAGAACAGACTCACCGAAACGTTACTCTCGTCGATATTAATCGCCATTGCGAATTTTGTATTGAAACTGGATGCAATTTCTGTGTATCATCGTCAATGTGATGGTCGAAGGGTAACAGTAAACCTGCTGTGGTGTATCAGAGTCTCAGACTGAGCCCCCTGGAAAGAGCAGAAAAACAGTCTCCCCGAAATATTATTCTCGTCAATATAAATCAGCATTGCGAATTTTGTATTGAAACCGGATCCAATTTCTGTGTTTCATCATCAATGTGATGGTCGAAGGGTAACAGCAAACCTGCTGTGGTGCAACGGAGTCTCACACTGAGCCCCCAGGGAAGAGCCGAAAAACAGACTCACCTAAACGTTACTCTCGTCAATATAAATCGGCATTGCGAATTTTGTATTGAGACCGGTTGCAATTTCTGTGTTTCATCGTCAATGTGATAGTCGAATGGTAACAGTAAACCTACCGTTGTGCGTCGGAGTCTAACACTGAGCCCCCAGGAGAGAGCCAAGGTACATACTCTTCGAAACGGTACTCCTGTGGACAGAAATCAGCATTGTGAATTTTGTATTGATCCGGATGCAATTTCCGTGTTTCATCGTCAATGTGATGGTCGAAGGGTAACAGTAAACCTGCTGTGGTGCATCGGAGTTTCACACTGAGCCCCCAGGGAAGAGTCGAAAAGCAGGCTCCACGAAACGTTACTCTCGTCAATATAAATCAGCATTCCGAATTTTGCATTGAAACCGGATGCAATTCCTGTGTTTCATCGTCAATGTGATGGTCGAAGGGTAACAGTAAACTTGCTGTGGTGCATCGGAGTTTCACACTGAGCCCCCAGGGAAGAGCCGAAAAACAGGCTCCACGAAACGTTACTCTCGTCAATATAAATCAGCATTCCGAATTTTGCATTGAAACCGGATACAATTTCTGTGTTTCATCGTCAATGTGATGGTCGAAGGGTAACAGTAAACCTGCTGTGGTGCATCGGAGTCTCACACTGAGCCCCCAGGGAAGAGCCGAAAAACAGACTCCCCGAAACGTTACTCTCGTCAATATAAATCGGCATTGCGAATTTTGTATTGAAACCGGATGCAATGTCTGTGTATCATCGTCAATGTGATAGTCGAAGGGTAACAGTAAACCTACCGTTGTGCGTCGGAGTCTAACACTGAGCCCCCAGGAAAGAGCCAAGGTACATACTCTTCGAAACGGTACTCCTGTGGACAGAAGTCAGCATTGTGAACTTTGTATTGATCCGGATGCAATTTCTGTGTTTCATCGTCAATGTGATGGTCGAAGGATAACAATAAACCTGTTGTGGTGCATCGGAGTCTCACACTGAGCCCCCAGGGAAGAGCCGAAGAACAGACTCCCCGAAACGTTACTCTCGTCGATATTAATCGCCATTGCGAAATTTCTATTGAAACTGGATGCAATTTCTGTGCATCATCGTCAATGTGATGGTCGAAGGGTAACAGTAAACCTGCTGTGGTGCATCGGAGTCTCAGACTGAGCCCCCTGGGAAGAGCAGAAAGACAGTCTCCCCTAAACGTTACTCTCGTGAATATAAATCGGCATTGCGAATTTTGTTTCGAGACCGGTTGCAATTTCTGTGTTTCATCGTCAATGTGATGGTCGAAGGGTAACAGTAAACTTGCTGTGGTGCATCGGAGTTTCACACTGAGCCCCCAGGGAAGATCCGAAAAACAGGCCCCACGAAAGTTACTCTCGTCAATATAAATCAGCATTCCGAATTTTGCATTGAAACCGAATGCAATTTCTCTGTTTCATCGTCAATGTGATGGTCGAAGGGTAACAGTAAACCTGCTGTGGTGCATCGGAGTCTCACACTGAGCCCCCAGGGAAGAGCCGAAAAACAGACTCCCCGAAACGTTACTCTCGTCCATATTAATCGCCATTGCGAATTTTGTATTGAAACTGGATGCAATTTCTGTGTATCATCGCAATGTGATAGTCGAAGGGTAACAGTAAACCTACCGTTGTGCGTCGGAGTCTAACTCTGAGCCCCCAGGAAAGAGCCAAGGTACATACTCTTCGAAACGATACTCCTGTGGACAGAAATCAGCATTGTGAATTTTGTATTGATCCGGATGCAATTTCTGTGTTTCATCGTCAATGTGATGGTCGAAGGATAACAGTAAACCTGCTGTGGTGCATCGGAGTCTCACACTGAGCCCCCAGGGAAGAGCCGAAGAACAGACTCCCCGAAACGTTACTCTCGTCGATATTAATCGCCATTGCGAATTTTGTATTGAAACTGGATGCAATTTCTGTGTATCATCGTCAATGTGATGGTCGAAGGGTAACAGTAAACCTGCTGTGGTGCATCGGGGTCTCAGACTGAGGCCCCTGGGAAGAGCAGAAAAACAGTCTCCCCTAAACGTTACTCTCGTCAATATAAATCGGCATTGCGAATTTTGTATTGAGACCGGTTGCAATTTCTATGTTTCATCGTCAATGTGATGGTCGAAGGGTAACAGTAAACCTGCTGTGGTGCATCGGAGTTTCACACTGAGCCCCCAGGGAAGATCCGAAAAACAGGCTCCACGAAACGTTACTCTCGTCAATATAAATCAGCATTCCGAATTTTGCATTGAAACCGGATGCAATTTCTCTGTTTCATCGTCAATGTGATGGTCGAAGGGTAACAGTAAACCTGCTGTGGTGCATCGGAGTCTCACACTGAGCCCCCAGGGAAGAGCTGAAGCACAGACTCTCCGAAACGTTACTCTCGTCAATATTAATCGGCATTGCGAATTTTGTACTGAAACCGGATACAATTTCTGTGTTTCATCGTCAATGTGATGGTCGAAGGGTAACAGTAAACCTGCTGTGGTGCCTCGGTTATTCACACTGAGCCCCCAGGGAGGAACCAAAAAACAGATTCCCTGAAAAGTTATTCTCGTCAATATAAGTCGTCATTGCGAATTTTGTATTGAAACCGGATGCAATTTCTGTGTTTCATCGTCAATGAGATGGTCGAAGGGTAACAGTAAACCTGCTGTGGTGCATCGGAGTCTCACACTGGGCGCCCAGGGGAGGGCGAAAGAACAGACTCCCCGAAACGTTACTCTCGTCAATATAAATCGCCATTGCGAATTTTGTATTGAAACCGGATGCAATTTCTGTGTTTCATTGTCAATGTGATGGTCGAAGGGGAACAGTAAACTTGCTGTGGTGCGTCGGAGTCTCACTTGAGCCCCCAGGGAAGAGCCAAAGAGCAGACTTCCTGAAAAGTTATTCTCGTCAATATAAGTCGTCATTGCGAATTTTGTATTGAAACCTGATGCAATTTCTGTGTTTCATCGTCAATGTGATGGTCAAAGGGTAACAGTAAACCTGCTGTAGTGCATCGGAGTCTCACACTGGGCCCCCAGGGAAGGGCGAAAGAACAGACTCCCCGAAACGTTACTCTCGTCAATATAAATCGGCATTGCGAATTTTGTATTGCAACCGGATGCAATTTCTGTGTTTCATCGTCAATGTGATGGTCAAAGGGTAACAGTAAACCTTTTGTGGTGCATCGGAGTCTAACTCTGAGTCCCAGGGAAGAGACAAACTACATACTCTCCGAAACGGTACTCCTGTGGACTGAAATCGGCATTGCGAATTTTGTAATGAAACCGGATGCAGTTTTTTTGTGTTTCATCGATAATGTGATGGTCGAAGGGTAACAGTAAACCTGCTGTGGTGCATCGGAGTCTAGCACTGGACCGCCAGGAAAGAGCCAAATTACATACACTTCGAAACGGAACTACTGTGGACAGAAATGGGCGATGCGAATTTTGTATTGAAAGAGGACGCAAATTCTGTCAATGTGATAGTCGAAGGGTAACAGTAAACCTGCTGTGGTGCCTCGGTTACTCACACTGAGCCCCCAGGGAAGAGCTAAAGAACAGATTCCCTGAAAAGTTATTCTCGTCAATATAAGTCGTCATTGCGAATTTTGTACTGAAACCGGATGCAATTTCAGTGTTTCATCGTCAATGTGATGGTCGAAGGGTAACAGTAAACCTGCTGTGGTGCATCGGGGTCTCACACTGAGCCCCTAGGCAAGAGCCAAAAAACAGAGTCCCCGAAACGTTACTCTCGTCAATATAAATCGGCATTGCGAATTTTGTATTTGAACCGGATGCAATTTCTGTGTTTCATCGTCAATGTGATGGTGAAGGGTAACAGTAAACCTTTTGTGGTGCATCGGAGTCTCACACTGAGCCTCCAGGGAAGAGCCAAAAAACAGGCTCCCCGAAATTTTACTCTCGTCAGTATAAATCTGCATTGTGAATTTTGTATTGAAACCGGATGCAATTTCTGTGTTTCATCGTCAATGTGTTGGTCGAAGGGTAACAGTAAACCTTTTGTGGTGCATCGGAGTCTCACTGTGAGCCCCCAGGGAAGAGCCAAAAAACAGACTTCCCGAAAAGTTATTCTCATCAATATAAGTCGTCATTGCGAACTCTGTATTGAAACCGAATGCAATATCTGTGTTTCATCGTCAATGTGATGGTCGGAGGGTAACAGTAAACTTGCTGTGGTGCATCGGAGTCTCACAGTGAGGGCCCAGGGAGGAGCCAAAAAACAGACTTCCCGAAAAGTTATTCTCGTCAATTTAAGTCGTCATTGCGAACTTATTATTGAAACCGAATGCAATTCCTGTGTTTCATCTTCAATGTGATGGTCGAACGGTAACAGTAAACCTCCTTTGGTGCATCGAAGTCTTACACTGAGCCCCCAGGGAAGATCCGAAGAACAGACTCGCCGAAACGTTACTCTCGTCAATACAAATCGGCATTTCGAATTTTGTATTGAAACCGGATGCAATTTCTGTGTTTCATCGTCAATGTGATGGTCGAAGGGTAACAGTAAACCTGCTGTGGTGCATAGGAGTCTAACACTGGGCCCCCAGGGAAGAGCCATACTACATACTCTTCGAAACGGTACTCCTGTAGACAGAAATCGGCATTGCGAATTTTGTATTGAAACCGGACGCATATTCTGTGTTTCATCGTCAATGTGATGGTCGAAGGGGAACAGTAAACCTGCTGTGGTGCATCGGAGTCTCACACTGAGAACCCAGGGAAGAGCCAAAAAACAGACTCCCCGAAACAATACTCTCGTCAATATAAATCGGCATTGCGAATTTTGTATTTATACCGGATGCAATTTATGTGTTTCATCGTCAATGTGATGGTCGAAAGGTAACAGTAAACCATTTGTGGTGCATCGGAGTCTAACAGTAGGTCCCCAGGGAAGAAATAAACTACATACTCACCGAAACAGTACTCCTGTGGACAGAAAACGGCATTGCGGATTTTGTATTGAAACCGGATGCAATTTCTGTGTTTGATCGTCAATGTGATGGTCGAAGGGCAACAGTAAACCTGCTTTGGTGCATCGGAGTCTAACACTGGGCCCCCAGGGAAGAGACAAACTACAAACTCTTCGAAACGGTACTGCTGTAGACAGGAATCGGCATTGCGAATTTTGTATTAAAACCGGATGCAATTTCTGTGTTTCATCGTCAACGTGATGGTCGAGGGGTAACAGTAAACCTGCTGTTGCATCGGAGTCTCACACTGAGCCCCCAGGGTAGAACCATAAGCAGACTCCCCGAAACGTTACTCTCGTCAATATAAATCGGCATTGCGAATTTTGTATTGAAACCGGATGCAATTTCTGTGTTTCATCGTCAATGTGATGGTCGAAGGGTAACAGTAAACCTGCTGTGGTGCATCGGAGTCTCACACTGAGCCCCCAGAGAAGGGCGAAAAAACAGACTCCCCGAAACGTTACTCTCGTCAATATAAATCGGCAATGCGAATTTTGTATTTGAACCGGATGCAATTTCTGTGTTTCATCGTCAATGTGATGGTGAATGGTAACAGTAAACCTTTTGTGGTGCATCGGAGTCTAACACTGAGTCCCCAGGGAAGAGACGAACTACATACTCTCCGAAACGGTACTCCTAAGGACAGTAAACGGCATTGCGGATTTTGTATTGAAACCGTATGCAATTTCTGTGTTTCATCGTCAATGTGATGGGCGAAGGGCAACAGTAAACCTGCTTTGGTGCATCGGAGTCTAACACTGGGACCCCAGGGAAGAGACAAACTGTAATCTCTCCGAAACGGTACTGCTGTAGACAGATATCGGCATTGCGAATTTTTATTGAAACCGGATGCAATTTATGTGTTTCGTCGTCAATGTGATGGTCGAAGGGTAACAGTAAACCTGCTGTGGTGCATCGGAGTCTCACACTGAGCCCCCAGGGAAGAGCCAAAGAACAGGCTCCCCGAAACTTTACTCTCGTCAATATAAATCGGCATTGCGAATTTTGTATTGAAACCGGATGTAATTTCTGTGTTTCATCGTCAATGTGATGGTCGAAGGGTAACAGTAAACTTTCTGTGGTGCATCGGAGTCTCACAGTGAGCCCCCAGGGAAGAGCCAAAAAACAGACTCCCCGAAAAGTTATTCTCGTCAATATAAGTCGTCATTGCGAACTTTGTATTGAAACCGGATTCAATTTCTGTGTTTCATCGTCAATGTGAAGGTCGAAGGGTAACAGTAAATCTGCTGTGGTGCATCGGAGTCTCACACTGGGCCCCCAGGGAAAGGCGAAAAAACAGACACACCGAAACGTTACTCTCGTCAATATAAATCGGCATTGCGAATTTTGTAATGAAGCCTGATGCAATTCCTGTGTTTCATCGTCAATGTGATGGGCGAAGGGTAACAGTAAACCTGCTGTGGTTCATCGAAGTCTTACACTGGGCCCCCAGGGAAGAGCCAAACTACGTACTCTTCGAATCGGTACTCCTGTGTACAGAAATCGGCATTGCGAATTTTGTATTGAAAGCGGATGCAATTTCAGTGCTTCATCGTTAATGTGATGGTCGAAGGGTGACAGTAAATCTGCTGTGATGCATCGGAGTGTAACACTGGGCCCCTAGGGAAGAGCCAAACTACATACTCTTCGAAACGGTACTCCTGTGGAATGAATTCGGCATTGCGAATTTAGTATCGAAACCGGATGCAATTTCTGTGATTCATCGTCAATGTGATGGTCGAAGGGTAACATTAAACCTGCTGTAGTGCATCAGAGTCTAGCACTGGGCCCCCAGGGAATAGCCAAAGTACATACCCTTCGAAACAGTACTCCTGTGGACAGAAATCGGCAATGTGAATTTTGTATTGATCCGGATGCAATTTCTGTGTTTCATCGTCAATGGCATGGTCGAAGGGTTACAGTAAACCTGCTGTGGTGTATCGGAGTCTCACACTGAACCCCCAGGGAGGAGCCAAAAAAAAAAAATAATTCCCCGAAACGTTACTCTCGTCAATATAAATCGGCATTGCAATATTTGTATTGCAACCGGATGCAATTTCTGTGTTTCATCGTCACTGTGATGGTCGCAGGGTAACAGTAAACCTTCTCTGGTACATCGGAGTCTAACACTGGACCCCAGGGAAGAGTCAAAGTACATACCCTTCGAAACGGTACTCCAGAGGACCGAAACCGACATTGTGAATTTTGTATTGATTCGAATGTAATATCTGTGTTTCATCGTCAATGTGATGGTCGATGGATAACAGTAAACCTGCTGTGGTGCATCAGAGTCTAACACTGGTCCCCCAGGGACGAGCCAAAGTACATACACTTCGAAACGGTTCTCCTGTGGACAGAAATCGGAATTGTGAATTTTGTGTTGATCCGGATGCAGTTTGTGTGTTTCTTCGTCAATGTGATGGTGGAAGGGTAACAGTAATCCTGCTGCGGTGCATCGGAGTCTCCCACTGAGCCCCCAGGGAATAGCCAAAGTGAGACTCCCCGAAACGTTACTCTCTCTATATAAATCGGCATTGCGAATTTTGTATTTAAACCGGATGCAATTTCTGTGTTTCATCGTCAATGTCATGGTCGAAGGGTAACATTAAACCAGCTGTGGTGCATCGGAGTCTAACACTGGGCCCCCAGTGAAGAGCCAAAGTACATACTCTTCGAAACGGTACTCCTGTGGACAGAAATCGGCAATGTGAATTTTGTATTGATCCGGATGCAATTTCTGTGTTTCATCGTCAATGTCATGGTCGAGGGGTCACAGTAAACCTGCTGTGGAGCATCGGAGTCTCACACTGAGCCCCCAGGGAAGAGCCAAAAAACAGACTCCCCGAAACGTTACACTCGTCAATATAAATCGGAATTGCAAATTTTTTGTTGAAACCGGATGCAATTTCTGTGTTTCATCGTCAATGTGATAGTCGAAGGGTTGCAGGAAACCTGCTGTGGTGCATTGGAGTCAAATACTGGGCCCACAGGGAAGAGCCAAAGTACATACTCTGTGAAACGGTACTCCTGTAGACAAAAATCGGCATTGTGAATTTTGTATTGATCCGGATGCAATTTCTGTGTTTCATCGTCAATGTCATGGTCGAAGGGTAACAGTAAACCTTTTCTGGTGCATCGGAGTCAAACACTGGGCCTCCAGGGAAGAGCCAAAGAACATTCTCTTCGAAACGGTACTCCTGAGGACAGAAATCGGCATTGTGAATTTTGTATTGATCCGGATGCAATTTCTGTGTTTCATCGTCAATGTGATGGTCGAAGGGTAACAGTAAACCTGCTGTGGTGCATCAGAGTCTAGCACTGGGCCCCCAGGGAATAGCCAAAGTACATACCCTTCGAAACGGTACTCCTGTGGACAGAAATCGGCAATGTGAATTTTGTATTGATCCTAATGCAATTTCTGTGTTTCATCGTCAATGTCATTGTCGAGGGGTCACAGTAAACCTGCTGTGGAGCATCGGAGTCTCACAGTGAGCCCCCAGGGAACAGCCAAAAAACAGACTTCCCGAAAAGTTATTCTCGTCAATATAAGTCGTCATTGCGAACTTTGTATTGATCCGGATGCAATTTTTGTGTTTCATCGTCAATGTCATGGTCGAGGGGTCACAGTAAACCTGCTGTGAAGCATCGGAGGCTCTCACTGAGCGCCCAGGGAAGAGCCAAAAAACAGACACCCCGAAACGATACTCTCGTCAATATAAATCGAAATTGCAAATTTTTTGTTGAAACCGGATGCAATTTCTGTGTTTCATCGTCAATGTGATGGTCGAAGGGTAACAGTAAACCTGCTGTGATGGAAAGGAGTCTAAGACCGGGCCCCCACGGAAGAGCCAAAGTACATACCCTTCGAACCGGTACTCCTTTGGACAAAAATCGGCATTGTGATTTTTGTATTGATTCGGATGCAATTTCTGTGTTTCATCGTCAATATGTACTCCTTTGGACAAAAATCGGCATTGTGATTTTTGTATTGATTCGGATGCAATTTCTGTGTTTCATCGTTAATGTCATGGTCGAAGGGGTACAGTAAACCTGCTGTGGTGCTTCGGAGTCTTACACTGAGCCCCCAGGGAGGAGCCAAAAATCAGACACCCCGAAACGTTACTCTCGTCAATATAAATCGGCATTGCAAATTTTGTGTTGAAACCGGATGCAATTTCTGTGTTTCATAGTCAATGTGATGGTCGAAGTGTAAGAGTAAACCTGCTGTGGTGCATCAGAGTCTAACACTGGGCCCCCAGGGAAGAGCCGAAGTACTTACCCTTCGAAACGGTACTCCTGTGGACAGAAATCGGCATTGTGAATTTTGTATTGATCCGGATGCAATTTCTGTGTTTCATCGTCAATGTGATGGTCGAAGGGTAACAGTTAACCTGCTGTGATGCACCAGAGTCTAACACTGGGCCCCCAGGGAAGAGCCAAAGTACATACTCTTCGAAACCGTACACCTGTGGACAGAAATCGGCATTGTGAATTTTGTATTGATACCCGATGCAATGTCTGTGTTTCATCGTCAATGTGATGGTCGAAGGGTGGAAGTAATCCTGCTGTGGTGCATCGGAGTCTAACACTGATCCCCAGGGAAGAGCCAAAAAGCAGACTCCCCGAAACGTTACTCTCGTCATTATAAATCGGCATTGCGAATTTTGTATTGAATCCGAATGCAACTTCTGTGTTTCACCGTCAATATGATGGTCGAAGGTTAACAGTAAACCTGCTGTGGTGCATCGGAGTCTAACTCTGACCCCCAGGGAAGAGACAAAAGACAGACTCCACGAAACGATACTCTTGTCAATATAATTCGGCATTGCGAATTTTGTATTGATCCGGATGCAATTTCTGTGTTTCATCGTCAATGTGATGGTCGAAGGGTCACAGTAAACCTGCTGTGGTGCATCGGAGTCTCACACTGAGCCCCCAGGGAAGAGCCAAAGAACAGACTCCCCTAAACGTTACTCTCGTCAATATAAATCGGCATTGCGAATTTTCTATTGAAACCGGATGCAATTGCTGTGTTTCATCGTCAGTGTGATGGTCGAAGGGTAACAGCAAACCTGCTGTGGTGCATCGGAGTCTAACACAGGGCCCCCAGGGAAAAGCCAAAGTACATACTCTTCGAAAAGATACTCCTGTGGACAGAAATCAACGTTTTGAATTTTGTATTGATTCCCGATGCAATTTGTGTGTTTCATCGGCAATGCGATGATCGAAGGGTTACAGTATACCTGCTGTGGTGCATCGGAGTCTAACACTGAGCCCCAAGGGAAGCACCAAAGTACATACTCTTCGAAACCGTACTCCTGTGGATAGAAATTGGCATTGTGAATTTTGTATTGATTCCCGATGCAATTTCTGTATTTCATCGTCAATATCATTGTCTAAGGGTAACACTAAACCTGCTGTGGTGCATCGGGGTCTAACATTAGGCCCCCTGGGACGAGCCAAAGTACATACCCTACGGCACGGTACTCTTGTGGACAAAAATCGGCATTTTGAATTTTGTATTGATTCCCGATGCAATTTCTGTGTTTGATCGTCAATGTGATGGTCGAAGGGTTACAGTAAACCCGCTGTGGTACATCAGAGTCTAACACTGAGCCCCAAGGGAAGCACCAAAGTACATACTCTTGGAAACCGTACTCCTGTGGACAGAAATCGTCATTGTGAATTTTGTATTGATTCCCGATGCAATTTCTGTGTTTCATCGTCAATGTGATGGTCGAAGGATAACAGTTAACCAGCCGTTGTGCATCGGAGAGTAACACTAAGCCCCCAGGGAAGAGCCTAAGAACAGACTACCCGAAACGTTACTCTCGTCAATATAAATCGGCATTGCAAATTTTGTCTGGAAACTGGATGCAATTTCTGTCTTTCATCGTCAATGTGGTGGTCGAAGGGTAACAGTAAACCTGCTGTGGTGGATATGAGGCTAGCACTAGGCCCCCAGGGTAGAGCCAAAGTACATACTCTTCGAAACGGTACTCCTGTGGACAGAAATCGGCATTGTGGATTTTGTATTGATCCGGATTCAATATCTGGGTTTCATCGTCAATGTCATGGTCGAAGGGTAACAGTAAACCTGCTGTGGTGCATCGGAGTCTAACACTGGGCCCCCAGGGAAAAGCCAAACACAGACTCGCCGAAACGTTACTCTCGTCAATATAAATCGGCATTGCGAATTTTGTATTGAATCCGGATGAAATTTCCATGTTTCATCAACAATGTGATTGTCGAAGGGATACAGTAAACCTGCTGTGGTGCATCGGACTCTAACACTGACCCCCAGGGTAGAGCCAAAGAACAGACTCCCCGAAATGTTCCTCTCGTCAATATTAATCAGCATTGCAAAATTTGTATAGAAACCGGATGCAATTTCTGTGTTTCATCGTCAATGTGATGGTCGCAGGGTAACAGTAAACCTCCTCTGGTGCATCGGAGTCTAACACTGGGCTCCAGGGAAGAGCCAAAGTACATACTCTTCGAAACGGTACTCCTGAGGACCGAAATCGGCATTGTGAATTTTGTATTGATCCGGATGCAATTTCTGTGTTTCATCGTCAATGTGATGGTCGAACGGTAACAGTAAACCTGCTGTGGTGCATCAGAGTCTAACACTGGGCCCCCAAGGAATAGCCAAAGTACATACTCTTTGGAACTGTACTCCTGTGCCCAGAAATCGGCAATGTGAATTTTGTATTGATCCCGATGCAATTTCTGTGTTTCATCGTCAATGTCGTGGTCGAGGGGTCACAGTAAACCTGTTGTGGAGCATCGGAGTCTCACACTGAGCTCCCAGGGAAGAGCCAAAAAAACAGACACACCAAAACGTTACTTTCGTCGATATAAATCGGAATTGCAAATTTTTTGTTGAAACCGGATGCAATTTCTGTGTTTCATCGTCAATGTGATGGTCGAAGTGTAACAGTAAACCTGCTGTGATGCATCGGAGTCTAATACTTGGCCCCCAGGGAAGAGACAAAGTACATACTCTTCGAAACGGTACTCCTTTGAACAAAAATTGGCATTGCGAATTTTTTATTGATCAGGATGCAATTTCTGTGTTTCATCGTTAATGTCATGGTCGAAGGGGTACAGTAAACCTGCTGTGGTGCTTCGGAGTCTTACACTGAGCCCCCAGGGAGGAGCCAAAAATCAGACACCCCGAAACGTTACTCTCGTCAATATAAATCGGCATTGCAAATTTTGTGTTGAAACCGGATGCAATTTCTGTGTTTCATAGTCAATGTGATGGTCGAAGTGTAAGAGTAAACCTGCTGTGGTGCATCAGAGTCTAACACTGGGCCCCCAGGGAAGAGCCAAAGTACTTACCCTTCGAAACGGTACTCCTGTGGACAGAAATCGGCATTGTGAATTTTGTATTGATCCCGATGCAATTTCTGTGTTTCATCGTCAATGTGATGGTCGAAGGGTAACAGTTAACCTGCTGTGATGCACCAGAGTCTAACACTGGGCCCCCAGGGAAGAGCCAAAGTACATACTCTTCGAAACCGTACACCTGTGGACAGAAATCGGCATTGTGAATTTTGTATTGATACCCGATGCAATTTCTGTGTTTCATCGTCAATGTGATGGTCGAAGGGTGGAAGTAATCCTGCTGTGGTGCATCGGAGTCTAACACTGATCCCCAGGGAAGAGCCAAAAAGCAGACTCCCCGGAACGTTACTCTCGTCATTATAAATCGGCATTGCGAATTTTGTATTGAATCCGAATGCAATTTCTGTGTTTCACCGTCAATATGATGGTCGAAGGTTAACAGTAAACCTGCTGTGGTGCATCGGAGTCTAACACTGACCCCCAGGGAAGAGACAAAAGACAGACTCCACGAAACGATACTCTTGTCAATATAATTCGGCATTGCGAATTTTGTATTGATCTGGATGCAATTTCTGTGTTTCATCGTCAATGTGATGGTCGAAGTGTAACAGTAAACCTGCTGTGATGCATCGGAGTCTAATACTTGGCCCCCAGGGAAGAGCCAAAGTACTTACCCTTCGAAACGGTACTCCTGTGGACAGAAATCGGCATTGTGAATTTTGTATTGATCCGGATGCAATTTCTGTGTTTCATCGTCAATGTGATGGTCGATGGGTAACAGTTAACCTGCTGTGATGCACCAGAGTCTAACACTGGGCCCCCAGGAAGAGGCAAAGTACATACTCTTCGAAACCGTACACCTGTGGACAGAAATCGGCATTGTGAATTTTGTATTGATACCCGATGCAATGTCTGTGTTCCATCGTCAATGTGATGGTCGAAGGGTGGAAGTAATCCTGCTGTGGTGCATCGGAGTCTAACACTGATCCCCAGGGAAGAGCCAAAAAGCAGACTCCCCGAAACGTTACTCTCGTCATTATAAATCGGCATTGCGAATTTTGTATTGAATCCGAATGCAATTTCTGTGTTTCACCGTCAATATGATGGTCCAAGGTTAACAGTAAACCTGCTGTGGTGCATCGGAGTCTAACTCTGACCCCCAGGGAAGAGACAAAAGGCAGACTCCACGAAACGATACTCTTGTCAATATAATTCGGCATTGCGAATTTTGTATTTATCCGGATGCAATTTCTGTGTTTCATCGCCAATGTGATGGTCGAAGGGTCACAGTAAACCTGCTGTGGTGCTTCGGAGTCTCACACTGAGCCCCCAGGGAAGAGCCAAAAAACAGACTACCCGAAACGATACTCTCGTCAATATAAGTCTGCATTGCAAATTTTGTATTGAAACCGGATGCAATTGCTGTGTTTCATCGTCAGTGTGATGGTCGAAGGGTAACAGCAAACCTGCTGTGGTGCATCGGAATCTAACACAGGGCCCCCAGGGAAAAGCCAAAGTACATACTTTTCGAAAAGATACTCTTGTGGACAGAAATCAGCGTTTTGAAGTTTGTATTGATTCCCGATGCAATTTGTGTGTTTCATCGGCAATGCGATGATCGAAGGGTTACAGTATACCTGCTGTGGTGCATCGGAGTCTAACACTGAGCCCCAAGGGAAGCACCAAAGTACATACTCTTCGAAACCGTACTCCTGTCGATAGAAATTGGCATTGTGAATTTTGTATTGATTCCCGATGCAATTTCTGTATTTCATCGTCAATATCATGGTCTAAGGGTAACACTAAACCTGCTGTGGTGCATCGGGGTCTAACATTAGGGCCCCTGGGACGAGCCAAAGTACATACCCTACGGCACGGTACTATTGTGGACAAAAATCGGCATTTTGAATTTTGTATTGATTCCCGAAGCAATTTCTGTGTTTGATCGTCAATGTGATGGTCGAAGGGTTACAGTAAACCTGCTGTGGTACATCAGAGTCTAACACTGAGCCCTAAGGGAAGCACCAAAGTACATACTCTTGGAAACCGTACTCCTGTGGACAGAAATCGTCATTGTGAATTTTGTATTGATTCCCGATGCAATTTCTGTGTTTCATCGTCAATGTGATGGTCGAAGGATAACAGTTAACCAGCCGTTGTGCATCGGAGAGTAACACTAAGCCCCCTGGGAAGAGCCAAAAAACAGACTACCCGAAACGTTACTCTCGTCAATATAAATCGGCATTGCAAATTTTGTCTGGAAACCGGATGCAATTTCTGTCTTTCATCGTCAATGTGGTGGTCGAAGGGTAACAGTAAACCTGCTGTGGTGGATATGAGGCTAGCACTAGGCCCCCAGGTTAGAGCCAAAGTACATACTCTTCGAAACGGTACTCCTGTGGACAGAAATCGGCATTGTGGATTTTGTATTGATCCGGATTCAATATCTGGGTTTCATCGTCAATGTCATGGTCGAAGGGTAACAGTAAACCTGCTGTGGTGCATCGGAGTCTAACACTGGGCCCCCAGGGAAAAGCCAAACACAGACTCGCCGAAACGTTACTCTCGTCAATATAAATCGGCATTGCGAATTTTGTATTGAATCCGGATGAAATTTCCATGTTTCATCAACAATGTGATTGTCGAAGGGATACATTAAACCTGCTGTGGTGCATCGGACTCTAACACTGACCCCCAGGGTAGAGCCAAAGAACAGACTCCCCGAAATGTTCCTCTCGTCAATATAAATCGGCATTGCGAATTTTATATTGAATCCGGATGCAATTTCAGTGTTTCACGTCAACGTGATGGTCGAAGGGATACAGTAAACCTACTGTGGTGCATCGGAGTCTCACACTGAGCCTCCAGGGAAGAGCCAAATATCAGTCTCCCCGAAACGTTACTATCGTCATTATAAATCGGCATTGTGAATTTTGTATTGAATCAGGATACAATTTCTGTGTTTCATCGTCAATGTGATGGTCGAAGGGTTACAGTAAACCTGCTGTGGTGCATCGGAGTCTAACACTGACCCCCAGGGAAGAGCCAAAAGACAGACTCCCCGTAACGTTAACATCGTCAATATAAATCGGCATTGCGAATTTTGTATTGAATCCGGATGAAATTTCCATGTTTCATCAACAATGTGATTGTCGAAGGGTTACAGTAAACCTGCTGTGGTGCATCGGAGTCTAACACTGACCCCCAGGGAAGAGCCAAAAGACAGACTCCCCGTAACGTTAACATCGTCAATATAAATCGGCATTGCGAATTTTATATTGATTCCCGATGCAATTTCTGTGTTTTATCGTCAATGTGATTGTCGAAAGGTAACAGTAAACCTGCTGTGGTGCGTCGGAATCCAATACTGGTCCCCAGGGAAGTGCCAAAGTATATAGTCTTCGAAACGCTACTCCTGGGATAGCTATCGGCATTGTGAATTTTGTATTGATTCCCGATGCAATTTCTGTGTTTCATCGTCAATGTGATGTTCGAAGAGTTCCAGTTAACCAGCTGTGGGCATCGGAGTCTAACACTGACTCCCCAGAGAAGAGCCTAAAAGCAGTCTCCCCGAAACGTTTCTCTCGTCAATATAAATCAGCATTGCAATTTTTGTGTTGATACCGGATGCAATTTCTGTGTTTCATCGTCAATGTGATGGTCGAAGGGTAACAGTAAAACTGCTGTGGTACATCGGAGTCTAACACTGACCCCCAGGGAAGTGCCAAAAAACAGAATCCCCGAAACGTTACTCTCGTCAATATAAATCGGCATTGCGAATTTTATATTTAATCCGGATGCAATTTCAGTGTTTCATCGTCAACGTGATGGTCGAAGGGATACAGTAAACCTACTGTGGTGCATCGGAGTCTAACACTGAGCCCCCATGGAAAAGCCAAAAAACAGACTTCCCGGAACGTTACTCTCGTCGATATAAATCGGCATTGCGAATTTTATATTGAATACGGATACAATTTCTGTGTTTCATCGTCAATGTGATGGTCGATGGGTAACAGTAAACCTGCTGTGGTGCATCGGAGTCTCACTCTGAGCCCCCAGGGAAGAGCCAAAAAACAGACTCCCCGAAACATTAATCTCGTCAATATAAATCGGCATTGCAAATTTTGTCGTGAAACCGGATGCAATTTCTGTGTTTCATCGGCAATGTGATGGTCGAAGGTTACAGCAAACCTGCTGTGGTGCATCGGAATCTAACACTGGGCCCCAGGGAAGCGCCGAAGTACATAGTCTTCGAAACGCTACTCCTGTGGACAGAAATCGGCATTGTGAATTTGGTATTGAATCCGGATGCAATTTCTGTGTTTCATTGTCAATGAGATATTCGAAGGTCTCCAGTTAACGTGCTGTGGTGCATCGGAGTCTAACACTGGGCCCCCAATGAAGAGCCAAGTAACAGACTCCCCGAAACGTTACTCTCGTCAATATAGATCGGCATTGCGAATTTTGTATTGAATCCGGATACAATTTCTGTGTTTCATCGTAAATGTGATGGTCGAAGGGTAACAGTAAACCTGCTGTGGTGCATCGGAGTCAAACACTGACCCCCAGGGAAGAGGCAAAAAACAACTCTCCGAAACGTTACTCTCGTCAATATAAATCGGAACTGCGAAATTTGTATTGAATCTGGATACAATTTCTGTGTTTCATCGTCAATGTGATGGTCGAAGGGTAACAGTAAACCTGCTGTGGTGCATCGGAGTCTAACAGTGACCCCCAGGGAAGAGCCAAAATACAGACTCCCCGAAACGTTGCTCTCGTCAATATAAATCGGCATTGCGAATTTTGTATTGAATCCGGATGCGAATTCTGTGTTTCATCGTCAATTTGAAGGTCGAAGGGTAACAGTAAACCTGCTGTGGTGCATCGGAGTCTTACACTGAGTCCCCAGGGATGAGCCAAAAAACAGACTCCCCGAAACGTTACTCTCGTCCATATAAATAGGCATTGCGAAATTCGTATTGAAACCGGATACAATTTCGGTGTCTCATCGTCAATGTGATGGTCGAAGGGTTACAGTAAATCTGCAGTGGTGCATCGTAGTCTAACAACGATCCCCAGGGAAGAGCCAAAAAAGAGACTACCCGAAACGTTACTCTCGTCAATATAAATCGGCATTGCGAATTTTGTATTGAATCCTGATACAATTTCTGTTTTTCATCGTAAATGTGATGGTCAAAGTGTAACAGTAAACCTGCTGTGGTGCATCGGAGTCTAACGCCGACCCCCAGGGAAGAGCCAAACACAGACTCCCCGAAACGTTACTCTCGTCAATATAAATCGGCATTGCGAATTTTGTATTGATTCCCGATGCAATTTCTGTGTTTCATCGTCAATGTGATAGTCGAAAGGTAACAGTAAACCTGCTGGTGTGCGACGGAATCTAACACTGGGGCCCAGGCATGCGCCGAAGTACATAGTTTTCGAAACGCTACTCCTGTGGAGAGAAATCGGCATTGTGAATTTTGTATTGATTCCCGCTGCAATTTCTGTGTTTCATCGTCAATGTGATGGTCGAAGGGTTACATTATACCTGGTGTGGTGCATCGGAGTCTCACACTGAGCCCCCAGGGAAGATTCGAAAAACAGACTCTTGAACGTTACTCTCATCAATATAAATAGGCACTGCAAATTTTGTGTAGATACCGGATGCAATTTGTGTGTTTCATCGTCAATGTGATAGTGAAAGGTAACAGTAAACCTGCTGTGGTGCATTGGAGTCCAACACTGGGCCCCCAGGGAAGAGCCAAAGAACATACTCTTTGAAACGGTACTCATGTGGATAGAGATCGTCATAGTGAATTTTGTTTTGATCCGGATGCAATTTCTGTGTTTCATCGTCAATGTGATGGTCGAAGGGTAACAGTAAACCAGCTGTGGTGCATCGGAGTCACACACTGGGCCCCCAGGGAAGAGCCAAAATACATACTTTTCGAAACGGTACTCTTACGGACATAAATCGGCATTTTGAATTTCAATTGATACGGATGCAATTTCTGTGTGTCATCGTCTTTGTGATGGTCGAAGGGTAACAGTAAACCTGCTGTGGTGCATGGAGTCTCACACTGAGCCCCCATGGAAGAGCCAAAAAACAGACACCCCGAAACATTAATCTCGTCAATATAAATCGGCATTGCAAATTTTGTGTTGAAACCGGATGCAATTTCTGTGTTTCATCGTCAATGTGATGGTCGAATGGTAACAGTAAACCTGCTGTGGTGCATCGGAGTCTGACACTGGGCTCCCAGGGAAGAGCAAAAAGAAAATGGCTCTCCGAAACGTTACTCTCGTCAATATAAATCGGCTTGCGAATTCTGTATTTAATCCGGATGCAATATCTGTGTTTCATCGTCAATGTGATGGTCGAAGGGTTACAGCAAACCAGCTGTGGTGCATCGGAATCTAACACTGGGCCCCAGGGAAGCGCCGAAGTACATAGTCTTCGAAACGCTACTAATGTGGACAGAAATCGGTATTGTGAATTTGGTATTAAATCCGGATGCAATTTCTGTGTTTCATCGTCAATGAGATATTCGAATGTTTCCAGTTAACTTGCTGTGGTGCATCGTAGTCTAACACGGGGCTCCCAATGAAGAGCCAAGGAACAGACTCCCCGAAACGTTACTCTCGTCAATATAAATCGGCATTGCGAATTTTGTATTGAATCCGGATACAATTTCTGTGTTTCATCGTAAATGTGATGGTCGAAGGGTAACAGTAAACCTGCTGTGGTGCATCGGAGTCAAACACTGACCCCCAGGGAAGAGGCAAAAAACAGACTCCCCGAAACGTTACTCTCGTCAATATAAATCGGAACTGCGAAATTTGTATTGAATCTGGATACAATTTCTGTGTTTCATCGTCAATGTGATGGTCGAAGGGTAACAGTAAACCTGCTGTGGTGCATCGGAGTCTAACACTGACCCCCAGGGAAGAGCCAAAATACAGACTCCCCGAAACGTTGCTCTCGTCAATATAAATCGGCATTGCGAATTTTGTATTGAATCCGGATGCGAATTCTGTGTTTCATCGTCAGTTTGAAGGTCGAAGGGTAACAGTAAACCTGCTGTGGTGCATCGGAGTCTTACACTGAGTCCCCAGGGATGAGCCAAAAAACAGACTCCCCGAAACGTTACTCTCGTCCATATAAATAGGCATTGCGAAATTCGTATTGAAACCGGATACAATTTCGGTGTCTCATCGTCAATGTGATGGTCGAAGGGTTACAGTAAATCTGCAGTGGTGCATCGTAGTCTAACAACGATCCCCAGGGAAGAGCCAAAAAAGAGACTACCCGAAACGTTACTCTCGTCAATATAAATCGGCATTGCGAATTTTGTATTGAATCCTGATACAATTTCTGTTTTTCATCGTAAATGTGATGGTCAAAGTGTAACAGTAAACCTGCTGTGGTGCATCGGAGTCTAACGCCGACCCCCAGGGAAGAGCCAAACACAGACTCCCCGAAACGTTACTCTCGTCAATATAAATCGGCATTGCGAATTTTGTATTGATTCCCGATGCAATTTCTGTGTTTCATCGTCAATGTGATAGTCGAAAGGTAACAGTAAACCTGCTGGTGTGCGACGGAATCTAACACTGGGGCCCAGGCATGCGCCGAAGTACATAGTTTTCGAAACGCTACTCCTGTGGAGAGAAATCGGCATTGTGAATTTTGTATTGATTCCCGCTGCAATTTCTGTGTTTCATCGTCAATGTGATGGTCGAAGGGTTACATTATACCTGGTGTGGTGCATCGGAGTCTCACACTGAGCCCCCAGGGAAGATTCGAAAAACAGACTCTTGAACGTTACTCTCATCAATATAAATAGGCACTGCAAATTTTGTGTAGATACCGGATGCAATTTGTGTGTTTCATCGTCAATGTGATAGTGAAAGGTAACAGTAAACCTGCTGTGGTGCATTGGAGTCCAACACTGGGCCCCCAGGGAAGAGCCAAAGAACATACTCTTTGAAACGGTACTCATGTGGATAGAGATCGTCATAGTGAATTTTGTTTTGATCCGGATGCAATTTCTGTGTTTCATCGTCAATGTGATGGTCGAAGGGTAACAGTAAACCAGCTGTGGTGCATCGGAGTCACACACTGGGCCCCCAGGGAAGAGCCAAAATACATACTTTTCGAAACGGTACTCTTACGGACATAAATCGGCATTTTGAATTTCAATTGATACGGATGCAATTTCTGTGTGTCATCGTCTTTGTGATGGTCGAAGGGTAACAGTAAACCTGCTGTGGTGCATGGAGTCTCACACTGAGCCCCCATGGAAGAGCCAAAAAACAGACACCCCGAAACATTAATCTCGTCAATATAAATCGGCATTGCAAATTTTGTGTTGAAACCGGATGCAATTTCTGTGTTTCATCGTCAATGTGATGGTCGAAGGGTAACAGTAAACCTGCTGTGGTGCATCGGAGTCTGACACTGGGCTCCCAGGGAAGAGCAAAAAGAAAATGGCTCTCCGAAACGTTACTCTCGTCAATATAAATCGGCTTGCGAATTCTGTATTTAATCCGGATGCAATATCTGTGTTTCATCGTCAATGTGATGGTCGAAGGGTTACAGCAAACCAGCTGTGGTGCATCGGAATCTAACACTGGGCCCCAGGGAAGCGCCGAAGTACATAGTCTTCGAAACGCTACTAATGTGGACAGAAATCGGTATTGTGAATTTGGTATTAAATCCGGATGCAATTTCTGTGTTTCATCGTCAATGAGATATTCGAATGTTTCCAGTTAACTTGCTGTGGTGCATCGTAGTCTAACACGGGGCTCCCAATGAAGAGCCAAGGAACAGACTCCCCGAAACGTTACTCTCGTCAATATAAATCGGCATTGCGAATTTTGTATTGAAACCGGGTGCAATTTCTGTGATTCATCGTCAATGTGATGGTCGGAGGGTTACAGTATACCTGCTGTGGTGCATCGGAGTCTAACACGGACCCCCAGGAAGAGCCAAAATACAGGCTCCCAGAAACGTTACTCTCGTCAATATAAATCGGCATTGCTAATTGTGTATTGAATCCGGATGCAATTTCTGTGTTTCATCGTCAATGTGATTGTCGAAGGGTAACAGTAAACGTGCATGGTGCATTGGAGTCAAACACTGACCCTCAGGGTAGAGCCAAATAACAGACTCTATGAAATGTTACTCTCGTCATTATAGATCGGCATTGCGAATTTTGTATTGATTCCCGATACAATTTCTGTGTTTCATCGTAAATGTGATGGTCGAAGGGTAACAGTAAACCTGCTGTGGTACATCGGAGTCTAACACTGACCCCCATGGAAGAGGCAAAAAGCAGACTGCCCGAAACGTAACTCTCGTCAATATAAATCGGAACTGCGAAATTTGTATTGAATCTGGATACAATTTCTGTGTTTCATCGTCAATGTGATGGTCGGAGTGTAACAGTAAACCTGCTGTGGTGCATCGGAGTCTAACACCGACCCCTAGGGAAGAGCCAAAATACAGACTCCCCGAAACGTTGCTCTCGTCAATATAAATCGGCATTGCGAATTTTGTATTGAATCCGGATACAATTTCGGTGTTTCATCGTCAATGTGATGGTCGAAGGGTTACAGTAAACCTGCAGTGGTGCATCGGAGTCTAACAACGACCCCCAGGGAAGAGCCAAAAAACAGACTACCCGAAAAGTTACTCTCGTCAATATAAATCGGCATTGCGAATTTAGTATTGATTCCCGATGCAATTTCTGTGTTTCATCGTCAATGTGATGGTCGAAAGGTAACAGTAAACCTGCTGTGGTGCGACGGAATCTAACACTGGGGCCCAGGCATGCGCCGAAGTACATAGTCTTCGAAACGCTACTCCTGTGGACAGAAATCGGCATTGTGAATTTTGTATTGAGTCCCGCTGCAATTTCTGTGTTTCATCGTCAATGTGATGGTCGAAGGGTTACAGTACACCTGCTGTGGTGCATCGGAGTCTCACACTGAGCCCCCAGGGAAGATTCGAAAAACAGACTCCCCAAAACGTTACTCTCGTCAATATAAATCGGCATTGCGAATTTTATATTGAATCCTGATGCAATTTCAGTGTTTCATCGTCACTGTGATGGTCGAAGGGTAACAGTAAACCTGCTGTGGTGCATCGGAGTCTAACACTGACCCCCAGGGAAGAGCCAAAAGACAGACTCCCCGAAACGTTACTCTCGTCAATATAAATTGGCATTGCGCATTTTGTATTGAATCCGGATGCAATTTCTGTGTTTCATCGTCAATGTGATGGTCGAAGGGTAACAGTAAACCTGCTGTGGTGCATCGGAGTCTAACTGTGACCCCCAGGGAAGAGCCAAAAAATAGACTCCCCGAAACGTTGCTATCGTCAATATAAATCGGCATTGCGAATTTTGTATTGAATCCGGATGCAAATTCTGTGTTTAATCGTCAATTTGATGTTCGAAGGGTAACAGTAAACCTGCTGTGGTGCATCGGTGTCTAACACTGACCCCCCGGGAAGAGCGAAAATACAGACTCCCTGAAACGTTACTCTCGTCAATATAAATCGGCATTGCGAATTTTCTGTTGATTCCCGATGCAATTTCTGTGTTCCATCGTCAATGTGATTGTCGAAAGGTAACAGTAAACCTGCTGTGGTGCGTCGGAATCTAACACTGGGCCCCAGGGAAGCGCCGAAGTACATAGTCTTCGAAACGCTACTCCTGTGGACAGAAATCGGCATTGTGAATTTTGCATTGATTCCCGCTGCAATTTCTGTGTTTCATCGTCAATGTGATGGTCGAAGGGTTCAGTAAAACTGCTGTGGTGCATCGGAGTCTAACACAGAGCCCCCAGGGAAGAGCCAAAATACAGACTCCCCGAAGCGCTACTCTCGTCAATACAAATCAGCATAGCGAATTTTGTATTGATCCGGATGCAATTTCTGTGTTTCATCGTCAATGTTATAGTCGAAGGGTAACAGTAAAGGTGCTGGGGTCCATCGGAGACAAACACTAGGCCCCCAGGGAAGAGCCAAAGTACATACTCTTCGATACGGGACTCCTGTGGACAGAAATCGGTATTGTGAATTTTGTATTGATCCCCAATGGATATTCTGTGTTTCAATGTCAATGTGATTGACTAAGGGTAATAGTAGACCTGCTGTGGTGCCTCGGAGTCTAACTCTGACCCCCAGGGAAGAGAAAAAAAAACAGACTCCCCGAAACGTTACTCTCGTCAATATAAATCGGCATTGCGAATTTTGTATTGAATCCGGATGCAAATTCTGTGTTTCATCGTCAATTTGATGTTCGAAGGGTTACAGTGAACCTGCTGTGGTGCATCGGAGTCTAACATTGAGCCCACAGGTAAGAGCCGAAAACAGACTCCCCGAAACAATACTCTCGTCAATATAAATCGGCATTGCGTGTTTTGTATTGAATCCGGATGCAATTTCTGTGTTTCATCGTCAATGTGATGGACTAAGGGTAACAGTAAACCTGCTGTGGTGCATCGGAGTCTAACTCTGACCCCCAGGGAAGAGAAAAAAAAACAGACTCCCCGAAACGTTACTCTCGTCAATATAAATCGGCATTGCGAATTTTGTATTGAATCCGGATACAATATCTGTGTTTCATCGTCAATGTGATGGTCGAAGGGTAACAGTAAACCTGCTGTGGTGCATCGGATGCTCACACTGAGCACCCACTGAAGAGCGAAAAAACAGACTCCCCGAAACATTACTCTCGTCAATATAAATCGGCATTGTGAATTTTGTATTGAATCCGGATGCAAATTCTGTGTTTCATCGTCAATTTGATGGTCGAAGGGTTACAGCAACCCTGCTGTGGTGCATCGGAGTCTTACGCTGAGCCCCCAGAGAAGAGCCAAAAAACAGACTCCCCGAAACGTTACTCTCGTCAATATAAATCGACATTGCGAATTTTGTATTGAATCCGGATGCAATTTCTATGTTTCATCGTCAATGTGATGGTCGAAGCGATACAGAAAACCTGCTGTGGTGCATCGGAGTCTAACACTGGGCCCCAGGGAAGAGCCAAAAAAAAAAAAAAAAGCTCCCTGAAACGTTACTCTCGTCAATATAAATCGGCATTGCGAATTTTGTATTGAATCCGGATGCAATTTCTGTGTTTCATCGTCAATGTGATGGTCGAAGGGTAACAGTAAACCTGCTGTGGTGCATCAGAGTCTAACACTGACCCCCAGAGAAGAGCCGAAAAACAGACTCCCAGAAACGTTACTTTCGTCAATATAAATCGGCATTGCGAATTTTGTATTGAATCCTAATGCAAATTCTGTGTTTCATCGTCAATTTGATGGTCGAAGGGTTACAGCAACCCTGCTGTGGTGCATCGGAGTCTTACACAGAGACCCCAGAGAAGAGCCAAAAAACAGACTCCCCGAAACGTTACTCTCGTCAATATAAATCGGCATTTCGAATTTTGTATTGAATCCGGATGCAAATTCTGTGTTTCATCGTCAATTTGATGTTCGAAGGGTTACAGTGAACCTGCTGTGGTGCATCGGAGTCTAACATTGAGCCCACAGGTAAGAGCCGAAAACAGACTCCCCGAAACAATACTCTCGTCAATATAAATCGGCATTGCGTGTTTTGTATTGAATCCGGATGCAATTTCTGTGTTTCATCGTCAATTTGATGGTCGAAGGGTTACAGCAACCCTGCTGTGGTGCATCGGAGTCTTACGCTGAGCCCCCAGAGAAGAGCCAAAGACAGACTCCCCGAAACGTTACTCTCGTCAATATAAATCGACATTGCGAATTTTGTATTGAATCCGGATGCAATTTCTATGTTTCATCGTCAATGTGATGGTCGAAGCGATACAGAAAACCTGCTGTGGTGCATCGGAGTCTAACACTGGGCCCCAGGGAAGAGCCAAAAAAAAAAAAAACGCTCCCTGAAACGTTACTCTCGTCAATATAAATCGGCATTGCGAATTTTGTATTGAATCCGGATGCAATTTCTGTGTTTCATCGTCAATGTGATGGTCGAAGGGTAACAGTAAACCTGCTGTGGTGCATCAGAGTCTAACACTGACCCCCAGAGAAGAGCCGAAAAACAGACTCCCAGAAACGTTACTTTCGTCAATATAAATCGGCATTGCGAATTTTGTATTGAATCCTAATGCAAATTCTGTGTTTCATCGTCAATTTGATGGTCGAAGGGTTACAGCAACCCTGCTGTGGTGCATCGGAGTCTTACACAGAGACCCCAGAGAAGAGCCAAAAAACTGACTCCCCGAAACGTTACTCTCGTCAATATATATCGGCATTTCGAATTTTGTATTGAATCCGGCTGCAATTTCTGTTTTCATCGTCAATGTGATGGTCGAAAGAATACAGTAAACCTGCTGTGGTGCATCGGAGTCTAACACTGAGCCCCCAGGGAAGAGCCAAATAACAGTCTACCCAAAACGTCACCCTCGTCAATATAATTTGGTATTGCGAATTTAGTATTGAATCTTCATACAATTTCTGTGTTTCATCGTCAATGTGAAGGTCGAAGGGATACAGTAAACCTGCTGAGGTGCATCGGAGTCCATCACTGGGCCCCCAGGGAAGAGCCAAAAACAGACTCCCCGAAACGTTACTCTCGTCAATATAAATCGGCATTGCGAATTTTGTATTGAATCCGGATGCAATTTCTGTGTTTCATCGTCAATGTGATGATCGATGGGTAACATTGAACCTGCTGTGGTGCATTGGAGTCTAACACTGACCCCCAGGAAAGAGCCAAAGAACAGACACCCCGAAACGTAACTCTCGTCAATATATGTCGGCATTGCGGATTTTGTATTGAATCCGGATGCAATTTCTGTGTTTCATCGTCAATGTGATTGTCGAAGGGTAACAGTAAAACGGCTGTGGTGCTTCGGAGACAAACACTGGGACCCGAGGGAAGAGCCAATGTACATACTCTTCGAAACGGAACTCCTGTGGACAGAAATCGGGATTGTCAATTTTGTATTGAATCCGGATGCAATATCTGTGTTTCATCGTCAATGTGATGGTCGAAGGTTTCCAGTAAACCTGCTGTGCTGCATCGGCGACTAACACTGAGCACCCAGGGAAGAGCCAAAAAACAGGCTCCACGAAATGTAACTCTCGTCAATATAAATCGGCATTGCGAATTTTTTATTGAATCCAGATTCAATTTCTGTGTTTCATCGTCAATGTGATGGTCGAAGGGTTACAGTAAACCTGCTGTGGAACATCGGAGTCTAACACTGACCCCCAGGGATGAGCCAAAGTACAATCTCTTCGAAACGGTACTCCTGTGGACAGAAATCGGCATTGTGAATTTTGTGTTGTTCCCGGATGCAATTTCTGTGTTTCATCGTTAATGTGATGGTCGAAGGGATACAGTAAACCGGCTGTGGTGCATCGGAGTCTAACACTGGGCCCCCAGTGAAGAGCCAAAGAACAGACTCCCCGAAACGTTACTCTCGTCAATATAAATCGGCATTGCGAATTTTGTATTGAAACAGGATGCAATTTCTGTGTTTCATCGTCAATGTGATGGTCGAAGGGTAACAGTAAACCTGCTGTGGTGCATCGGAGTCCTACACCGACCCCCCAGGGAAAAGCCCAAAACAGATCCCCCGAAATGTTATCTCGTCAATATAGATCGTCATTGCGAATTTTGTATTGAATCCGGATGCAATATCTGTGTTTCATCGTCAAAGTGATGGTCGAAGAGTAACAGTAATCCTGCTGTGGTGCATCGGAGTCTAACACTGACCCCCTGGAAGAGCCAAAGTGCATTCTCTTCGAAACGGTACTCCTGTGGACAGAGATCGGCATTGTGAATTTTGTATTGATTCCCGACGCAATTTCTGTGTCTCATCGTTAATGTGATGGTCGAAGGGATACATTAAACCTGCTGTGGTGATCCGGAGTCACACTCTGAGCCCCCAGGGAAGAGCCGAAAAACAGAATCCCCGAAACGTTACTCTCGTCAATATAAAACTGCATTGCGAATTCTGTATTGAATCCGTATACAATACTGTGTTACATCGTGAATGTGATGGTCGGAGGGTTACAGTAAACCTGCTGTACTGCATCAGAGACTAACACTGATCCCCAGGGAAGAGCCAAAAAACAGACTCCCCGAAACGTTATTTTCGGCAATATAAGTCGGCATTGCGAATTTTGTGTTGAATCCAGATGCAATTTCTTTGTCTTATCTTCAATGTGATGGTCAAAGGGTTACAGTAAACCTGCTTTGGTGCATCAGAGTCTAACACTGATCCCCAGGGAAGAGCCAAAAAATAGACTCCCCGAAACGTTACTCTCGTCAATAAAAATCGGCATTGTGAATTTTGTATTAATCCGGATGCAATTACTGTTTTTCATCGTCAATGTGATAGTCGAAGGTTAACAGTAAACCTCCTGTGGTGCATCGGAGTCTAACACTGACCCCCAGGGAGGAGCCAAAGTACATTCTCTTTTAAACGGTACTCCTGTGGACAGAAATCGGCATTGTGAATTTTGTATTGATTCCCGATGCGATTTCTGTGTTTCATCATCAATGTGAAGGTCGAAGGGATACAATAAACCTGCTGTGGTGCATCGGAGTCACACTCTGAGCCCCCAGGGAAGTGCCAAAGAACAGACTCCCCGAAACGTTACTCTCGTCAATATAAATCGGCATTGCGAATTTTGTATTGAATCCGTATACAATTTCTGTGTTTCATCGTCAATCTGATGGTCGAAGGTAAACAGTAAACCTACTGTGGTGCATCGGAGTCTAACACTGACCCCAGGGAAGAGCCAAAAAACAGACTCCCCGAAACATTACCCTCGTCAATATAAATCGGCATTGCGAATTTTGTATAGAATGCGGATGCAATTTCTGTGTTTCATCGTCAATGTGATGGTCGAAGGGATACAGTAAACCTGCTGTGGTGCATCGGAGTCTAACGCTGACCCCCTGGGCAGAGCGAAACACAGAATCCCCGAAACGTTACTCTCGTCAATATAAATCGGCATTGCAAATTTTGTGTTGAATCCGGATGCAATTTCTGTGTTTCATCTTCAATGTGATGGTCAAAGGGTTACAGTAAACCTGCTGTGGTGCATCAGAATCTTACACTGAACCGCCTGGGAAGAGCCAAATAACCGACACACCGAAACGTTACTCTCGTCAATATAAATCGACATTGCGAATTTTGTATTGAATCCGGATGCAATTTCTTTAATTCATCATCAATGTGATGGTCGAAGGGATACAGTAAACCTACTGTGGGGCATCGGAGTCTAACACTGAGCCCCCAGGGAAGAGCCGAAAAACAGAATCCCCGAAATGTTACTCTCGACAATATAAATCGGCATTGCGAATTTTGTATTGAATCCGTATACAATACTGTGTTTCATCGTGAATGTGATGGTCGGAGGGTTACAGTAAACCTTCTGTGGTGCATCAGAGTCTAACACTGATCCCCAGGAAAAAGCCAAAAAACAGACTCCCCGAAACGTTACTCTCGTCAATAAAAATCGGTATTGCGAATTTTGTATTGAATCCGGATGCAATTTCTGTGGTTCATCGTCAATGTGATGGTCGAAGGGTAACGGTAAACCTGCTGTGGTGCATCGGAGTGTAACACTGGTCCCCCAGGGAAGAGCCAAAGTACATACTCTAAGAAACGGTACTCCTCTGGACAGAAATCGCCATTGTGCATTTTGTATTGAATCCGGATGCAATTTCTGTGTTTCATCGTCAATGTGATGGTCGAAGGGTAACAGTAAACCTGCTGTGGTGCATCGGAGTCTCACACTGAGCCCCCAGGAATGTGCCAAAAAACAGACTCCCCGAGACGTTACTCTCGTCAATATAAATCGGCATTGCAAAATTTGTATTGAGACCGGATGCAATTTCTGTGTATCATCGTCAATGTGATCGTCGAAGCGTTACAGTAAACCTACTGTGGTGCATTGGAGTCTAACACTGGGTCCCCAGGGAAGAGCCAAAGTACATACTCTTCGAAACGGAACTCCTGTGGACAAAAATCGGCACTGTGAATTTTGTGTTGATCCAGATACTATTTCTGTGATCATCGTCAATGTCATGGTCGAAGGGTAACAGTAAACCTCGTGTGGTGCATCGGAGTCTAACACTGGGCCCCCTGGGAAGAGCCAAGGTACATACTCTTCTAAACGGTATTCCTGAGGACAGAATTCGGCATTGTGAATATTGTATTGATTCAGATGCAATTTCTGTGTTTCATCGTCAATGTGAAGGGTCGAAGTGTAACAGTAAACCTGCTGTGGACCATCGGAGTCTAACACTGGGCCCTCAGGGAAGAACCAAAGTACATACTCTTCGAAACGGTACTCTTGTGGGCAGAAAGCGACATTGTGAATTTTGTATTGATCCAGATGCCATTTCTGTGTTTCATCGGCAATGTGATGGTCGAAGGGTAACAGTAAACCTGCTGTGGTGCATCGGAGTCTAACACTGGGCCCCCAGGGAAGAGCCAAAGTACAGACTCCCCGAAACGTTACCCTCGTCAATATAAACCGGCATCGCGAATTTTGTATTGAATCCGGATGCAGTTCATGTGTTATATCATCAATGTGATGGTCGAAGGGTAACAGTAAACCTGCTGTGGTGCATCGGAGTCTAACACTGACCCCCAGGAAAGAGATAAAAAAAGGAATCCCTGAAATATTACTCTCGTCAATATAAATCGGCATTGCGAATTTTGTATTGAATCCGGATGCAATTTCTGTGTTTCATCGTCAATGTGATGGTCGAAGAGTAACAGTAAACCTGCTGTGGTGCAATCGGAGTGTAAAACTGAGACCCCAGGGAAGAGCCAAATAACAGATTCCCCGAAACGTTACTCTCGTCAATATAAATCGGCATTGCGAATTTTTTATTGAATCCGGATGCAATTTCTGTGGTTCATCGTTAATGTGATGGTCGAAGGGTAACGGTAAACCTGCTGTGGTGCATCGGAGTGTAACACTGGGAACTCAGGGAAGAGCCAAAGTACTTTCTTCTCGAAACGGTACTCCTGTGTACAGAAATCGGCATTGTGAAATTTGTATTGAATCCGGATGCAATTTCAGTGTTTCATCGTCAATGTGATGGTCGAAGGTTTTCAGTAAACCTGCTGTGAAGCATCGGTGTCTAACACTTAGACCCCAGGGAAGAGCCAAAAAACAGACTCCACGAAAAGTAACTCTCGTCAATATAAATCGACATAGCGAATTTTGGATTAAAAAGATGCAATTACTTTTTTTCATCGTCAATGTGATAGTCGAAGGTTAACAGTAAAACTCCTGTGGTGCATCGGAGTCTAACACTGACCCCCAGGGAAGAGCCAAGTTCATTCTCTTCGAAACGGTACTCCTGTGGACAGAAATCGGCATTGTGAATTTTGTATTGATTCCCAATGCAATTTCTGTATATCATCGTCAATGTGATGGTCGAAGGGTAACTGTAAACCTGCTGTGGTGCATCGGAGTCCAACACTGGACCCCCAGGGAAGAGCCAAAGTATGTACTCTTCGAAAAGGTACTACTGTGGACAGATATCGGGATTGTGAATTTTGTATTGAATCCGGATGCAATATCTGTGTTTCATCGTCAATGTGAAGGTCGAAGGTTTCCAGTAAACCTGCTGTGCTGCATCGGCGTCTAACACTGAGCCCCCAGGGAAGAGCCAAAAAACGGGCTCCACGAAACGTAACTCTCATCAATATAAATCGGCATTGCGAACTTATTATTGAATCCGGATGCAATTTCTGTGTTTCATCGTCAATATCATGGCGAAGGGTAACAGAAAACCTGCTGTGGTGCATCGGAGACTAAAACAGACCCCCACGGAAGAGCCAAAGACAGACACCCCGAAACGTTACTCTTGTCGAAGGGATACAGTAAACCACCGGTGGTGCATCGGATTCTAACACTGGGCCCCCGGGGAAGAGCCAAAAAACAGATAACCGAAACGTTACTCTCGTCAATATAAATCGGCATTGCGAATTTAGTATTGATCCGGTTGCATTTTCTGTGTTTCATCGTCAATGTCATGGTCGAAGGGTAACAGTAAACCTCCTGCGGTGCATCAGAGCCTAACACTGACCGCCAGGATAGAGCCAAAAAACAGACTCCCCGAAACGTTACCTTCGTCAATATAAATCTGCATTGCGAATTTTGTATTAAATCCAGATGCAATTTCTGTGTTTCATCGTCAATGTGATGGTCGAAGGGTTACAGTATACCAGCTGTGGTGCATCAGAGCCTAACACTGACCGCCAGGATAGAGCCAAAAAACAGACTCCCCGAAACGTTACCTTCGTCAATATAAATCGGCATTGAGAATATTGTGTTGATTCCGGATGCAATATCTATGTTTCATCGTCAATGTGATGGTCGAAGGGTTCCAGTAAACCTGCTGTGCTGCTTCGGCGTCTAACACTGAGCCCCTAGGGAAGAGACAAAAAACAGACTCCACGAAACGTAACTCTCGTCAATATAAAACGGCATTGCGAATTTAGTATTGACTCTGGAGGCAATTTCTGTGTTTCATCGTCAATGTCATGGCGAAGGGTAACAGTAAATTTGCTGTGGTGCATCGGAGACTAACACTGATCCCCAGGGAAGAGCCAAAAAACAGACTCCCCGACATGTTACTTTTGTCAATATTAATCGGCATTGCGAATTTTGTATTGAATCCGGATGCAATAGCTGTGTTTCATCGTCAATGTGATAGTCGAAGGGATACAGTAAACCTGCTGTGGTGAATCGAAGTCTAATACTGGTCCCCCAGGGAAGAGCCAAATTACATACTCTTCGTAACGGGTCTCCTGTGGACAGAAATCGGCATTGTGAATTTTGTATTGATCCGGATGCAATTTCTGTGTTTCATCGTCAATGTGTTGGTCGAAGGGTAACTGTTAACCTGCTGTAGTGCATCGGAGTCTAACACTGAGCCCCCAGGGAAGAGCAAAATAACAGGCTCCCCGAAACGTTACTCTCGTCAGTATAAACTGTCATTGCAAATTTTGTATTGAAACCGGATGCAATTTCTGTATTTCATCGTCAATGAGATGGTCGAAGGGTAACAGTAATCCTGCTGTGGTGCATCGGAGTCTAACACTGAGCTCCCAGGGAAGAGCCAAACTACATACTCATCTAAACCGTTCTCTTGTGAACAGAAATCGGCATTGAGAATTTTGTATTGATCCGGATGCAATTTCTGAATTTCACCGTCAATGTCATGGTCGAAGGGTAACAGCAAACCTGCTGTGGAGCATCGTAGTCTAACACTGGGCCCCCAGGGATGAGCCAAAGTACATACTCTTCGAAACGGTGCTGCTGTGGGCAGGAAAAGATTGTGAATTTTGTATTGATCCAGATGCCATTTCTGTGTATCATCGTCAATGTGACGGTCGAAGGCTAACAGTAAACTTGCTGTGGTGCATTGGAGTCTAACACTGGGCCCCCAGGGAAGAGCCAAAATACATACTCTTCGAAACGGTACTCCTGTGGACAGAAATCGGCATTGTGAAGTTTGTATTGATCCGAGTGCAATATCAGTGTTTCATCGTCAATGTGATGGTCGAAGGGATACAGTAATCCTGCTGAGGTGCATCGGAGCCTATCACTGGGACCCCAGGGAAGAGCCAAAGAACAGACTCCCCGAAACGTTACTCTCGTCATTATAAATCGGCATTGCGAATTTTGTATTGAATCCGGATGCAATTTATTTGTTTCATCGTCAATGTGATGGTCGAAGGGTAACAGTAAACCTGCTGTGGTGCATCGGAGTGTAACACTGACCCCCAGGAAAGAGCCGAAAAAAAAAAGGCTCCCCGAAACGTTACTCTCGTCAGTATAAATCGGCATTGCGAATTTTGTATTGAATCCGGATGCAATTTCTGCGTTTCTTCGTCAATGTGATGGTCGAAGGGTAACAGTAAACCTGCTGTGGTGCATCGGAGACTAACACTGAGCCCCAGGGAAGAGCACAAAACAGACTCCCCGAAACATTACTCTCGTCATTATAAATTGGCATTGCAAATTTTGTATTGACACCGGATGCAATTTCTGTGTTTCATCGTCAATGTGACGGTCGAAGGGTAGCAGTTAACCTGCTGTGGTTCATCAGGGTCTAACACTGGGCCCCCAGGGAAGAGCCAAAGTACATACTCATCGAAACGGTACTCCTGTGGACAGAACACGGCATTGTGAATTTTGTATTGATCCGGATGCAATTTCTGTGTTTCATCATCAATGTGATGGTCGAAGGGTTACAGTAAACCTGCAGTGATGCATCGGAGTCTCACACTAAGCCCCCAGGGAAGAGCAAAAAAAAGACTCCCCGAAACGTTACTCTCGTCAATAAAAATCGGCATTGCAAATTTTGTGTTGAAACCGGATGCAATTTCTGTGTTTCATCGTCAATGTGATGGCCGAAGGGTAACAGTAAATCTGTTGTGGTTCATCGTAGTCTAACACTGATCCCCCAGGGAAGAGCCAAAGTTCAAACTCTTCTAAACCGTACTCCTGTGGACAGAAATCTGTATTGCGAATTTTGTATTGAATCCGGATGCAATTTCTGTGTTTCGTCGTCAATGTGATGGTCGAAGGGTAACAGTAAACCTGCTGTGGTGCATCGGCGTCTAACACTGGGCTCCCAGGGAAGACCCAAAGTACATACCCTTCGAAACGGTACCCCTGTGGACAGAAATCGGTATTGTGAATTTTGAATAGAATCGGGATGCATTTTCTGTGTTTCTACGTCAATGTGATGGTCGAAGGGTAACAGTAAACCTGCTATGGCGCATCAGAGTCTAACACTGGGCCCCCAGGGAAGAGCCAAAGTTCATATCCTTCCAAACGGTACTCCTGTGGACAGAAACCGGCATTTCGAATTTTGTGTTGAATCCGGATGCAATATCTGTGTTTCATCGTCAATGTCATGGTCGAAGGGTAACAGTAAACCTGCTGTGGTGAATCGTAGTCTAACACTGGGCCCCCAGGGAAGAGCCAAAGTACAAACTCTTCTAATTCGTACTCCTGTGGACAGAAATCGGCACTGCGAGTTTTGTATTGAATCCGTATGCAATTTCTGTGTTTCATCGTCAATGTGATGGTCGAAGGGTAACAGTTAACCTGCTGTGGTGCATCGGAGTCTAACACTGGGCCCCCAGGGAAGAGCTAAAGTACATACTCTTCGAAACGGTACTCCTGAGGACAAAAATCGGCAATCAGAATATTGTATTGATCCGGATGCAATTTCTGTTTTTCATCGTCAATGTCATGGTCGAAGTGTAACAGTAAACCTGCTGTGGTGCATAGGAGTCTAACACTAAGCCCCCAGGGAAAAGCTAAAGTACATACTCTGTGAAACGGTACTCCTGAGGACAGAAATCGGCATTGTGTATTTTGTAATGATCCGGATGAATTTTCTGTGTTTCAACGTCATTGTGAAGGTCGTAGGGTAACAATAAACCTGCTGTGTTGCATCGGAGGCTAACCATGGGGCCCAGCGAAGCGGGTAAGTACTTACTCTTCGAAACGCTATTCCTGTGGACAGAAATCGACATTGTGAATTTTGTATTGATTCCCGATGCAATTTCTGTGTTTCATCGTCAGTCGTCATCTTCGAAGTGTAACAGTTAACCTGCTATGCTGCATCGGACTCTAACACTGCGCCCCCAGGGAAGACCCTAAGTACATACTCCTCGAAACAGTGCTCCTGTGGACAGACATTGGCATTGTAAATTTTGTATTGATCCTGGAAGCAATTTCTGTGTTTCATCGTCAATGTGATGGTCGAAGGGAAACAGGAAACCTGCTGTGGTGCATCGGTGTCTAACACTGTGCCCCCAGGTAAGAGCCAAAAAACCGACTCCCCGAAACGTTACTCTCGTCAATATAAATCGGCATAGCGAATTTTGTATTGAATCCGGATGCAATTTCTGTGTTTCACCGTCAATGTGGTGAACGAAGGGTTACAGTAAACATTCTGTGGTGCATCGGTGTCTTACACTGAGCCCCCAGGGGAGAGCAAAGGAACAGACTCCCCGAAACGTTACTCTCGTCAATATAATTCGGCATAGCGAATTTTGTATTGAATCCGGATGCAATTTCTGTGTTTCATCGTCAATCTGATGGTCGAAGGGTAACAGTAAACCTGCTGCGGTGCATCGGAGTCTCACACTAAGCCCCCAGGGAAGAGCCAAAAAACAGACTCCCCGAAACGTTACTCTCGTCAATATAAATCGGCATTGCAAATTTTGTGCTGAAACCGGATGAGATTTCTGTGTTTCATCGTCGATGTGATGGTCGAAGGGAAACATTAAACCTGCTGTGGTGCATCGGAGTCTAACATTGGGACCCAGGGAAAAGCCAAAGTACATACTCTTCGAAACGGTGCTCCTGTTGACAGAAATCGGCATTGTGGATTTTGTATTGATCCGGATGCAATTTCTGTGTTTCATCATCAATGTGATGGTCGAAGGGTAACAGTAAACCTGCTGTGGTGCATGGGAGTCTAACACTGGGCCCCCAGGGAAGAGCCAAAGTACATACTCTTTGAAACGGTACTTCTGTGGACAGAAATCGGCATTGTGAATTTTGTATTGATCCGCATGCAATTTCTGTGTTTCATCATCAATCTGATGGTCGAAGGGTAACAGTAAACCTGCTGCGGTGCATCGGAGTCTCACACTAAGCCCCCAGGGAAGAGCCAAAAAACAGACTCACCGAAAGGTTACTCTCGTCAATATAAATCGGCATTGCAAATTTTGTGTTGAAACCGGATGCAATTTCTGTGTTTCATCGTCAATGTGATGGTCGAAGGGAAACAGTAACCCTGCTGTGTTGCATCGGAGTCTACCACTGAACCCCCAGGGAAGAGACAAATTACATCCTCTTCGAGACGGTACTCCTGTTGACAGAAATCGGCATTGTGAATTTTGTATTGATCCGGATGCAATTTCTGTGTTTCATCGTCAATGTGATGGTCGAAGGGTAACAGTAAACCTGCTGTGGTGCATGGGAGTCTAACACTCGGCCCCCAGGTAAGAGCCAAAGTACATACTCTTTGAAACGATACTTCTGTGGACAGAAATCGGCATTGTGAAATTTGTATTGATCCGGATGCAATTTCTGTGTTTCATCGTCAATCTGATGGTCGAAGGGTAACAGTAAACCTGCTGTGGTGCATCGGAGTCTCACACTAAGCGCCCAGGGAAGAGCCAAACAACAGACTCCCCGAAACGTTACTCTCGTCATTATAAATCGGCTTTGCAATATTGTATTGAAACCGGATGCAATTTCTGTGTTTCTTCGTCAATGTGACGGTCGGAGGGGAATAGTAAACCTGCTGTGGTGCATCGGAGTTTAACACTTTGACCCCAGGGAAGAGCCAAAGTACATAGTCTTCGAAACGGTACTCTTGTGGACAGAAATCGGCATTGTGAATTTTGTATTGAATCCGGATGCAATTTCGGTGTTTCATCGTCAACGAGATGGTCGAAAGGATACAGTTAACCTGCTGTGGTGCATCCGAGTCTAACACTGAGCCCTCAGGGAAGAGCCAAAGACAGTCTCCCCAAAACGTTACTCTCGTCAATATAAATCGGCACTGAGAATTTTGTATTAAATCCGGATGCTATTTCTGTGTTACATCGTTAATGTGATGGTCGAAGGGTAACAGTGAACTTGCTGTGGTGCATCGGAGTCTAACACTGGGCCCCCAGGGAAGAGCCAAAGTACATACTCTTCGAAATAGTGTTGCTGTGGACAGAAATCGGCTTTGAGAATTTTCAATTAAATCCGGATGCAAAATCTGTGTTTCATCGTCAATTTGATGGTCGAAGGGTTACAGTAAACCTGCTGTGGTGCATCGGTGTCTTACACTGAGCCCCCAGGGAAGAGCCAAAAAACAGACTCCCCGAAACGTTACTCTCGTCAATATAAATCGGCATTGCGAATTTGGTATTCAATCCGGATGCAATATCTGTGTTTCATCGTCAATGTGATGGTCGAAGTGTAACAGTAAATCTATAGTGGTGCATCGGAGTCTTACATTGGGCCCACAGGGAAGAACCAAAGTACATACTCTTCGAAACGGTGCTCCTGTTGACAGAAATCGGCATTGTGGATTTTGTATTGATCCGGATGCAATTTCTGTGTTTCATCGTCAATGTGATGGTCGAAAGGTAACAGTAAACCAGCTGTGGTGCATCGGAGTGTAACACTGGGCCCCCAGGAAAGAGCCAAAGTACATACTCTTCGAAACGGTACTTCTCTGGACAGAAATAGGCATTGTGAATTTTGTATTGATCCGGATGCAATGTCTGTGTTTCATCGTCAATGTGATGGTCGAAAAGTTACAGTAAACCAGCTGTGGTGCATCGGAGTCTCACACTGAGCCCCCAGGGAAGAGCCAAAAAACAGACTCCCCGAAACGTTACTCTCGTCAATATAAATCGGCATTGCAAATTTTGTGTTGAAACCGGATGCAATTTCTGTGTTTCATCGTCAATGTGATGGTCAAAGGGTAACAGTAAACCTACTGTGGTGCATCGGAGTGTAACACAGGGCCCCGAGGGAAGAGCCAAAGTACATACTCTTCGAAACGGTACTTCTCTGGACAGAAATCGGCATTGTGAATTTTGTATTGATCCGGATGCAACTTCTGTGTTTCATCGTCAATGTGATGGTCGAAGGGTTACAGTAAACCAGCTGTGGTGCATCGGAGTCTACCACTGAACCCCCAGGGAAGAGACAAATTACATCCTCTTTGAGACGGTACTCCTGTTGACAGAAATCGGCAATGTGAATTTTGTATTGATCCGAATGCAATTTCTGTGTTACATCGTCAATGTCATTGTCGAAGGGATACAGTAAACCTGCTGTGGTGCATCGGTGTCTCACACTGAGCCCCCAGGGAAGAGCCAAAAAACAGTCTCCCCAAAACGTTACTCTCGTCAATATAAATCGGCATTGCGAATTTAGTATTGAATGCGGATAAAGTTTCTGTGTTTAATCGTCAATGTGATGGTCGAAGGGTTACAGTAAACCTGCTGTGGTGCATCGGAGTCTCACACTGAGCCCCCAGGGAAGAGCCAAAGATAAGACTCTCCGAAACGTTACCCTTGTCAATACAAATCGGCATTGCAAATTTTCAATTGAATACGGATGCAATTTCTGTGTTTCATCGTCAATGTGATGATCGAAGGGATACAGTAAACCTGCTGTGGTGCATCGGAGTCTAACACTGTGCCCCCAGAGAAGAGCCAAATAAAAGGCTAACCGAAACGTTGCTCTCGACAATATAAATCGGCATTGTAAATTTTGTACTGAATCCGGATGCAATTTCTGTGTTTCATCGTCAATGTCATTGTCGAAGGGATACAGTAAACCTGCTGTGGTGCATCGGAGTCTAACTATGAGCCCCGAGGGAAGAGCCAAATAACAGACTCTCCGAATCGTTACTCTCGTCAATAAAAATCGGCATTGCGAATTTTGTACTGAATCCGGATGCAATTTCTATGTTTCATCGTCAATGTGATGGTCGAAGGGTAACAGTAAACCTGCTGTGGTGCGTCGGAAACTAGCACTGGGCGCCAGGGAAGTGTACATACTCTTCGAAACGCTACTCCTGTGGACAGAAATCGGCATTGTGAATTTAGTATTGATTCCCGTTGCAATTTCTGTGTTTCATCGTCGATGTGATGGTCGAAGGGTAACTGTAAACCTGCTGTGGTGCATCGGAGTCTAACACTGAGTCCCCAGGGAAGAGCCAAAAAACAGACTACCCGAAACGTTACTCTCGTCAATATAAATCGGCACTGCGAATTTTGTATTGAAACCGAATGCAAATTCTGTGTTTCATCGTCATGGTGATGGTCGAAGGGTAACAGTAAACCTTCCGTGGGGCACTGGAGTCTAACACTGGGTCCCCAGGGAAGAGCCAAAGTACATACTCTTCGAAACGGTAGTCCTGTAGACAGAAATCGGCATTGTGAATTTTGTATTGATCCGGATGCAATTTCTGTGATTCATCGTCAATGTGATGGTCGAAGTGTAACAGTAACCCTGCTGTGGTGCATCGGAGTCTATCACTGGACCCCCAGGGAAGAGCCAAAGTACATAGTCTTCGAAACGGTGCTCCTGTGGACAGAAATCGGCATTGTGAATTTAGTATTGATCCAGATGCAATTTCTGTGTTTCATCGTCAATTTGATGGTCGAAGGGTAACAATAAACCTGCCGTGTTGCATCGGAGTCGAACACTGAGCCCCCAGGGAAGAGCCGTAAAACAGACTCCCCGAAACGTTACTCTCGTCAATATAAATCGGCATTGCGAATTTTGTGTTGAAACCGGATGCAATTTCTGTGTTTCATCGTGAATGTGATGGTCGAAGGGTAACAGTAAACCTGCTGTGGTGCGTTGGAGTCTAACACTGGGCCCCCAGGGAAGAGACAAATTACATACTCTTCGAAACGGTGCTCCTGTGGACAAATTTCGGCATTGTGAATTTTGTATTTATCCGGATGCAATTTCTGTGTTTCATCGTCATTGTGATGGTCGAAGGGTAATAGTAAACCTGCGGAGGTGCATCGGAGTTTACACTGGGCCTCCAGGGAAGAGCCAACGTACATAATCTTCGAAACGGTACTGCTGTGGACAGAAATCGGCATTGTGAATTTTGTATTGATCCGCATGCAATTTCTGTGTTTCATTGTCAATGTTATGGTCGAAGGGTAACAGTCAACATGCCGTGTTGCATCGGAGTCTAACACTGAGGCCCCAGGGAAGAGCCAAAAAACAGGCTCACCGAAATGTTACTCTCGTCAATATAAATTGGCATTGCGAATTTTTTATTGAAACCGGATGCAATTTCTGTGTTTCATCGTCAATGTGATGGTGGAAAGGTAACAGTAAACCTGCTGTGGTGCATCGGAGTCTGACACTGGGCCTCCAGGGAAGAGCCAAATGACAGACTCCCGAAACGTTACTCTCGTCAATATAAATCGGCATTACGAAATTTGTATTGAAACCGGATGCAATTTCTGTGTTTCATCGTCAATGTGATGGTCGAAGGGTCACAGTAAACCTGCTGTGGTGCATCGGAGTCTAACACTGGGCCCTCAGGGAGTAGACAAAATACATACTCTTCGAAACGGTACTCCTGTGGACAGAAACCGGCATTGTGAACATTGTATTGATCCGGATGCAATTTCTGTGTTTCATCGTCAATGTGATGGTCGAAGGGTAACAGTAAACCTACCGTGTTGCATCGGAGTCTAACACTGAGCCCCCAGGGAAGAGCCATAAAACAGACTCCCCCAAAACGTTACTCTCGTCAATATAAATCGGCACTGCGAATTTTGTATTGAAACCGAATGCAAATTCTGTGTTTCATCGTCATGGTGATGGTCGAAGGGTAACCGTAGACCTTCTGTGGTGCACTGGAGTCTAACACTGGGTCCCCAAGGAAGAGCCAAAGTACATACTCGTCGAAACGGTAGTCCTGTAGACAGAAATCGGCATTGTGAATTTTGTATTGATCCGGATGCAATTTCTGTGATTCATCGTCAATGTGATGGTCGAAGTGTAACTGTAACCCTGCTGTGGTGCATCGGAGTCTATCACTGGACCCCCAGGGAAGAGCCAAAGTACATGCTCCTCGAAGCGGTACTCCTGTGGACAGAAATCGGTATTGTAAATTTTGTATAGATGCGCATGCAATTTCTGTGATTCGTCGTCAATGTGATGGTCTAAGGGTAACAGTAAACCTGCCGTGTTGCATCGGAGTCTAACACCGAGCCCCCAGGGAAGAGCCAAAAAACAGACTTCCCGAAACGTTACTCTCGTCAAAATAAATCGGCATTGCGAATTTTGAATTGAAACCGGATGCAATTTCTGTGTTTCATCGTCAATGAGATGGTCGAAGGGTAACAGTAAACCTGCTGTGGTGCATCGGAGTCTAACATATGGCCCCCAGAAAAGAGCCAAACTACATACTCTTCGAAATAGTACTCCTGTGCACAGAAATCGGCATTGTGAATTTTGTATTGATCCGCATGCAATTTCTGTGTTTCATCGTCAATGTGATGGTCGAAGGGTAACGCTAAACCTGCCGTGTTGCATGGGAGTCTAACACTGAGCCCCCAGGTAAGAGCCAAGAACAGACTCCCCGAAACGTTACTCTCGTCAATATAAATCGGCATTGCGAATTTTGTATTGAAACCGGATGCAATTTCCGTGTTTCATCGTCAATGTGATGGTCGAAGGGTAACAGTAAACCTGCTGTGGTGCCTCGGAGTCTAACACTGGGCCCACAGGGAAGAGCCAAAGTACATACTCTTCGAAACGGTACTCCTGTGGACAGAAATTGACATTGTGAATTTTGCATTGATCCGGATCCAATTTCTGTGTTTCGTCGTCAATGTGATAGTCGAAGGGCAACAGTAAACCTGCTGTGGTGGAGTCTCACACTTAGCCCCCAGGGAAGAGCCAAAAAACAGGCTCCCCGAAACGTAAATCTCGTCAATATAAATCAGCATTGCGAATTTTGTATTGAAACCAATTGTAATTTCTGTGTTTCATCGTCAATGTGATGGTCGAAGGGTGACAGTAAAACTGCTGTGGTGCATCGGAGTCTCACACTGGGCCCCCAGGGTAGAGCAAAAGTACATACTCTTCGAAATGGTACTCCCGGGAACAGAAATCGGCATTGTGAATTTTGTATTGATCCGGATGCAATTTCTGTGTTTCATCGCCAATGTGATGGTCGAAGGGTAACAACTAACCTGCTGTGGTGCATCGGAGTCTCACACTGAGCCCCCACGGAAGAGCCAAAGAACAGACTCCCCGAAACGTTACTCTCGTCAATATAAGTCGGCATAACGAATTTTGTATTGAAACCGGATGCAATTTCTGCGTTTCATCGTCAATGTGATGGTCGAAGGGTAACAGAAAACCTCCTGTGGTGCACCGGAGTCTCACACTGAGTCCCCAGGGAAGAGCCAAAAAACAGACTTCCCGAAACGTTACTCTCGTCAAAATAAATCGGCATTGCGAATTTTGAATTGAAACCGGATGCAATTTCTGTGTTTCATCGTCAATGAGATGGTCGAAGGGTAACAGTAAACCTGCTGTGGTGCATCGGAGTCTAACATATGGCCCCCAGAAAAGAGCCAAACTACATACTCTTCGAAATAGTACTCCTGTGCACAGAAATCGGCATTGTGAATTTTGTATTGATCCGCATGCAATTTCTGTGTTTCATCGTCAATGTGATGGTCGAAGGGTAACGCTAAACCTGCCGTGTTGCATGGGAGTCTAACACTGAGCCCCCAGGTAAGAGCCAAGAACAGACTCCCCGAAACGTTACTCTCGTCAATATAAATCGGCATTGCGAATTTTGTATTGAAACCGGATGCAATTTCTGTGTTTCATCGTCAATGTGATGGTCGAAGGGTAACAGTAAACCTGCTGTGGTGCCTCGGAGTCTAACACTGGGCCCACAGGGAAGAGCCACAGTACATACTCTTCGAAACGGTACTCCTGTGGACAGAAATTGACATTGTGAATTTTGCATTGATCCGGATGCAATTTCTGTGTTTCGTCGTCAATGTGATAGTCGAAGGGCAACAGTAAACCTGCTGTGGTGGAGTCTCACACTTAGCCCCCAGGGAAGAGCCAAAAGCAGGCTCCCCGAAACGTAAATCTCGTCAATATAAATCAGCATTGCGAATTTTGTATTGAAACCAATTGTAATTTCTGTGTTTCATCGTCAATGTGATGGTCGAAGGGTGACAGTAAAACTGCTGTGGTGCATCGGAGTCTCACACTGGGCCCCCAGGGTAGAGCAAAAGTACATACTCTTCGAAATGGTACTCCCGGGAACAGAAATCGGCATTGTGAATTTTGTATTGATCCGGATGCAATTTCTGTGTTTCATCGCCAATGTGATGGTCGAAGGGTAACAACTAACCTGCTGTGGTGCATCGGAGTCTCACACTGAGCCCCCACGGAAGAGCCAAAGAACAGACTCCCCGAAACGTTACTCTCGTCAATATAAGTCGGCATTACGAATTTTGTATTGAAACCGGATGCAATTTCTGCGTTTCATTGTCAATGTGATGGTCGAAGGGTAACAGAAAACCTCCTGTGGTGCATCGGAGTCTCACACTGAGTCCCCAGGGATGAGCCAAAAAACACACTCCACGAAACGTTACTCTCGTCAAAATAAATCCGCATTGCGAATTTTGTATTGAAACCGGATGCAATTTCTGTGTTTCATCGTCAATGTGATGGTCGAAGGGTAACAGTTAACCTGCTGTGGTGCATCGGAGTCTAACACTGGGCCCCCAAGGAAGAGCCAAAGTACATACTCTTCGAATCGGTACTCCTGCGGACAGAAATCGGCATTGTGAATTTTGTATTGATCCGGATGCAATTTCTGTGTTTCATCGTCAATATGATGGTCGAAGGGTAACAGTAAACGTGCTGTAGTGTATCGGAGTCTCACACCGAGCCCCCAGGGAAGAGCCAAACAACAGACTCCCCGAAACGTTACTCTCGTCAATATAAATCGGCATTGCGAATTTTGAATTGAAACCGGATGCAAAATCTGTGTTTCATCGACAATGTGATGCTCGAAGGGTAATAGTAAACCTGCTGTGGTGCATCGGAGTCTCACACTGAGCCCCCAGGGAAGAGCCAAATAACAGACTCCCCGATTCGTTACTCTCGTCAATATAAATCGTCACTGCGAATTTTGTATTGAAACCGGATGCAATATCTGTGTTTCATCGTCAATGTGATGGTCGAAGGATAACAGTAAAGTTGCCGTCTTGCATCGGAGTCTAACACTGAGCCCCCAGGGACGAGCAATAAAACAGATTCCCCGAAAAGTTACCCCGTCAATATAAATCGGCATTGCGAATTTTGTATTGAAACCGCATGCAATTTCTGTGTTTCATCGTCAATTTGATGGTCGAAGGGTAACAGTAAACGTGCTGTAGTCCATTGGAGTCTCACACTGAGCCCCCAGGGAAGAGCCAAAGAAAGTCTCCCCGAAACAATACTCTCGTCAATATAAATAGGCATTGCGAATTTTGTATTGAAACCGGATGCAATTTCTGTATTTCATCGTCAATGTGATGTTCGAAGGGTAACAGTAAACCTGCTGTGGTGCATCGGAGTCTCACACTGAGCCCCCAGGGAAGAGCCAAATTACAGGCTCCCCAAAACGTTACTCTCGTCAATATAAATCAGCATTGCGAATTTTTTTATTGAAACCGGATGCAATTTCTGTGTTTCATTGTCAGTGTGATGGTCGAAGGGTAACAGTAATCCTTCTGTGGTGCATCGGAGTCTCACACTGGGCCCCCAGGGAAAGGCCATAGTACATACTCTTCGAAACGGTGCTCCTGTGGACACATATCGGCATTGTGAATTTTGTATTGATCCGGATGCAATTTCTGTGTTTCATCGTCAATGTGATGATCGAAGGCTAACAGTAAACCTGCTGTGGTGCATCGGCGTTTACACTGGGTCCCCAAGAAAGAGCCAAAGTACATACTCTTCGAAACGGTACTGCTGTGGACAGAAATCGGCATTGTGAATTTTGTGTTGATCCGCATGCAATTTCTGTGTTTCATTGTCAATGTGATGGTCGAAGGGTAACAGTAAACCTGCCGTGTTGCGTCGGAGTCTAACACTGAGCCCCCCAGGGAAGAGCCAAAAAACAGACTCCCCGAAACGTTACTCTCGTCAATAGAATTCGGCATTGCGAATTTTGTGTTGAAACCGGATGCTATTTCTGTGTTTCACCATCAATGTGATGGTCGAAGGGTAACAGTAAACCTGCTGTGGTGCATCGGAGGCTAACACTGAGCCCGCAGGGAGAGCAAAAAAAAAGACTCCCCAAAACGTTACTTTCGTCAATATAAATCGGCATTGCGAATTTTGTATTGAAACCGGACGCAATTTCTGTGTTTCATCGTCAATGTGATGCTCGAAGGGTAACAGTAAACCTGCTGTGGTGCATCGGAGTCTATAACTGAGGCCCCAGGGAAGAGCCAAAAAACAGACTCCCCGAAACGTTACTCTTGTCAATATAAATCGGCATTGCGAATTTTATATTGAAACCGGATGTAATTTCTGTGTTTCATCGTCAATGTGACGATCGAAGGGTAACAGTACCTTCTGTGGTGCATCGGAATCTAACACTGGGCCCCAAGGAATGAGCCAAAGTACGTATTCTTCGAAACGGTACTCATGTGGACAGTAATTGGCATTGTGAATATTGTATTGATCCGGATGCAATTTCTAAGTATCATCGTCAATGTCATGAACGATGGGTAACAGAAAACCTGCTATGGTGCATCGGAGTCTCGCACTGAGCCCCCAGGGAAGAGCCAAAAAACAGACTCCCCTAAACGTTACTCTCGTCAGTATAAATCGGCATTGCGAATTTTGTATTGAAACCGGATGTAATTTCTGTGTTTCATCGTCAATGTGACGGTCGAAGGGTAACAGTACCTGCTGTGGTGCATCGGAATCTAACACTGGGCCCCAAGGCATGAGCCAAAGTACATACTCTTCGAAACGGTACTCCTGTGGACAGTAATTGGCATTGTGAATATTGTATTGATCCGGATGCAATTTCTAAGTTTCATCGTCAATCTCATGAACGATGGGTAACTGTAAACCTGCTGTGGTGCATCGGAGTCTAACACTGAGCCCGCAGGGAGAGCCAAAAAAAAAGACTCCCCAAAACGTTACTTTCGTCAATATAAATCGGCATTGCGAATTTTATTGAAACCGGACGCAATTTCTGTGTTTCATCGTCAATGTGATGCTCGAAGGGTAACAGTAAACCTGCTGTGGTGCATCGGAGTCTAAAACTGAGGCCCCAGGGAAGAGCCAAAAAACAGACTCCCCGAAACGTTACTCTCGTCAATATAAGTCGGCATTGCGAATATTGTATTGAAACCGGATGCAATTTCTGTGTTTCATTGTCATTGTGATGGTTGAAGGGTAACAGTAAACCTACTGTAGTTTATCGGAGTCACACAATGAGCCCCCAGGGAAGAGCCGAAAAACAGTCTAGCCGAAAAGTTACTCTCGTCAATATAAATCGGCATTGCGAATTTTGTATTGAAACCGGATTCAATTTCTGTGTTTCATCGTCAATGTGATGGTCGAAGGGTAACAGTAAACCTGCTGCGGTGCATCGGAGTCTAACACTGGGCCCCAAGGGCAGAGCCAAAGTACATACTCTTCGAAACGGGTCTCCTGTGGACAGAAATCGGCATTGTGAATTCTGTATTGATCCGCATGCAATTTCTCTGTTTTAATGTCAATGTGATGGTCGAAGGGTAACAGTAAACCTGCCATGTTGCATCGGAGTCTAACACTGAGCCCCCAGAGAAGAGAAAAAAACAGACTCCCCGAAACGTTACTCTCATCAATATAAATCGGCATTGCGAATTTTGTATTGAACCCGGATGCAATTTCTGTGTTTTATCGTCCATGTGATGGTCGAAGTGTAACAGTAAGTATGCCGTGTTGCATCGAAGTCAAACACTGAGCCCCCAGGGAAGAGCCAAAGAACAGACTCCCCGAAACGATACTCTCGTCAATATAAGTCTGCATTGCGAATTTTGTATTGAAACCGGATGCAATTTCTGTGATTCATCGTAAAAGTGATGGTCGAAGGGTAGCAGTAAACCTGCTGTGGTGCATCGGAGTCTAACACTGGGCCGCAAGGGAAGAGCCAAAGTAAATACTCTTCGAAACGGTACTCCTGTGGACAGTAATCGGCATTGTGAATTTTGCATTGATCCGGATGCAATTTCTAAGTTTCATCGTCAATGTGATGGTCGAAGGGTATCAGTAAACCTGCTGTGGTGCTTCGGAGTCTCACACTGAGGTCCCAGGTAAGAGCCAAAGAACAGACTCCCCGAAAGATTAATCTCGTCAATATAAGTGGCATTGCGAATTTTGTATTGGAACCGGCTTCAATTTCTGTGTTTCATCGTCAATGTGATGGTCGATGGGTAACAGTAAACCTGCTGTCGTGCATCGGAGTCTCACACTGAGCCCCCAGGGAAGAGCCGAAAATCAGACTCCCCGAAAAGTTACTCACGTCAATATAAATCGACATTGCAAATTTTGTACTAAAACCGGATGCAATATCTGTGTTTCATCGTCAATGTGATGGTTGAAGTGTAACAGTAAACCTGCCGTGTTGCTTCGGAGTCTAACACTGAGCCCCCAGGGGAGAGCCGAAAAACAGACTCCCCGAAACGTTACTCTCGTCAATATAAATGGGCATTGCGATTTTTGTATTGAAACCGGAAGCAATTTCTGTGTTTCATCGTCAATGTGATGGTCGAAGTGTTACAGTAAACCTGTCGTGTTGGATCGGAGTCTAACACTGCGCCCCCAGGGAAGAGCCAAAAAACAGACTCCCCGAAACGTTAGACTCGTCTATAGAAATCGGCATTGCGAATTTTGTATTGAAACCGGATGCAATTTCTGTGTTTCATCGTCAATGTGATGGTCGAAGGGTAACAGTAAACCTGCTGTGGTGCATCGGAGTCTCACGCTGAGCCCCCAGTGAAGATCGAAAGAACAGACTCCCCGAAACGTTACTCTCGTCAATATAAAAAGGATTGCGATTTTTGTATTGAAACCGGATTATATTTCTGTGTTGCATCGTCAATGTGATGGTCGAAGGGTAACAGTAAACCTGCCGTGTTGCATCGGAGTCTAACACTGTGCCCTCAGGGAAGAGCCGGAAAAAAGGCTCCCCGAAACGTTACTCACGTCAATATAAATCAGCATTGCGAATTTTGTATTAAACCGGATGCAATTTCTGTGTATCATCGTCAATGTGATGGTCGTAGGGTAACAGTAAACCTACTGTGGTGCATCGGAGACTCACACTGAGCCCCCAGGTAAGATCCAAAAAACAGACTCCACTAAACGTTACTCTCGTCAATATAAATCGGCATTGCGAATTTTGTATTGAAACCGGATGCAATTTCTGTGTTTCATCGTCAATGTGATGGTCGAAGGGTAACAGTAATCCTGCTGTGGTGCATCGGAGTCTGACACTGGGCCCCAAGGGATGAGCCAAAGTACATACTCTGTCCTGTGGACAGTAATCGGCATTGTGAATTTTGTATTGATCCGGATGCAATTTCTAAGTTTCATCGTCAAAGTCATGGACGATGGGTTACAGAAAACCTGCTGTGGTGCATCGGAGTCTCACACCGAGCCCCCAGGGAAGAGTCAAAAAACAGACTCCATAAAACGTTACTCTCGTCAATATAAATCGGCATTGCGAATTTTGTATTATACCGGATGCAATTTCTGTGTTTCATCGTCAATGTGATGGTCTAAGGGTAACAGAAAAACTTGCTGTGGTGCATCGGAGTCTCACACTGAGGCCCCAGGGAAGAGCCAAAGAACAGACTCCCCGAAACATTAATCTCGTCAATTTAAATGGCATTGCGAATTTTGTATTGAAACCGGATTCAATTTCTGTGTTTCATCGTCAATGTGATGGTGGAAGGGTATCAGTAAACCAGCCGTGTTGCATCGGAGTCTAACACTGAGGTCCCAGGGAAGAGCCAAAAAACAGACTCCCCGAAACGTTACTCTCGTCAATATAAATCGGCATTGCGAAGTTAGTATTGAAACCGGATGCAATTTCTGTGTTTCATCGTCAATGTGATGGTCGAAGGGTATCAGAAAACCTGCTGTAGTGCATCGGAGTCTAACACTGGGCCCCAAGGGAAGAGGTCAAAGTACATACTCTTCGAAACGGGTCTCCTGTGGACGAAATCGGCATTGTGAATTCTGTATTGATCCGGATGCAATTTCTGTGTTTAATTGTCAATGTGATGGTCGAAGGGTAACAGTAAACCTGCCTTGTTGCATCGGAGTCTAACACTGAGCCCCCAGAGAAGAGCCAAAAAAGACTCCCTGAAACGTTACTCTCGTCAATATAAATCGGCATTGCGAAATTTGTATTGAAACCGGTTGCAATTTCTGTGTTTCATCGTCAATGTGATGGTCGAACGGTAACAGTAAACCTGCTGTGGTTAACGGAGTCTAACGCTGAGATCCCAGGGAAGAGCCAAATAACAGACTCCCCGAAACGTTACTCTCATCAATATTAATCGGCATTGCAAATTTTGTATTGAAACCGGATGCAACTTCTGTGTATCATCGTCAATGTGATGGTCGTAGGGCAACAGTAAACCTACTGTGGTGCATCGGAGACTCACACTGAGCCCCCAGGGAAGATCCAAAAAACAGACTCCGCTAAACGTTACTCTCGTCAATATAAATCGGCATTGCGAATTTTGTGTTGAACCCAGACGCAATTTCTGTGTTTCATCGTCAATGTGATGGTCGAAGTGTAACAGAAAATATTCCGTGTTGCATCGGAGTCTAACACTGAGCCCACAGGGACGAGCCAAATAACAGACATCCCGAAACGTTACTCTTGTCAATATAAATCGGCATTGCGATTATTGTATAGAAACCGGGTGCAATATCTGTGTTTCATCGTCAATGTGATGGTCGAAGGGTAACAGCAAACCTGCTGTGGTGCATCGGAGACTCACACTGAGCCCCCAGGGAAGATCCAAAAAACAGACTCCACGAAACGTTACTCTCGTCAATATAAATCGGCATTGCGAATTTTGTATTGAACCCGGATGCTATTTCTGTGTTTCATCGTCAATGTGATGGTCGAAGTGTAACAGTAAATATGCCGTGTTGCATCGGAGTCTAACACTGAGCCCCCAGGGAAGAGCCGAAAAACAGACTCCCTGAAACAATACTCTCGTCAATATAAGTCAACATTGCGAATTTTGTATTGAAACCTGATGCAATTTCTGTGTTTCATCGTCAATGTGATGGTCGAAGGGTAACAGTAAACCTGCTGTGGTGCATCGGAGTCTCACACTGAGCCCCCAGGGAAGAGTCGAAAAAGAGACTCCCCGAAAGGTTACTGTCGTCAATATAAATCGGCATTGCAAATTCTGTGTTGAACCCAGACGCAATTTCGGTGTTTCATCGTCAATGTGATGGTCGACGTGTGACAGAAAATATTCCGTGTTGCATCGGAGTCTAACACTGAGCCCCCAGGGAAGAGCCAAAAAACAGACTCCCTGAAACGTTACTCTCGTCAATATAAATCGGCATTGCGAAATTTGTAATGAAACCGGATGCAATTTCTGTGTTTCATCGTCAATGTGATGGTCGAAGGGTAACAGTAAACCTGCTGTGGTGCTTGGGAGTCTCACACTGAGGTCCCAGGGAAGAACCAAAGAACAGACTCCCCGAAAGATTAATCTCGTCAATATAAGTGGCATTGCGAATTTTGTATTGGAACCGGCTTCAATTTCTGTGTTTCATCGTCAATGTGATGGTCGATGGGTAACAGTAAACCTGCTGTCGTGCATCGGAGTCTCACACTGAGCCCCCAGGGAAGAGCCGAAAATCAGACTCCCCGAAAAGTTACTCACGTCAATATAAATCGACATTGCAAATTTTGTACTAAAACCGGATGCAATATCTGTGTTTCATCGTCAATGTGATGGTTGAAGTGTAACAGTAAACCTGCCGTGTTGCTTCGGAGTCTAACACTGAGCCCCCAGGGGAGAGCCGAAAAACAGACTCCCCGAAACGTTACTCTCGTCAATATAAATGGGCATTGCGATTTTTGTATTGAAACCGGAAGCAATTTCTGTGTTTCATCGTCAATGTGATGGTCGAAGTGTTACAGTAAACCTGTCGTGTTGGATCGGAGTCTAACACTGCGCCCCCAGGGAAGAGCCAAAAAACAGACTCCCCGAAACGTTAGACTCGTCTATAGAAATCGGCATTGCGAATTTTGTATTGAAACCGGATGCAATTTCTGTGTTTCATCGTCAATGTGATGGTCGAAGGGTAACAGTAAACCTGCTGTGGTGCATCGGAGTCTCACGCTGAGCCCCCAGTGAAGATCGAAAGAACAGACTCCCCGAAACGTTACTCTCGTCAATATAAAAAGGATTGCGATTTTTGTATTGAAACCGGATTATATTTCTGTGTTGCATCGTCAATGTGATGGTCGAAGGGTAACAGTAAACCTGCCGTGTTGCATCGGAGTCTAACACTGTGCCCTCAGGGAAGAGCCGGAAAAAAGGCTCCCCGAAACGTTACTCACGTCAATATAAATCAGCATTGCGAATTTTGTATTAAACCGGATGCAATTTCTGTGTATCATCGTCAATGTGATGGTCGTAGGGTAACAGTAAACCTACTGTGGTGCATCGGAGACTCACACTGAGCCCCCAGGTAAGATCCAAAAAACAGACTCCACTAAACGTTACTCTCGTCAATATAAATCGGCATTGCGAATTTTGTATTGAAACCGGATGCAATTTCTGTGTTTCATCGTCAATGTGATGGTCGAAGGGTAACAGTAATCCTGCTGTGGTGCATCGGAGTCTGACACTGGGCCCCAAGGGATGAGCCAAAGTACATACTCTGTCCTGTGGACAGTAATCGGCATTGTGAATTTTGTATTGATCCGGATGCAATTTCTAAGTTTCATCGTCAAAGTCATGGACGATGGGTTACAGAAAACCTGCTGTGGTGCATCGGAGTCTCACACCGAGCCCCCAGGGAAGAGTCAAAAAACAGACTCCATAAAACGTTACTCTCGTCAATATAAATCGGCATTGCGAATTTTGTATTATACCGGATGCAATTTCTGTGTTTCATCGTCAATGTGATGGTCTAAGGGTAACAGAAAAACTTGCTGTGGTGCATCGGAGTCTCACACTGAGGCCCCAGGGAAGAGCCAAAGAACAGACTCCCCGAAACATTAATCTCGTCAATTTAAATGGCATTGCGAATTTTGTATTGAAACCGGATTCAATTTCTGTGTTTCATCGTCAATGTGATGGTGGAAGGGTATCAGTAAACCAGCCGTGTTGCATCGGAGTCTAACACTGAGGTCCCAGGGAAGAGCCAAAAAACAGACTCCCCGAAACGTTACTCTCGTCAATATAAATCGGCATTGCGAAGTTAGTATTGAAACCGGATGCAATTTCTGTGTTTCATCGTCAATGTGATGGTCGAAGGGTATCAGAAAACCTGCTGTAGTGCATCGGAGTCTAACACTGGGCCCCAAGGGAAGAGGTCAAAGTACATACTCTTCGAAACGGGTCTCCTGTGGACGAAATCGGCATTGTGAATTCTGTATTGATCCGGATGCAATTTCTGTGTTTAATTGTCAATGTGATGGTCGAAGGGTAACAGTAAACCTGCCTTGTTGCATCGGAGTCTAACACTGAGCCCCCAGAGAAGAGCCAAAAAAGACTCCCTGAAACGTTACTCTCGTCAATATAAATCGGCATTGCGAAATTTGTATTGAAACCGGTTGCAATTTCTGTGTTTCATCGTCAATGTGATGGTCGAACGGTAACAGTAAACCTGCTGTGGTTAACGGAGTCTAACGCTGAGATCCCAGGGAAGAGCCAAATAACAGACTCCCCGAAACGTTACTCTCATCAATATTAATCGGCATTGCAAATTTTGTATTGAAACCGGATGCAACTTCTGTGTATCATCGTCAATGTGATGGTCGTAGGGCAACAGTAAACCTACTGTGGTGCATCGGAGACTCACACTGAGCCCCCAGGGAAGATCCAAAAAACAGACTCCGCTAAACGTTACTCTCGTCAATATAAATCGGCATTGCGAATTTTGTGTTGAACCCAGACGCAATTTCTGTGTTTCATCGTCAATGTGATGGTCGAAGTGTAACAGAAAATATTCCGTGTTGCATCGGAGTCTAACACTGAGCCCACAGGGACGAGCCAAATAACAGACATCCCGAAACGTTACTCTTGTCAATATAAATCGGCATTGCGATTATTGTATAGAAACCGGGTGCAATATCTGTGTTTCATCGTCAATGTGATGGTCGAAGGGTAACAGCAAACCTGCTGTGGTGCATCGGAGACTCACACTGAGCCCCCAGGGAAGATCCAAAAAACAGACTCCACGAAACGTTACTCTCGTCAATATAAATCGGCATTGCGAATTTTGTATTGAACCCGGATGCTATTTCTGTGTTTCATCGTCAATGTGATGGTCGAAGTGTAACAGTAAATATGCCGTGTTGCATCGGAGTCTAACACTGAGCCCCCAGGGAAGAGCCGAAAAACAGACTCCCTGAAACAATACTCTCGTCAATATAAGTCAACATTGCGAATTTTGTATTGAAACCTGATGCAATTTCTGTGTTTCATCGTCAATGTGATGGTCGAAGGGTAACAGTAAACCTGCTGTGGTGCATCGGAGTCTCACACTGAGCCCCCAGGGAAGAGTCGAAAAAGAGACTCCCCGAAAGGTTACTGTCGTCAATATAAATCGGCATTGCAAATTCTGTGTTGAACCCAGACGCAATTTCGGTGTTTCATCGTCAATGTGATGGTCGACGTGTGACAGAAAATATTCCGTGTTGCATCGGAGTCTAACACTGAGCCCCCAGGGAAGAGCCAAAAAACAGACTCCCTGAAACGTTACTCTCGTCAATATAAATCGGCATTGCGAAATTTGTAATGAAACCGGATGCAATTTCTGTGTTTCATCGTCAATGTGATGGTCGAAGGGTAACAGTAAACCTGCTGTGGTTAACGGAGTTTAACGCTAAGACCCCAGGGAGGAGCCAAATAGCAGACTCCCCGAAACGTTACTCTAATCAATATAAATCGGCATTGCGAATTTTGTATTGAACCCGGATAAAATTTCTGAGTTTCATCGTCAATGTGATGGTCGAAGTGTAACAGTAAATATGCCGTGTTGCATCAGAGTCAAACACTGAGCCCCCAGGAAAGAGCCAAAAAACAGACTCCCCGAAACGATACTCTCGTCAATATAAGTCTGCATTGCGAATTTTGTATTGAAACCGGATGCAATTTCTGTGTTTCATCGTCAATGTGATGGTCGAAGGGTAACAGTAAACCAGCTGTGGTGCATCGGAGTCTCACACTGAGCCCCCAGGGAAGAATCGAAAAAGAGACTCCCCGAAAGGTTACTGTCGTCAATATAAATCGGCATTGCGAATTTTGTGATGAACCCAGACGCAATTTCTGTGTTTCGTCGTCAATGTGATGGTCGAAGTGTAACAGAAAATATTCCGTGTTGCATCGGAGTCTAACACTGAGCCCCCAGGGAAGAGCTAAAGAACAGACTCCTCGAAACCTTACACTCGTCAATATAAATCGGCATTACAAATTTTGTATTGAAACCGGATGCAATTTCTGTGTTTCATCGTAAATGTGATGGTCGAAGGGTAACAGTAAACCTGCTGTGGTTAACGGAGTCTAACGCTGTGACCCCAGGGAAGAGGCAAAAAGCAGACTCCCCGAAACGTTACTCTCATCAATAGAAATCGGCATTGCGAATTTTGTATTGAAACCGGATGCAATTTCTGTGTTTCATCCTCAATGTGATGGTCGAAGGGTAACAGTAAACCTGCTGTGGTTAACGGAGTTTAACGCTGAGACCCCAGGGAAGAGCCAAAAAACAGACTCCCCGAAACGTTACTCTCATCAATATAAATCGGCATTGCGAATTTTGTATTGAACCCGGATGCAATTTCTGTGTTTCATCGTCAATGTGATGGCCGAAGTGTAACAGTAAGTATGCCGTGTTGCATCGAAGTCAAACACTGAGCCCCCAGGGAAGAGCCAAAGAACAGACTCCCCGAAACGATACTCTCGTCAATATAAGTCTGCATTGCTAATTTTGTATTGAAACCGGATGCAATTTCTGTGATTCATCGTCAATGTGATGGTCGAAGGGTAAAAGTAAACCTGCTGTGGTGCATCGGAGTCTAACACTGGGCCGCAAGGGAAGAGCCAAAGTAAATACTCTTCGAAACGGTACTCCTGTGGACAGTAATCGGCATTGTGAATTTTGCATTGATCCGGATGCAATTTCTAAGTTTCATCGTCAATGTGATGGTCGAAGGGTATCAGTAAACCTGCTGTGGTGCTTCGGAGTCTCACACTGAGGCCCCAGGGAAGAGCCAAAGATCAGACTCCCCGAAAGATTAATCTTGTCAATATAAGTGGCATTGCGAATTTTGTATTGAAACCGGATTCAATTTCTGTGTTTCATCGTCAATGTGATGGTCGAAGGGTAACAGTAAAACTGCTGTGGTGCATCGGAGTCTAACACTGGGCCCCAAGGGAAGAGGCAAAGTAATTACTCTTCGAAACGGTACTCCTGTGGACAGTAATCGGCATTGTGAATTTTGCATTGATCCGGATGCAATTTCTAAGTTTCATCGTCAATGTGATGGTCGAAGGGTATCAGTAAACCTGCTGTGGTGCTTCGGAGTCTCACACTGAGGCCCCAGGGAAGAGCCAAAGAACAGACTCCCCGAAAGATTAATCTTGTCAATATAAGTGGCATTACAAATTTTGTATTGAAACCGGATGCAATTTCTGTGTTTCATCGTAAATGTGATGGTCGAAGGGTAACAGTAAACCTGCTGTGGGTAACGGAGTCTAACGCTGTGACCCCAGGGAAGAGGCAAAAAGCAGACTCCCCGAAACGTTACTGTCTTCAATAGAAATCGGCATTGCGAATTTTGTATTGAAACCGGATGCAATTTCTGTGTTTCATCTTCAATGGGATGGTCGAAGGGTAACAGTAAACCTGCTGTGGTTAACGGAGTTTAACGCTGAGACCCCAGGGAAGAGCCAAAAAACAGACTCCCCAAAACGTTACTCTCATCAATATAAATCGGCATTGCGAATTTTGTATTGAACCCGGATGCAATTTCTGTGTTTCATCGTCAATGTGATGGTCGAAGTGTAACAGTAAGTATGCCGTGTTGCATCGAAGTCAAACACTGAGCTCCCAGGGAAGAGCCAAAGAACAGACTCCCCGAAACGATACTCTCGTCAATATAAGTCTGCATTGCGAATTTTGTATTGAAACCGGATGCAATTTCTGTGATTCATCGTCAATGTGATGGTCGAAGGGTAACAGGAAACCTGCTGTGGTGCATCGGAGTCTAACACTGGGCCGCAAGGGAAGAGCCAAAGTAAATACTCTTCGAAACGGTACTCCTGTGGACAGTAATCGGCATTGTGAATTTTGCATTGATCCGGATGCAATTTCTAAGTTTCATCGTCAATGTGATGGTCGAAGGGTATCAGTAAACCTGCTGTGATGCTTCGGAGTCTCACACTGAGGCCCCAGGGAAGAGCCAAAGAACAGACTCCCCGAAAGATTAATCTTGTCAATATAAGTGGCATTGCGAATTTTGTATTGAAACCGGATTCAATTTCTGTGTTTCATCGTCAATGTGATGGTCGAAGGGTAACAGTAAACCTGCTGTGGTTAACTGAGTCTAACGCTAGGCCCCCAGGGAAAAGCCGAAAAACAGACTCCCCGAAACGTTACTCTCATCAATATAAATCGGCATTGCGAATTTTATATTGAAACTGGATGCAACTTCTGTGTATCATCGTCAATGCGATGGCCGTAGGGTAACAGTAAACCTACTGTGGTGCATCGGAGGCTCACACTGAGCCCCCAGGGAAGATCCAAAGAACAGACTCCACGAAACGTTACTCTCGTCAATATAAATCGGCATTGCGAATTTTGTATTGAAACCGGATGCAATTTCTGTGATTCATCGTCAATGTGATGGTCGAAGGGTAACAGTAAACCAGCTGTGGTGCATCGGAGTCTCACACTGAGCCCCCAGGGAAGAATCTAAAAAGAGACTCCCCGAAAGGTTACTGTCGTCAATATAAATCGGCATTGCGAATTTTGTGATGAACCCAGACGCAATTTCTGTAATTCATCGTCAATGTGATGGTCGAAGTGTAACAGAAAATATTCCGTGTTGCATCGGAGTCTAACACTGAGCCCCCAGGGAAGAGCCATAAAACAGACTCCCCGAAACGATACTCTCGTCAATATAAATCTGCAGTGCTAATTTTGTATTGAAACCAAATGCAATTTCTGAGTTTCATCGTCAATGTGATGGTCGAAGGGTAACAGTAAACCTGCTGTGGTTAACGGAGTCTAACGCTGTGACCCCAGGGAAGAGCCAAAAAACAGACTCCCCGAAACGTTACTCTCATCAATAGAAATCGGCATTGCGAATTTTGTATTGAAACCGGATGCAATTTCTGTGTTTCATCTTCAATGTGATGGTCGAAGGGTAACAGTAAACCTGCTGTGGTTAACGGAGTTTAACGCTGAGACCCCAGGGAAGAGCCAAAAAACAGACTCCCCGAAACGTTACTCTGGTCAATAGAAATCGGCATTGCGATTATTGTATAGAAACCGGATGCAATTTCTGTGTTTCATCGTCAATGTGATGGTCGAAGAGTTACAGCAAACCTGCCGTGTTGCATCGAAGTCTAATACTGATCCCCCAGGGAAGAGCTAAAGAACAGACTCCCCGAAACCTTACACTCGGCAATATAAATCGGCATTACAAATTTTGTATTGAAACCGGATGCAATTTCTGTGTTTCATCGTAAATGTGATGGTCGAAGGGTAAGAGTAAACCTGCTGTGGTTAACGGAGTCTAACGCTGTGACCCCAGGGAAGAGGCAAAAAGCAGACTCCCCGAAACGTTACTCTCATCAATAGAAATCGGCATTGCGAAATTTGTATTGAAATCGGATGCAATTTCTGTGTTTCATCTTCAATGTGATGGTCGAAGGGTAACAGTAAACCTGCTGTGGTTAACGGAGTTTAACGCTGAGACCCCAGGGAAGAGCCAAAAAACAGACTCCCCGAAACGTTACTCTCATCAATATAAATCGGCATTGCGAATTTTGTATTGAACCCGGATGCAATTTCTGTGTTTCATCGTCAATGTGATGGTCGAAGTGTAACAGTAAGTATGCCGTGTTGCATCGAAGTCAAACACTGAGCCCCCAGGGAAGCGCCAAAGAACAGACTCCCCGAAACGATACTCTCGTCAATATAAGTCTGCATTGCGAATTTTGTATTGAAACCGGATGCAATTTCTGTGATTCATCGTCAATGTGATGGTCGAAGGGTAACAGTAAACCTGCTGTGGTGCATCGGAGTCTAACACTGGGCCGCAAGGGAAGAGCCAAAGTAAATACTCTTCGAAACGGTACTCCTGTGGACAGTAATCGGCATTGTGAATTTTGCATTGATCCGGATGCAATTTCTAAGTTTCATCGTCAATGTGATGGTCGAAGGGTATCAGTAACCTGCTGTGGTGCTTCGGAGTCTCACACTGAGACCCCAGGGAAGAGCCAAAAAACAGACTCCCCGAAACGTTACTCTAATCAATATAAATCGGCATTGCGAATTTTGTATTGAACCCGGATAAAATTTCGGTGTTTCATCGTCAATGTGATGGTCAACGTGTGACAGTAAATATGCCGTGTTGCATCAGAGTCAAACACTGAGCCCCCAGGAAAGAGCCAAAAAACAGACTCCCCGAAACGATACTCTCGTCAATATAAGTCTGCATTGCGAATTTTGTATTGAAACCGGATGCAATTTCTGTGTTTAATCGTCAATGTGATGGTCGAAGGGTAACAGTAAACCTGCTGTGGTTAACTGAGTCTAACACTGAGCCCCCAGGGAAGAGCCAAAAAACAGACTCCCCGATACGATTCTCTCGTCAATATAAGTCTGCATTGCGAATTTTGTATTGAAACTGGATGCAACTTCTGTGTATCATCGTCAATGTGATGGTCGTAGGGTAACAGTATACCTGCTGTGGTGCATCGCAGTCTCACACTGATCCCCCAGGGAAGAGCCAAAAACCAGACTTCCCGAAACGTAACTCTTGTCATTATAAATCGGCATTGCGATTATTGTATAGAAACCGGATGCAATATCTGTGTTTCATCGTCAATGTCATGGTCGAAGGGTAACAGTAAACCTGCCGTGTTGCATCGGAGTCTAACGCTGAGCCCCCAGGGAAGAGCCAAAAAACAGACTCCCCGAAACGTTACTCTCGTCAATTTAAATCGGCATTGCGAATTTTGTATTGAAACCGGATGCAATTTCTGTGTTTCATCGTCAAAGTGATGGTCGAAGGGTAACAGTAAAACTGCTGTGGTGCATCGGAGTCTAACACTGGGCCCCAAGGGAAGAGGCAAAGTACATCCTCTTCGAAACGGGTCTCCTGTGGACAGAAATCGGCATTGTGAATTCTGTATTGATCCGCACGCAATTTCTGTGTTTGAATGTCAATGTGATGGTCGAAGGGTAACAGTAAACCTGCCGTGTTGCATCGGAGTCTAACACTGAGCCCCCAGAGAAGAGCCAAAAAAAAGACTCCCCGAAACGTTACTCTGGTCAATAGAAATCGGCATTGCGATTATTGTATAGAAACCGGATGCAATTTCTGTGTTTCATCGTCAATGTGATGGTCGAAGAGTTACAGCAAACCTGCCGTGTTGCATCGAAGTCTAATACTGATCCCCCAGGGAAGAGCTAAAGAACAGTCTCCCCGAATCCTTACACTCGTCAATATAAATCGGCATTACAAATTTTGTATTGAAACCGGATGCAATTTCTGTGTTTCATCGTAAATGTGATGGTCGAAGAGTAACAGTAAACCTGCTGTGGTTAACGGAGTCTAACGCTGTGACCCCAGGGAAGAGGCAAAAAGCAGACTCCCCGAAACGTTACTCTCATCAATAGAAATCGGCATTGCGAATTTTGTATTGAAACCGGATGCAATTTCTGTGTTTCATCTTCAATGTGATGGTCGAAGGGTAACAGTAAACCTGCTGTGGTTAACGGAGTTTAACGCTGAGACCCCAGGGAAGAGCCAAAAAACAGACTCCCCGAAACGTTACTCTCATCAATATAAATCGGCATTGCGAATTTTGTATTGAACCCGGATGCAATTTCTGTGTTTCATCGTCAATGTGATGGTCGAAGGGTAACAGTAAACCTGCCGTGTTGCATCGGAGTCTAACACTGAGCCCCCAGAGAAGAGCCAAAAAAAAGACTCCCTGAAACGTTACTCTCGTCAATATAAATCGGCATTGCGAAAATTATATTGAAACCGGATGCAATTTCTGTGTTTCATCGTCAATGTGATGGTCGAAGGGTAACAGTAAACCTGCTGTGGTTAACTGAGTCTAACGCTGGGACCCCAGGGAAAAGCCAAAAAACAGACTCCCCGAAACGTTACTCTCATCAATATAAATCGGCATTGCGAATTTTATATTGAAACTGGATGCAACTTCTGTGTATCATCGTCAATGCGATGGTCGTAGGGTAACAGTAAACCTACTGTGGTGCATCGGAGACTCACACTGAGCCCCCAGGGAAGATCCAAAGAACAGACTCCCCGAAACGTTACTCTCGTCAATATAAAACGGCATTGCGAATTTTGTATTGAACCCGGATGCAATTTCTGTGTTTCATCGTCAATGTGATGGTCGAAGTGTAACAGTAAATATGCCGTGTTGCATCGGAGTCTAACACTGAGCCCCTAGGGAAGAGCCATAAAACAGACTCCCCGAAACGTTACTCTCGTCAATTTAAATCGGCATTGCGAATAATGTATTGAAACCGGATGCAATTTCTGAGTTTCATCGTCAATGTGATGGTCGAAGGGTAACAGTAAACCTGCTGTGGTTAACGGAGTCTAACGCCGTGACCCCAGGGAAGAGCCATAAAACAGACTCCCCGAAACGTTACTCTCGTCAATATAAATCTGCAGTGCTAATTTTGTATTGAAACCAAATGCAATTTCTGAGTTTCATCGTCAATGTGATGGTCGAAGGGTAACAGTAAACCTGCTGTGGTTAACGGAGTCTAACGCTGTGACCCCAGGGAAGAGCCAAAAAATAGACTCCCCGAAACGTTACTCTCATCAATAGAAATCGGCATTGCGAATTTTGTATTGAAACCAGATGCAATTTCTGTGTTTCATCTTCAATGTGATGGTCGTAGGGTAACAGTATACCTGCTGTGGTGCATCGCAGTCTCACACTGATCCCCCAGGGAAGAGCCAAAAACCAGACTTCCCGAAACGTAACTCTTGTCATTATAAATCGGCATTGCGATTATTGTATAGAAACCGGATGCAATATCTGTGTTTCATCGTCAATGTCATGGTCGAAGGGTAACAGTAAACCTGCCGTGTCGCATCGGAGTCTAACGCTGAGCCCCCAGGGAAGAGCCAAAAAAACAGACTCCCCGAAACGTTACTCTCGTCAATTTAAATCGGCATTGCGAATTTTGTATTGAAACCGGATGCAATTTCTGTGTTTCATCGTCAAAGTGATGGTCGAAGGGTAACAGTAAAACTGCTGTGGTGCATCGGAGTCTACACTGGGCCCCAAGGGAAGAGGCAAAGTACATCCTCTTCGAAACGGGTCTCCTGTGGACAGAAATCGGCATTGTGAATTCTGTATTGATCCGCACGCAATTTCTGTGTTTGAATGTCAATGTGATGGTCGAAGGGTAACAGTAAACCTGCCGTGTTGCATCGGAGTCTAACACTGAGCCCCCAGAGAAGAGCTAAAGAAAAAACTCCCTGAAACGTTACTCTCGTCAATATAAATCGGCATTGCGAAATTTATATTGAAACCGGATGCAATTTCTGTGTTTCATCGTCAATGTGATGGTCGAAGGGTAACAGTAAACCTGCTGTGGTTAATTGAGTCTAACGCTGGGACCCCAGGGAAAAGCCAAAAAACAGACTCCCCGAAACGTTACTCTCATCAATATAAATCGGCATTGCGAATTTTATATTGAAACTGGATGCAACTTCTGTGTATCATCGTCAATGCGATGGTCGTAGGGTAACAGTAAACCTACTGTGGTGCATCGGATACTCACACTGAGCCCCCAGGGAAGATCCAAAGAACAGACTCCACGAAACGTTACTCTCGTCAATATAAATCGGCATTGCGAATTTTGTATTGAACCCGGATGCAATTTCTGTGTTTCATCGTCAATGTGATGGTCGAAGTGTAACAGTAAATATGCCGTGTTGCATCGGAGTCTAACACTGAGCCCCCAGGGAAGAGCCAAAAAACAGACTTCCCGAAACGATACTCTCGTCGATATCAGTCTGCATTGCGAATTTTGTATTGAAACCGGATGCAATTTCTGTGTTTCATCGTCAATGTGATGGTCGAAGGGTAACAGTAAACCAGCTGTGGTGCATCGGAGTCTCACACTGAGCCCCCAGGGAAGAATCGAAAAAGAGACTCCCCGAAAGGTTACTGTCGTCAATATAAATCGGCATTGCGAATTTTGTGATGAACCCAGACGCAATTTCTGTGTTTCATCGTCAATGTGATGGTCGAAGTGTAACAGAAAATATTCCGTGTTGCATCGGAGTCTAACACTGAGCCCCCAGGGAAGAGCCATAAAACAGACTCCCCGAAACGATACTATCGTCAATATAAATCTGCAGTGCTAATTTTGTATTGAAACCAAATGCAATTTCTGAGTTTCATCGTCAATGTGATGGTCGAAGGGTAACAGTAAACCTGCTGTGGTGCATCGGAGTCTAACACTGCCCCCCAAGGGATGAGCCAAAGTACATACTCTTCGAAACGGGTCTCCTGTGGACAGAAATCGGCATTGTGAATTCTGTATTGATCCGCATGCAATTTCTGTGTTTTAATGTCAATGTGATGGTCGAAGGGTAACAGTAAATATGCCGTGTTGCATCGGAGTCTAATACTGAGCCCCCAGGGAAGATCCAAAGAACAGACTCCACGAAACGTTACTCTAGTCAATATAAATCGGCATTGCGAATTTTGTATTGAACCCGGATGCAATTTCTGTGTTTCATCGTCAATGTGATGGTCGAAGTGTAACAGAAAATATGCCGTGTTGCATCAGAGTCTAACACTGAGCCCCCAGGGAAGAGCCAAAAAACAGACTTCCCGAAACGATACTCTCGTCAATATCAGTCTGCATTGCGAATTTTGTATTGAAACCGGATGCAATTTCTGTGTTTCATCGTCAATGTGATGGTCGAAGTGTAACAGTAAATATGCCGTGTTGCATCGGAGTCTAACACTGAGCCCCCAGGGAAGAGCCAAAAACAGACTACCCGAAACGATACTCTCGTCAATATAAGTCTGCATTGCGAATTTTGTATTGAAACCGGATGCCATTTCTGTGTTTCATCGTCAATGTGATGGTCGAAGGGTAACAGTAAACCAGCTGTGGTGCATCGGAGTCTCACTCTGAGCCCCCAGGGAAGATTCGAAAAAGAGACTCCCCGAAAGGTTACTGTCGTCAATATAAATCGGCATTGCGAATTTTGTGTTGAACCCAGACGCAATTTCTGTGTTTCATCGTCAATGTGATGGTCGAAGTGTAACAGAAAATATTCCGTGTTGCATCGGAGACTAACACTGAGCCCCCAGGCAAGAGCCAAACAACCGACTCCCCGAAACGATACTCTCGTCAATATAAATCTGCAGTGCTAATTTTGTATTAAAACCAAATGCAATTTCTGAGTCTCATCGTCAATGTGATGGTCGAAGGGTAACAGTAAAACTGCTGTGGTGCATCGGAGTCTAACACTGGGCCCTAAGGGAAGAGCCAAAGTACATAGTCTTCGAAACGGGTCACCTGTGGACAGAAATCGGCATTGTGAATTCTGTATTGATCCGCACGCAATTTCTGTGTTTTAATGTTAATGTGATGGTGGAAGGGTAACAGTAAACCTGCTGTGGTTAACTGAGTCTAACGCTGAGACCCCAGGGTAAAGCCAAAAAACAGACTCCCCGAAACGTTACTCTCATCAATATAAATCGGCATTGCGAATTTTGTATTGAAACTGGATGCAACTTCTGTGTATCATCGTCAATGTGATGGTCGTAGGGTAACAGTAAACCTACTGTGGTGCATCGGAGACTCACACTGAGCCCCCAGGGAAGATCCAAAAAACAGACTCCACGAAACGTTACTCTCGTCAATATAAATCGGCATTGCGAAATTTGTATTGAACCCGGATGCAATTTCTGTGTTTCATCGTCAATGTGATGGTCGAAGTGTAACAGTAAATATGCCGTGTTGCATCGGAGTCTAACACTGAGCCCCCAGGGAGGAGCCAAAAAACAGACTCCCCGAAACGATTCTCTCGTCAATATAAGTCTGCATTGCGAATTTTGTATTGAAACCGGATGCAACTTCTGTGTATCATCGTCAATGTGATGGTCGTAGGGTAACAGTATACCTGCTGTGGTGCATCGGAGTCTAACACTGAGCCCCCAGGGAAGAGCCTAAAAACAGACTCCCCGAAAAGATACTCTCGTCAATATAAGTCTGCATTGCGAATTTTGTATTGAAACCAAATGCAATTTCTGTGTTTCATCGTCAATGTGATGGTCGAAGGGTAACAGTAAACCTGCCGTGTTGCATCGGAGTCTAACACTGAGCCCCCAGAGAAGAGCCAAAAAAAAAGACTCCCTGAAACGTTACTCTCGTCAATATAAATCGGCATTGCGAAATGTATATTGAAACCGGATGCAATTTCTGTGTTTCATCGTCAATGTGATGGTCGAAGGGTAACAGTAAACCTGCTGAGGTTAACTGAGTCTAACGCTGGGACCCCAGAGAAAAGCCAAAAAACAGACTCCCCGAAACGTTACTCTCATCAATATAAATCGGCATTGCGAATTTTGTATTTAAACTGGATGCAACTTCTGTGTATCCTCGTCAATGTGATGGTCGAAGGGTAACAGTAAACCAATAGTGGTGCATCGGAAGCTCACACTGAGCCCCCAGGGAAGAGTCGAAAAAGAGACTCCCCGAAAGGTTACTGTCGTCAATATAAATCTGCATTGTGAATTTTGTGTTGAACCCAGACACAATTTCTGTGTTTCATCGTCAATGTGATGGTCGAAGTGTAACAGAAAATATTCCGTGTTGCATCGGAGTCTAACACTGAGCCCCCAGGGAAGAGCCAAAAAACAGACTCCCCGAAACGATACTCTCGTCAATATAAATCTGCAGTGCTAATTTTGTATTGAAACCAAATGCAATTTCTGAGTTTCATCGTCAATGTGATGGTCGAAGGGTAACAGTAAAACTGCTGTGGTACATCGGAGTCTAACACTGGGCCCTAAGGTAAGAGCCGAAGTACATACTCTTCGAAACGGGTCACCTGTGGACAGAAAACGGCATTGTGAAATCTGTAATGATTCGCACGCAATTTCTGTGTTTTAATGTTAATGTGATGGTCGAAGTGTAACAGTAAACCTGCCGTGTTGCATCGGAGTCTTACACTGAGCCCCCAGAGAAGAGCCAAAGAACAGACTCCCTGAAACGTTACTCTCGTCAATTTAAATCGGCATTGCGAATTTTGTATTGAAACCGTATGCAATTTCTGTGTTTCATCGTCAATGTAATGGTCGAAGGGTAACAGTAAACCTGCTGTGGTGCATCGGAGTCTAACACTGGGCCCAAAGGGATGAGCCAAAGTACATACTCTTCGAAACGGGTCTCCTGTGGACAGAAATCGAAATTGTGAATTCTGTATTGATCCGCATGCAATTTCTGTGTTTTAATGTCAATGTGATGGTCGAAGGGTAACAGTAAACCTGCAGTGTTGCATCGGAGTCTAACACTGAGCCCCCAGAGAAGAGCCAAAAGACAAACTCCCTGAAACGTTACTCTCGTCAATATAAATCGGCATTGCGAAATTTGTAATGAAACCGGATGCAATTTCTGTGTTTCATCATCAATTTGATGGTCGAAGGGTAACAGTAAACCTGCTGTGGTTAACGGAGTCTAACGCTGAGACTCCCTGGGAAGAGCCAAATAGCAGACTCCCTGAAACGTTACTCTCGTCAATATAAATCGGCATTGCGAGAATTGTAATGAAACCGGATGCAATTTCTGTGTTTCATCGTCAATGTGATGGTCGAAGGGTAACAGTAAACCTGCTGTGGTTAACGGAGTCTAACGCTGAGACCCCAGGGAAGAGCCGAATAACAGACTCCCCGAAAGGTTACTGTCGTCAATATAAATCGGCATTACGAATTCTGTGTTGAACCCAGACGCAATTTCTGTGTTTCATCGTCAATGTGATGGTCGAAGTGTAACAGAAAATATTCCGTGTTGCATCGGAGTCTAACACTGAGCCCCCAGGGAAGAGCCAAAGGACAGACTCCCCGAAACGATACTCTCGTCAATATAAGTCTGCATTGCGAATTTTGTATTGAAACCAAATGCAATTTCTGTGTTTCATCGTCAATGTGATGGTCGAAGGGTAACAGTAAGCCTGCTGTGGTGCATCGCAGTCTCACACTGATCCCCCTGGGAAGAGCCAAAAAACAGACTTCCCGAAACGTTACTCTTGTCAATATAAATCGGCATTGCGATTATTGTATAGAAACCGGATGCAATATCTGTGTTTCATCGTCAATGTGATGGTCGAAGGGTAACAGTAAACCTGCCGTGTTGCATCGGAGTCTAACGCTGAGCCCCCAGGGAAGAGCAAAAAAACAGACTCCCCGAAACGTTACTCTCGTCAATTTAAATCGGCATTGCGAATTTTGTATTGAAACCGTATGCAATTTCTGTGTTTCATCGTCAATGTGATGGTCGAAGTGTAACAGTAAACCTGCTGTGGTTAACGGAGTCTAACGCTGAGACCCCAGGGAAGAGCCAAATAGCAGACTCCCCGAAAGGTTACTGTCGTCAATATAAATCGGCATTGCGAATTCTGTGTTGAACCCAGACGCAATTTCTGTGTTTCATCGTCAATGTGATGGTCGAAGTGTAACAGAAAATATTCCGTGTTACATCGGAGTCTAACACTGAGCCCCCAGGGAAGAGCCAAAGAACAGACTCCCCGAAACGATACTCTCGTCAATATAAGTCTGCATTGCGAATTTTGTATTGAAACCAAATGCAATTTCTGTGTTTCATCGTCAATGTGATGGTCGAAGGGTAACAGTAAGCCTGCTGTGGTGCATCGCAGTCTCACACTGATCCCCCTGGGAAGAGCCAAAAAACAGACTTCCCGAAACGTTACTCCTGTCAATATAAATCGGCATTGCGATTATTGTATAGAAACCGGATGCAATATCTGTGTTTCATCGTCAATGTGATGGTCGAAGGGTAACAGTAAACCTGCTGTGGTTAACGGAGTCTAACGCTGAGACCCCAGGGAAGAGCCGAATAACAGACTCCCCGAAAGGTTACTGTCGTCAATATAAATCGGCATTACGAATTCTGTGTTGAACCCAGACGCAATTTCTGTGTTTCATCGTCAATGTGATGGTCGAAGTGTAACAGAAAATATTCCGTGTTGCATCGGAGTCTAACACTGAGCCCCCAGGGAAGAGCCAAAGGACAGACTCCCCGAAACGATACTCTCGTCAATATAAGTCTGCATTGCGAATTTTGTATTGAAACCAAATGCAATTTCTGTGTTTCATCGTCAATGTGATGGTCGAAGGGTAACAGTAAGCCTGCTGTGGTGCATCGCAGTCTCACACTGATCCCCCTGGGAAGAGCCAAAAAACAGACTTCCCGAAACGTTACTCTTGTCAATATAAATCGGCATTGCGATTATTGTATAGAAACCGGATGCAATATCTGTGTTTCATCGTCAATGTGATGGTCGAAGGGTAACAGTAAACCTGCCGTGTTGCATCGGAGTCTAACGCTGAGCCCCCAGGGAAGAGCAAAAAAACAGACTCCCCGAAACGTTACTCTCGTCAATTTAAATCGGCATTGCGAATTTTGTATTGAAACCGTATGCAATTTCTGTGTTTCATCGTCAATGTGATGGTCGAAGTGTAACAGTAAACCTGCTGTGGTTAACGGAGTCTAACGCTGAGACCCCAGGGAAGAGCCAAATAGCAGACTCCCCGAAAGGTTACTGTCGTCAATATAAATCGGCATTGCGAATTCTGTGTTGAACCCAGACGCAATTTCTGTGTTTCATCGTCAATGTGATGGTCGAAGTGTAACAGAAAATATTCCGTGTTACATCGGAGTCTAACACTGAGCCCCCAGGGAAGAGCCAAAGAACAGACTCCCCGAAACGATACTCTCGTCAATATAAGTCTGCATTGCGAATTTTGTATTGAAACCAAATGCAATTTCTGTGTTTCATCGTCAATGTGATGGTCGAAGGGTAACAGTAAGCCTGCTGTGGTGCATCGCAGTCTCACACTGATCCCCCTGGGAAGAGCCAAAAAACAGACTTCCCGAAACGTTACTCCTGTCAATATAAATCGGCATTGCGATTATTGTATAGAAACCGGATGCAATATCTGTGTTTCATCGTCAATGTGATGGTCGAAGGGTAACAGTAAACCTGCCGTGTTGCATCGGAGTCTAACGCTGAGCCCCCAGCGAAGAACAAAAAAACACCCTCCCCGAAACGTTACTCTCGTCAATTTAAATCGGCATTGCGAATTTTGTATTGAAACCGTATGCAATTTCTGTGTTTCGTCGTCAATGTGATGGAAGAAGGGTAACAGTAAACCTGCTGTGGTGCATCGGAGTCTAACACTGGGCCCCAAGGGATGAGCCAAAGTACATACTCTTCGAAACGGGTCTCCTGTGGACAGAAATCGGCATCGTGAATTCTGTATTGATCCGCATGCAATTTCTGTGTTTTAATGTCAATGTGATGGTCGAAGGGTAACAGTAAACCTGCAGCGTTGCATCGGAGTCTAACACAGAGCCTCCAGAGAAGAGCCAAACAACAGACTCCCTGAAACGTTACTCTCGTCAATATAAATCAGCATTGCGAAATTTGTAATGAAACCGGATGCAATTTCTGCGTTTCATCGTCAATGTGATGGTCGAAGGGTAACAGTAAGCCTGCTGTGGTTAACGGAGTCTAACACTGAGACCCCAGGGAAGAGCCAAATAGCAGACTCCCCGAAACGTTACTCTCATCAATATAAATCGGCATTGCGAATTTTGTATTGAAACTGGATTCAACTTCTGTGTATCATCGTCAATGTGATGGTCGTAGGGTAACAGTAAACCAACTGTGGTGCATCGGAGACTCACACTGAGCCCCCAGGGAAGATCCAAAAAACAGACTCCACGAAACGTTACTCTCGTCAATATAAATCGGCATTGCGAATTTTGTATTGAACCCGGATGCAATTTCTGTGTTTCATCGTCAATGTGATGGTCGAAGTGTAACAGTAAATATGCCGTGTTGCATCGGAGTCTAACACTGAGCCCCCAGGGAAGAGCCAAAAAACAGACTCCCCGAAACGATACTCTCGTCAATATAAATCGGCATTGCGAATTTTGTATTGAAACCGGCTGCAATTTCTGTGTTTCATCTTCAATGTGATGGTCGAAGGGTAACAGTATACCTGCTGTGGTGCATCGGAGTCTCACACTGAGCCCCCAGGGAAGAGTCGAAAAAGAGACTCCCAGAAAGGTTACTGTCGTCAATATAAATCGGCATTGCGAATTCTGTGTTGAACCCAGACGCACATTCTGTGTTTCATCGTCAATGTGATGGTCGAAGTGTAACAGAAAATACTCCGTGTTGCATCTGAGTCTAACACTGAGCCCCCAGGGAAGAGCCAAAAAACAGACATCCCGAAACGTTACTCTTGTCAATATAAATCGGCATTGCGATTATTGTATAGAAACCGGATGTAATTTCTATGTTTCATCGTCAATGTGATGGTCGAAGGGTAACAGTAAACCTGCCGTGTTGCATCGGAGTCTAACGCTGAGCCCCCAGGGAAGAGCAAAAAAACAGACTCCCCGAAACGTTACTCTCGTCAATTTAAATCGGCATTGCGAATTTTGTATTGAAACCGGATGCAATTTCTGTGTTTCATCGTCAATGTGATGGTCGAAGGGTAACAGTAAAACTGCTGTGGTGCATCGGAGTCTAACACTGGGCCCCAAGGGAAGAGCCAAAGTACATACTCTTCGAAACGGGTCTCCTGTGGACAGAAATCGGCATTGTGAATTCTGTATTGATCCCCACGCAATTTCTGTGTTTTAATGTCAATGTGATGGTCGAAGGGTAACAGTAAACCTGCCGTGTTGCAAAGGTGTCTTACACTGAGCCCCCAGAGAAGAGCCAAAAAACAGACTCCCCGAAACGTTACTCTCGTCAATATAAATCGGCATTGCGAATTATGTATTGAACCCGGATGCAATTTCTGTGTTTCATCGTCAATGTGATGGTCGAAGTGTAACAGAAAATATTCCGTGTTGCATCGGAGTCTAACACTGAGCCCCCAGGGAAGAGCCAAAAAATAGACTCCCCGAAACGATACTCTCGTCAATATAAGTCTGCATTGCGAATTTTGTATTGAAACCGGATGCAATTTCTGTGTTTAATCGTCAATGTGATGGTCGAAGGGTAACAGTAAACCTGCTGTGGTTAACTGAGTCTAACGCTGAGACCCCAGGGAAAAGCAAAAAACAGACTCCCCGAAACGTTACTCTCATCAATATAAATCGGCATTGCGAATTTTGTATTGAAACTGGATGCAACTTCTGTGTATCATCGTCAATGTGATGGTCCTAGGGTAACAGTAAACCTGCTGTGGTGCATCGGGGTCTCACACTGAGCCCACAGGGGAGAGTCCAAAAAGAGACTCCCCGAAAGGTTACTGTCGTCAATATAAATCGCCATTGCGAAATTTGTGTTGAACCCAGACGCAATTTCTGTGTTGCATCGTCAATGTGATGGTCGAAGTGTAACAGAACATATTCCGTGTTGCATCGGAGTCTAACACTGAGCCTTCAGGGAAGAGCCAAAATACAGACTTCCCGAAACGATACTCTCGACAATATAAGTCTGCATTGCGAATTTTGTATTGAAACCGGCTGCAATTTCTGTGTTTCATCGTCAATGTGATGGTCGAAGGGTAACAGTAAGCCTGCTATGGTGCATCGCAGTCTCACACTGATCCCCCAGGGAAGAGCCTAAATACAGACTTCCCGAGACGTTACTCTTGTCAATATAGATCGGCATTGCGATTATTGTATAGAAACCGGATGCAATATCTGTGTTTCATCGTCAATGTGATGGTCGAAGGGTAACAGTAAACCTGCCGTGTTGCATCGGAGTCTAACGCTAAGCCCCCAGGGAAGAGCCAAAAATCAGACTCCACGAAACGTTACTCTCGTCAATTTAAATCGGCATTGCGAATTTTGTATTGAAACCGGATGCAATTTCTGTGTTTCATCGTCAATGTGATGGTCGAAGGGTAACAGTAAACCTGCTGTGGTTAACGGAGTCTAACGCTGAGACCCCAGGGAAGAGCCAAAAAACAGACTCCCCGAAACGTTATTCTCATCAATATAAATCGGCATTGCGAATTTTGTATTGAAAACCGGATAGAATTTCTGAGTTTCATCGTCAATGTGATGGTCGAAGTGTAACAGTAAATATGCCGTGTTGCATCAGAGTCAAACAGTGAGCCCCCAGGGAAGAGTCAAAAAACAGACTCCCCGAAACGTTACTCTCGTCAATGTAAATGGGCATTGCGAATTTTGCATTGAAACCGGATTCAATTTCTGTGTTTCATCGTCAATGTAATGGTCGAAGGGTAACAGTAAACCTGCTCTGGTGCATCGGAGTCAAACTCTGGGCCCCCAGGGGAGAGCCAAAGTACATACTCTTCGAAACGGTACTCCTGTGGATAGAAATTGCATTTTAAAATTTTGTATTGATCCGGATGCAATGACTAAGTTTCATCGACAATGTCATGGACGAAGGGTAACAGTAAACCTGCTGTGGTGCATCGGAGTCTCACACTGAGCCCCCTTGGATGAACCAAAAAACAGACTCCCCGAAATGATACTCTCGTCTATATAAATCGGCATTGCGAATTTTGTATCGAACCCGGATGCAATTTCTGTGTTTCATCGTCAATGTGATGGTCGAAGTGTAACAGTAAATTTGCCGTGTTGCATCGGAGTCTAACACTGAGCCCCCAGTGAAGAGCCAAAAACAGACTCCCTGAAACGATACTCTCGTCAATATAAGTCTACATTGAGAATTTTGTATTTAAACCGGATGCAATTTCTGTGTTTCATCGTCAATGTGATGGTCGAAGGGTAACAGTAAATCTGCTGTGGTGCATCGGAGTCTCACACTGAGGCCCCAGGGAAGAGTCGAAAAAGAGACTGCCCGAAAGGTTACTGTCGTCAATATAAATCGGTATTGCGAATTTAGTGTTGAACCCAGACACAATTTCTGTGTTTCATCGTCAATGTGATGGTGGAAGTGTAACAGAAAATATTCCGTGTTGCATCGGAGTCTAACACTGAGCCCCCAGGGAAGGGCCAGAAAACAGACTCCCCGAAACGATACTCTCGTCAATATAAGTCTGCATTGCGAATTTTGTATTGAAACCGGATGCAATTTCTGTCATTCATCGTCAATGTGATGGTCGAACGGTAACAGTAACCCTGCTGTGGTGCATCGGAGTCTCACACTGAGCCCCCAGGGAAGAGTCGAAAAACAGACTCCCCGAAAGGATACTGTCGTCAATATAAACCGGCACTGCGAATTTTGTGTTGAACCCAGACGCAATTTAAGTGTTTCATCGCCAATGTGATGATCGAAGTGTAACAGAAAATATTCCGTGTTGCATCGGAGTCTAACACTGAGCCCCCAGGGAAGAGCCAAAAAACAGACTCCCCAAAACGATACTCTCGTCAATATAAGTCTGTATTGCGAATTTTGTATTGAAACCAAATGCAATTTCTGTGTTTCATCGTGAATGTGATGGTCGAAGGGTAACAGTAAACCTTCCGTGTTGCATCGGAGTCAAACACTGAGCCCCCAGTGAAGAGCCAAAAAACAGACTCCCCGAAACGTTACTCTCGTCAATGTAAATGGGCATTGCGAACTTTGCATTGAAACCGGATGCAATTTCTGTGTTTCATCGTCAATGTAATGGTCGAAGGGTAACAGTAAACCTGCTCTGTTGCATCGGAGTCTAACACTGGGCCCCCAGGGAAGAGCCAAAGTACATACTCTTCGAAACGGTACTCCTGTGGATAGAAACTGCATTGTTAATTTTATATTGATACGGATGCAATTACTAAGTTTCATCGTCAATGTCATGGACGAAGGGTAACAGTAAACCTGCTGTGGTGCATTGGAGTCTCACACTGAGCCCCCTCGGATGAACCAAAAAACAGACTCCCCGAAACGATACTCTCGTCTATAAAAATCGGCATTGCGAATTTTGTATTGAAACCGGATGCAATTTATGTGTTTCATCGTCAATGTGATGGTCGAAGTGTAACAGTAAATATGCCTTGTTGCATCGGAGTCTAACACTGAGCCCCCAGGGAAGAGCCAAAGAACAGACTCCCTGAAACGATACTCTCGTCAATATAAGTCAACGTTGCGAATTTTGTATTTAAACCGGATGCAATTTCTGTGTTTCATCGTCAATGTGATGGTCGAAGGGTAACAGTAAATCTGCTGTGGTGCATCGGAGTCTCACACTGAGCCCCCAGGGAAGATTCGAAAAAGAGACTCCCCGAAAGGTTACTGTCGTCAATATAAATCGGCATTGCGTATTTTGTGTTGAACCCAGACGCAATTTCTGTGTTTCATCGTCAATGTGATGGTGGAAGTGTAACAGAAAATATTCCGTGTTGCATCGGAGTCTAACACTGAGCCCCCAGGGAAGAGCCAAAAAACAGACACCCCGAAACGATACTCTCGGCAATATAAGTCTGCATTGCGAAGTTTGTATTGAAACCAAATGCAATTTCTGTGTTTCATCGTCAATGTGATGGTCGAAGGGTAACAGTAAATATGCCTTGTTGCATCGGAGTCTAACACTGAGCCCCCAGGGAAGAGCCAAAAAACAGACTCCCCGAAACGATACTCTCGTCAATATAAGTCTGCATTGCGAAGTTTGTATTGAAACCAAATGCAATTTCTGTATTTCATCGTCAATGTGATGGTCGAAGGGTAACAGTAAGCCTGCTGTGGTGCATCGCGGTTTCACACTGATCCCCCAGGGAAGAGCCAAAAAACAGACTTCCCGAAACGTTACTCTTGTCAATATAAATCGGCATTGCGATTATTGTATAGAAACCGGATGCAATTTCTGTGTTTCATCGTCAGTGTGATGTTCGAAGGCTAACAGTAAACCTGCCGTGTTGCATGGGAGTCTAACGCGGAGCCCCCAGGGAAGAGCCAAAAAGCAGACTCCCCGAAACGTTACACTCATCAATATAAATCGGCATTGCGAATTTTGTATTGAACCCGGATACTATAACTGTGTTTCATCGTCATGTGATGGTCGAAGTGTAACTGTAAATATGTCTTGTTGCATCGGAGTCATCCACTGAGCCCCCAGGGAAGAGCCAAAGTACATACACTTCGAAACGGTACTCCTGTGGATAGAAATCGGCATTGTTAAATTTGTATTGATCCGGATGCAATTACTAAGTTTCATCGTCAATGTCATGGACGACGGGTAACAGTAAACCTGCTGTGGTGCATCGGAGTCTCACACTGAGCCCCCTTGGAAGAACCAAAAAACAGACTCCCCGAAACGTTACTCTCGTCAATATAAATCGGCATTGCGAATTTTGTATTGAAACCGGATGCAATTTCTGTGATTCATCGTCAATGTGATTGTCGAAGGGTTACAGTAAACCTGCCGTGTTGCGTCGGAGTCTCACACTGACCCCCAGGGAAGAGCCTAACATCAGACTCCGCGAAACATTACTCTCGTCAATATAAATCGGCATTGCGAATTTTGTATTGAAACCGGATGCAATTTCCGTGTTTGATCGTCAATGTGATGGTCGAAGGGTTACAGTAAACCTGCCGTGTTGCGTCGGAGTCTAACACTGAGCCCCCAGGGAAGAGCCAAATAACAGACTCCCCGAAACGTTACACTCGTCAATAGAAATCGGCATTGCGAATTTTGTATTAAAACCGGATGCAGTTTCTGTGTTTCATCGTTAATGTGATGTTCGAAGGGTTACAGTAAACAAGCCGTGTTGCATTGGAGTCTAACACTGAGCCCCCAGGGAAGAGTCAAAAACAGACTCCCTGAAACGTTACTCTCGTCAATATGAATCGGCATTGCGAATTTTGTATTGAAACCGGATGCAACTTCTGTGTATCATCGTCAATGTGATGGTCGTAGGGTAACAGTAAACCTACTGTGGTGCATCGGAGACTCACACTGAGCCCCCAGGGAAGATCCAAAAAACAGTCTCCACGAAACGTTACTCTCGTCAATCTAAATCGGCATTGCGAATTTTGTATTGAACCCAGATGCAATTTCTGTGTTTCATCGTCAATGTGATATTCGAAGGGTAACAGTAAGCGTGCTGTGGTGCATCGCAGTCTCACACTGATCCCCCAGGGAAGAGCCAAAAAACAGACTTCCCGAAACGTTACTCTTGTCAATATAAATCGGCATTGCGATTATTGTATAGAAACCGGATGCAATATCTGTGTTTCATCGTCAATGTGATGATCGAAGGGTAACAGTAAACCTGCCGTGTTGCATCGGAGGCTAACGCTGAGCCCCCAGGAAAGAGCCAAAGAACAGACTCCCCGAAACGTTACACTCATCAATATAAATCGGCATTGCGAATTTTGTATTGAATCCGGATGCAATTTCTGTGTTTCATCGTCAATGTGATTGTCGAAGGGTAACAGTAAACTTGCCGAGTTGCATCGGAGTCTAACACTGAGCCTTCAGGGAAGATCCTAAAAACAGTCTCCACGAAACGTTACTCTCGTCAATCTAAATCGGCATTGCGAATTTTGTATTGAACCCGGATGCAATTTCTGTGTTTCATCGTCAATGGGATGGACGAAGGGTAACAGTAAACCTGCTCTGGTGCATCGGAGTCTAACACTGGGCCCCCAGGGAAGAGCCAAATTACATACTCTTCGAAACGGTACTCCTGTGGATAGAAATCGGCATTGTTAATTTTGTATTGATCCGGATGCATTTACTAAGTTTCATCGTCAATCTCATCACGAAGGGTAACAGCAAACCTGCTGTGGTGCATCGGAGTCTCACACTGAGCCCCCTTGGAACAACCAAAGAAACAGACTCCCTGAAACGTTACTCTCGTCAATATAAATCGGAATTGCGAATTATGTATTGAAACCGGATGCAATTACTGTGTTTCATCGGCAATCTGGTAGTCAAAGGGTAACAGTAAACTTATTGTGGTGCATCAGAGTCTAACACTGGGCCCCCAGGGAAGAGCCAAAGTACATACTGTTCGAATCGGTACTCCTGTGGACTGAAATCGGCATTGCGAATTTTGTGTTGAACCCAGACGCAATTTCTGTGTTTCATCGTCAATGTGATGGTCGAAGTGTAACAGAAAATATTCCGTGTTGCATCGGAGTCTAACACTGAGCCCCCAGGGAAGAGCCAAAAAATAGACTCCCCAAAACGATACTCTCGTCAATATAAGTCTGCATTACGAATTCTGTATTGAAACTAATTGCAATTTCTGTGGTTCATCGTCAATGTGATGTTCGAAGGGTTACAGTAAACAAGCCGTGTTGCATTGGAGTCTAACACTGAGCCCCCAGGGAAGAGTCAAAAACAGACTCCCTGAAACGTTACTCTCGTCAATATGAATCGGCATTGCGAATTTTGTATTGAAACCGGATGCAACTTCTGTGTATCATCGTCAATGTGATGGTCGAAGGGTAACAGTAAACCTGCTGTGGTGCATCGGAGTCTCACACTGAGCCCCCAGGGAAGAGCCAAACAAGAGACTCCCCGAAACGTTACTCTCGTCAATATAAATCGGAATTGCAAATTTTGTATTGAAACCGGATGCAATTTCTGTGTTTCATCGTCAATGTGATGGTCAAGGGTAACAGTAAACCTGCTGTGGTGCATCGGAGTCTAAAAGTGAGCCCCCAGGGATGAGCCAAAAAACAGACTCCCTGAAACGTTACCTTCGTCAATATAAATCGGAATTGCAAATTTTGTATTGAAACCGGATGCAATTTCCGTGTTTCATCGTCAATGTGATGGTCGAAGGGTAACAGTAAACCTGCTGTGGTGCATCGGAGTCTCACACTGAGCCCCCAGGGAAGAGCCAAACAAGAGACTCCCCGAAACGTTACTCTCGTCAATATAAATCGGAATTGCAAATTTTGTATTGAAACCGGATGCAATTTCTGTGTTTCATCGTCAACGTAATGGTCGAAGTGTAACAGTAAACCTACCGTGTTGCATCGGAGTCTACCACTGAGCCCCCACGGTTGAGCCGAAAAACAGACTCCCCGAAACGTTACTCTCGTCAATATAATTCGGCATTGCGATTTTTGTATTGAAACCGGATGCAATTTCTGTGTTTCATCGTCAATGTGATGGTCGAAGGGTAACAGTAAACCTGCCGTGTTGCATCGGAGTCTAACACTGAGCCCCCAGGGAAGAGCCAAATAACAGACTCCCCGAAACGTTACTCTCGTCAATATAAATCGGCATTGCGAATTTTGTGTTGAAACCGGATGCAATCTCTGTGTTTCATCTTCAATTTGACGGTCGAAGGGTACATTAAACCTGCTGTGGTGCATCGGAGTCTAATACTGGGCCCCAAGGCAAGAGCCAAAGTACATACTCTTCGAAACGGTACTCCTGTGGAGAGTAATTGGCCTTGGGAATTTTGTATTGTTCCGGATGCAATCTCTAAGTTTCGTCGTCAATGTCATGAACGATGGGTAACAGTAAACCTGCTGTGGTGCGTTGGAGTCTCACACTGAGCCCCCAGGGAAGAGCCAAAAGACAGACTCCCCGAAACGTTACTCTCGTCAATGTAAATAGGCATTGCGAATTTTTTATTGAAACCGGATGCAATTTCTGTGTTTCATCGTCAATGTGATGGTCGTAGTGTAACAGAAAAACTAATGTGGTGCATCGGAGACTCACACTGAGACCCCAGGGAAGATCCAAAAAACAGACTCCACGAAACGTTACTCTCGTCAATATAAATCGGCATTGCGAATTTTGTATTGAAACCGGATGCCACTTCTGTGTTTCATCGTCAATGTGATGGTCGTAGGGTAACAGAAAAACTAATGTGGTACATCGGAGACTCACACTGAGCCCCCAGGGAAGATCCAAAAAACAGACTCAACGTAACGTTACTCTCGTCAATATAAATCGGCATTGCGAATTTTGTACTGAACCCGGATGCAATTTCTGTGTTTCATCGTCAATGTGATGGTAGAAGTGTAACAGTAAATTTACCGTGTTGCATCGGAGTCTAACACTGAGACCCCAGGGAAGAGCCGAACATCACACTTCGCGAAACGTTACTCTCGTCAATATAAATCGGCATTGCGAATTTTGTATTGATACCGGATGCAATTTCTGTGTTTCATCGTCAGTGTGATTATCGAAGGGTAAGAGTAAACTTGCCGAGTTGCATCGGAGTCCAACACTGAGACCCCAGGGAAAAGCCAAAGTACATACTGTTCTAATCGGTACTCCTGTGGACAGAAATCGGCATTGTGAATTTTGTATAGATGCGGATGCAATTTCTGTGTTTCATCGTCAATCTGGTAGTCGATGGTTAACAGTAAACCTATTGTGGTGCATCGTAGTCTAACACTGGTCCCCCAGGGAGGAGCCAAAGTACATACTGTTCGAATCGGTACTCCTGTGGACAGAAATCGGCATTGTGAATTTTGTATTGATCCGGATGTAATTTCTGTGTTTCATCGTCAATGTGATAGTCGATGGATAACAGTAAACCTGCTGTGGTGCATCGGAGTCTCACTCTGAGCTCCCAGGGAAGAGCCAAAATACATACTCTTCGAATCAGTACTCCTGTGGACAGAAATCGGCATTGTGTATTTTGAATTGATCCGGATGCAATTTCTGTGTTTCATCGTCAATGTGATGGTCGAAGGGTAACAGTAAATCTGCTGTAGTGCATCGGAGTGTCACACTGAGCCCCAAGGGAAGAGCCAAAAAACAGACTCACCAAAACGTTACTCTCGTTAATATAAATCGGCATTGCGAATTTTGTATTGAAACCGGATGCAATTTCTGTGTATCATCGTCAATGTGATGTTCGAAGGGTAACAGTAAACCTGCCGTGTTGCATCGGAGTCTAACACTAAGCCCCCAGGGAAGAGAAAAGGACAGACTACCCGAAACGTTACTCTCGTCAATATAAATCGGCATTGCGAATTTTGTATTGAAACCAGATGCAATTTCTGTGTTTAATCGTCAATGTAATGGTCGTAGGGTAACAGTGAACCTACTGTGGTGCATCGGAGTCTTACACTGGGCCCACAGGGAAGAGCCAAAGTACATACTCTTCGAATCGGTACTCCTGTGGACAGAAGTCGGTATTGTGAATTGTGTATTGATCCGAATGCAATTTCTGTGTTTCATCGTCAATGTGATGGTCGAAGGATAATAGAAAACCTGCTGTGGTGCATCAGAGTCTCACACTGAGCCGCCAGGGAAGAGCCAAAGAACAGACTCCCCAAAACGTTTCTCTTCAATATAAATCGGCATTGCGACTTTTGTATTGAAACCGGAAGCAAGTTCTGTGATTCATTGTCAATGTGATGGTCGTAGGGTAACAGTAAATCTGCTGTGGTGCATCGAAGTCTAACACTGGGCCCCCAGGCAGAAGCCAAAGTACATACTCTTCGAAACGGTACTCCTGTGGACAGAAATCGGCATTGTTAATTTTGTTTTGATCCTGATGCAATTTCTGTGTTTCATGTTTAATGTGATGGTCGATGATTAACAGTAAACCTGCTCTGGTGCATCGGAGTCTAACACTGGGCCCCCAGGGAAGAGCCAACGTACATACTCTTCGAAACGGTACTGCTGTGGACAGACATTGGCATTGTTAATTTCGTATTGATCCGGATGCAATTACTAAGTTTTATCGCCAATGTCATGGACGAAGGGTAACAGTATACCTGCTGTGGTGCATCGGAGTCACACACTGAGCCCCCAGGGAAGAGCCAAAAACAGACTCCCCGAAACGATACTCTCGACAATATAAATCGGCATTGCGAATTTTGTACTGAAACCTAATGTAATTTCTCTGTTTCATCGTCAATGCGATGGTCGAAGGGTAACAGTAAATCTGCTGTGGTGCATCGGAGTCTCACACTGAGCCCCCAGGGAAGAGCCCAAAATCAGACACCGCGAAACGTTACTCTCGTTAATATAAATCGGCATTCCGAATTTTGTATTGAAACCGGACGCAATTTCTGTGTTTCATCGACAATGTGATGGTAGAAGGGTAACAATAAACCTGCTGTGGTACATCGGAGTCTAAAACTAGGCCCCAAGGGAAGAGCAAAGTACATACTCTTCGAAACGGTACTCCTGTGGACAGAAATCTGCATTGTGAATTTTGTATTGATCCGGAGGTAATTTCTTTGTTTCATTGTCAATGTCATGGACGATGGGTAACAGTAAACCTGCTGTGGGGCATCGGTGTCTCACACTGAGCCATAGGGAAGAGCCAAGAATCCGACTCCCGAAACGTTACTCTCGTCAATATAAATCGGCATTGCGAATTTTGTATTGAAACCGGATGCAATATCTGTGTATCATCGTCAATGTGATGTTCGAAGGGTAACAGTAAACCTGCCGTGTTGCATCGGAGTCTAACACTAAGCCCCCAGGGAAGAGAAAAGGACAGACTACCCGAAACGTTACTCTTGTAAATATAAATCGGCATTGCGAATTTTGTATTGAAACCAGATGCAATTTCTGTGTTTAATCGTCAATGTAATGGTCGTAGGGAAACAGTAAACCTACTGTGGTGCATCGGAGTCTTACACTGGGCCCACAGGGAAGAGCCAAAGTACATACTCTTTAAATCGGTACTCCTGTGGACAGATGTCGGCATTGTGAATTTTGTATTGATCCGGATGCAATTTCTGTGTTTCATCGTCAATGTGATGGTCGAAGGGTAACAGAAAACCTGCTGTGGTGCATCAGAGTCTCACACTGAGCCCGCCGGGAAGAGCCAAAGAACAGACTCCCCAAAACGTTACTCTCGTCAATATAATTCGGCATTGCGACTTTTGTATTGAAACCGGAAGCAAGTTCTGTGATTCATTGTCAATGTGATGGTCGTAGGGTAACAGTAAATCTGCTGTGGTGCATCGAAGTCTAACACTGGGCCCCCAGGCAGAAGCCAAAGTACATACTCTTCGAAACGGTGCTCCTGTGGACCGAAACCGGCATTGTTAATTTTGTATTTATCCTGATGCAATTTCTGTGTTTCATGTTCAATGTGATGGTCGAAGATTAACAGTAAACCTGCTCTGGTGCTTCGGAGTTTAACACTGGGCCCCCAGGGAAGAGCCAAAGTACATACTCTTCGAAACGGTACTCCTGTGGACAGAAATCGGCATTGTTAATTTTGTATTGATCCGGATGCAATTACTAAGTTTCATCGTCAATGTCGTGGACAAAGGGTAACAGTAACCGGCTGTGGTGCATCGGAGTCACACACTGAGCCCCCAGGGAAAAGCCAAAAAACAGACTTACCGAAACGTTACTCTCGTCTATATAAGTCGGCATTACGAATTCTGTATTGAAACCGGATGCAATTTCTGTGTTTCATCGTCAATGTGATGGTAGAAGGGTAACAGGAAACCAGCCGTGTTGCATCGGAGTCTAATACTGAGCCCCCAGGAAAGAGCCAAAAAACAGACTCCCCGAAACGATACTCTCGTCAATATCAGTCGGCATTGCGAATATTGTATTGAAACCGGATGCTATTTCTGTGTTTCACCGTCAATGTGATGGTCGAAGGGTAACAGTAAACCTGCCGTGGTGCATCGGAGTCTCACGATGAGCCCCCAGGGAAGAGCCGAAAAACAGTCTCCCCGAAAGTTACTCTCGTCAATAAAAATAGGCATTTCGAATTTTGTATTGAAACCGGACGCAATTTCTGTGTTTCATCGTCAATGTGATGGTCGAAGGGTAACAGTAAACCTGCTGTGTTGCAACGGAATCTCACACTGAGCCCCCAGGGAAAAGCGAAATAACAGACTCCCCGAAACGTTACTTTGGTCAATATAAATCCCCATTGCGAATTTTGTATTGAAACCGGATGCAATTTTTGTGTTTCATCGTCAATGTGTCGGTCGAAAGTTAACAGTAATCCTGCTGTGTTGCATCGGGGTCTTACTCTGAGCCCCCAGGTAAGAGCCAAAAAACAGGCTCCCAGTAATGTTACTCTCATCAATATAAGTCGCCATTGCGAATTTTGTATTGAAACCGGATGTAATTTCTGTGGTTCATCGTCAATGTGAAGGTAGAAGGCTAACAGTAAACCTGCCGTGTTGCATCGGAGTCTAACACTGAGCCCCCAGGGAATAGCCAAAAAACAGACTCCCCAAAACGTTACTCTCGTCAATATTAATCGGCATTGCGAATTTTGTATTGAATCCGGATGCAATTTCTGTTTTTCATCGTCAATGTGATTGTCGAAGTGTAACAGTAAACCTGCCGTGTAGCATCGGAGTCTAACACTGAGCCCTAGGGAAGAGCCAAACAACAGACTCCCCGTAACGTTACTCTCGGCAATATAAGCCGGCATTGCGAATTTTGTATTGAAACCGGATGCAATTTCTGTATTTCATCGTCGATATGATGGTCGAAGGGTAACAGTAAACCTGCTGTGGTGCATCGGAGTCTCACACTGGGCCCCAGGGAGGAGCTAAAAAACAGTCTCCGCTAAACGTTACTCTCGTCAATATAAATCGGCATTGCGAAGTTTGTATTGAAACCGGATGCAATTTCTGTGTTTCATCGTCAATGTGGTGGCCGAAGGGTAGCAGTAAACTTGCTGTGGTCCATCGGAGTCTAACACTGGGCCCCAGGGAAGAGCCAAAGTAAATTCTCTTCGAAACGGTACTCCTGTGGGCAGAAATCTGCATTGAGAATTTTGTATTGATCCGGATGCAATGTCTCTTTTTCATCGTCAATGTGATGGTCGAAGGGTAACAGTAAACCTGCTGTGGTGCATTGGAGTCTCACACTGCGCCCCCAGGGAAGAGTCAAAAAACAGACTCCCCGAAACATTACTCTCGTCAATATAAATCTAAATTGCGTATTTTGTATTGAAACCGGATGCAATTTCTGTGTTTCATCGTCAATGTGATGGTCGAAGGGTAACAGTAAACCTGCCGTGTTGCATCAGAGTCTAACACTTAGCCCCCAGGGAAGAGCCAAAAAACAGACTCCGCGAAACGTTAGTCTCGTCAATATAAATCGTCATCGCGAATTTTGTATTGAAATCGGATGCAATGTCTGTGTTTCATCGTCAATGCGATGGTCGAAGGGTAACAGTAAACCTAGTGTGGTGCATCGGAGTCTAAAACTGGGCCTTCAGGGAAGAGCCAAAATACATACTCTTTGAAACGGTACTCCTGTGGACAGAAATCGGCATTGTGAATGTTGTATTGATCCGGATACAATTTCTGTGTTTCATCGTCAATGTGATGGTCGAAGGGTAACAGTAAACCTGCTGTGGTGCAACGGAATCTCACACTGAGCCCCCAGGGAAAAGCGAAATAACAGATTCCCCGAAAGGTTACTTTAGTCAATATAAATCGGCATTGCGAATTTTGTATTGAAACCGGATGCAATTTCTGTGTTTCATCGTCAATGTGATGGTCAAAGGGGAACAGTAATCCTGCTGTGGTGCATCGGAGTCTAACACTGAGCCCCCAGGGGAGAACCAAAGAACAGACTCCGCGAAACGTTACTCTCGTCAATATAAATCGGCATTGCGAATTTTGTAATGAAACCGGATGCAATTTCTGTGTTTCATCGTCAATGTGATGGTCAAAGGGGAACAGTAATCCTGCTGTGGTGCATCATAGTCTAACTCTGGGCCCCCAGGGATGCGCCAAAGAAAATACTCTTCGAAATGGTACTCCCGTGGACAGAAATCGGCATTGAGAATTTTGTATTGATCCGGATGCAATTTCTCTTTTTCATCGTCAATGTGATGGTCGAAGTGTATCGGAGTCTTACACTGAGCCCCCAGGGAAGAGACAAAAAACAGACTCCCCAAAACGTTTCTCTCGTCAGTATAAATCGGCATTGCAAATTTTGTACTGAAACCGGAAGCTATTTCTGAGTTTAATCGTCAATGTGATGGTCGAAAGGTAACAGTATACCTGCTGTGGTGCACCGGAGTCTCACACTGAGCCCCCAGGGAAGAGCCAAAAAACAGTCTCCCTGAAACGTTGCTCTCGACCATATAAATCTGCGTTGCGTATTTTGTATTGGAACCGGATGCAATTTCTGTGTTTCATCGTCAATGTGGTGGTCGAAGGGTAAACCTTCTGTGGTGCATCGGAGTCTAACACTGGGGCCCCAGGGAAGAGCCAAAGTACATACTCTTCGAAACGGTTCTCTTGTGGACAGAAATCGGCATTGTGAATTTGGTAATGATCCGGATGCAATTTCTAAGTTTCATCGTCAATATCATGGTCGAAGGGTAACAGTAAACCTGCTGTGGTGCATTGGAGTCTCACACTGAGCCCCCAGAGAAGAGCCAAAGTACATACTCTTCGAAACGGTACTCCTGTGGACAGAAGCCGGCATTGTGAATTTTGTAATGATCCGGATGCAATATCTAAGTTTCGTCGTCAATATCATGTTCGAAGGGTAACAGTAAACCTGCTGTGGTGCATCGGAGTCTCATACTGAGCCCCCAGGAAAGAGCCATAAAACAGACTCCCCGATACGTTACTCTTGTCAATATAAATCGGCATTGCGAATTTTGTATTGTAACGGGATGCAATTTCCGTGTTTCATCGTGTATGTGATGGTCGAAGGGTAATAGTAATCCTGCTGTGGTGCATCGGAGTCTCACACTGAGCCCCCAAGGAACAGCCAAAGAACAGACTCCCCGAAACGTTACTCTCGTCAATATAAATCGGCATTGCGAATTTTGTATTGAAACCGGATGCAATTTCTGTGTTTCATCGTCAATGGGATGGTCGAAGGGTAACAGTAGACCTGCTGTGGTGCAATGGAGTCTAACTCTGGGCCCCCAGGGATGAGCCAAAGTACATACTCTTCGAAATGGTACTCCTGTGTTCAGAAATCGGCACTGTGAATTTTGTAATGATCCGGATGCAATATCTAAGTTTCATCGTCATTATCATGGTCGAAGGGTAACAGTAATCCTGCTGTGGTGCATCGGAGTCTCACACTGAGCCCCCAGGGAAGAGCCATAAAACAGACTCACCGAAACGTTACTCTCGCCAATATAAATCGGCATTGCGAATTTTGTATTGAAACCGGATGCAATTTCTGTGTTTCATCGTCAATGTGGTGGTAGAAGGGTAACATTAATCCTGCTGTGGTGCATCGGAGTCCAACACTGGGCCACCAGGGAATAGCCAAAGTACATACTCTTCGAAACGGTACTCCTGTGGACAAAAGCCGGCATTGTGAATTTTGAAATGATCCGGATGCAATATCTAAGTTTCGTCGTCAATATCATGGTCGAAGGGTAACAGTAAACCTGCTGTGGTGCATCGGAGTCTCACACTGAGCCCCCAAGGAAGAGCCATAAAACAGTCTCCCCGAAACTTTACTCTCGTCAATATAAATCGGGATTGCGAATTTTGTATTGAAACCGGATGCGAATTCTGTGTTTCATCGTCTATGTGATGGTCGAAGGGTAACAGTAATCCTGCTGTGGTGCATCGGAGTCTCACACTGAGCCCCCACGGAGGAGCCAAAGAACAGACTCCCCGAAACGTTACTCTCGTCAATATCAATCGGCATTGCGAATTTTGTATTGAATCCGAATGCAATTTTTGTGTTTCATAGTCAATGGGATGGTCGAAGGGTAACAGTAAACCTGCTGTGGTGCATCGGAGTCTAACACTGGGCCCTCAGGGAAGAGCCAAATTACATACTCCTTGAAATGGTACTCCTGTGGACAGAAATCGGCACTGTGAATTTTTTAATGATCCGGATGCACTTTCTAAGTTTCATTGTTAATATCATGGTCGAAGGGTAACAGTAAACCTGCAGTGGTGCATCGGAGTCTCACACTGAGCCCCCAGGGAAGAGCCATAAAACAGACTCCACGAAACGTTACTCTCGTCAATATAAATCGGCATTGCGAATTTTCTATTGAAACCGGATGCAATTTCTGTGTTTCTTCGTCAATGTGATGACCGAAGGGTAACAGTTAACCTGCTATTTTGCATCGGAGTCTAACACTGAGCCCCCAGGGAAGACCCACAAAAACAGACTTCCCGAAACGTTATTCTCGTCAATATAAATCGGCATTGAGAATTTTGTATTGAAACCGGATGCAATTTCTGTGTTTCATCGTCAATGTGATGGTCGAAGGGTATCATTAAACCTGCTGTTTTTCATTGGAGTCAAACATTGAGCCCCTAGGGAAGACCCACAAATACAGACTCCCCAAAACGTTATTCTCGTCAATATAAATCTGCATTGCGAATTTTGTATTGAACCGGATGCAATTTCTGTGTTTCATCGTCAATGTGATGGTCGAAGGGTAACAGTAAACCTGCCGTGTTGCATCGGAGTCTAACACTGGGCCCCCAGGGAAGAGCCAAAGTACATACTCTTCGAAACGGTACTCCTGTGGACAGAAATCGGCATTGTGATTTTGGTAATGATCCGGATGCAATTTCTAAGTTTCATCGTCAATATCATGGTCGAAGGGTAACAGTAAACCTGCTGTGGTGCATCGGAGTCTCACACTGAGCTCACAGGGAAGAGCCATAAAGCAGAATCCCCGAAACGTTACTCTCGTCAATATAAATCGGCATTGCGAATTTTGTATTGAAACCGGATGCAATTTCCGTGTTTTATCGTGTATGTGATGGTCGAAGGGTAACAGTAGTCCTGCTGTGGTGCATCGGAGACTCACAATGAGCCCCCAAGGAAGAGCCAAAAAACAGACTCCCCGAAACGTTACTCTCGTCAATATAAATCGGCATTGCGAATTTTGTATTGAAACCGGATGCGATTTCTGTATTTCATCGTCAATGGGATGGTCGAAGGGTAACAGTAAACCTGCTGTGGTGCATTGGAGTCTAACACTGGGCCCCCAGGGAAGAGCCAAAGTACATACTCTTCGAAATGGTACTCCTGTGGACAGAAATCGGCATTGTGAATTTTGTTATAATCCGGAAGCACTTTCTAAGTTTGATCGTCAATATCATGGTCGAAGGGTAACAGTAAACCTGCTGTGGTGCATCGGAGCCTCACACTGAGCCCCCAGGGAAGAGCCATAAAACAGACTCCCCGAAACGTCACTCTCGCCAATATAAATCGGCATTGCGAATTTTGTATTGAAACCGGATGCAATTTCTGTGTTTCATCGTCAATGTGGTGGTCGAAGGGTAACAGTAATCCTGCTGTGGTGTATCGGGGTCTCACACAGAGCCACCACGGAAGAACCAAAAAACAGGCTCCCCGTAACGTTACTTTCGTCAATATAAATCAGTATTGCAAATTTTGTATTGAAACCGGATGCAATTTCTGTGTGTCATCGGCAATGTGATGGTCGAAGGGTAACAGTAAACTTGCTGTGGTGCATCGGAGTCTAACTCTGGGCCCCCAGGGAAGAGCCAAAGTACATACTCTTCGAAATGGTACTCCTGTGTTCAGAAATCGGCACTGTGAATTTTGTAATGATCCGGATGCACTTTCTAAGCTTCATCGTCAATATCATGGTCGAAGGGTAACAGTAAACCTGCTGTGGTGCATCGGAGTCTCACACTGAGCCCCAGGAAAGAGCCATAAAACAGACTCCCCGAAACGTTACTCTCGTCAATATAAATCGGGATTGCGAATTTTGTATTGAAACCGGAAGCAAATTCTGTGTTTCATCGTCTATGTGATGGTCGAAGGGTAACAGTAATCCTGCTGTGGTGCATTCTAGTCTCACACTGAGCCCCCAGGGAAGAGCCATAAGACAGGCTCCCCGAAACGTTACTCTCGTCAATATAACTCGGCATTGCGAATTTTGAATTGCAACCAGATGCAATATCTGTGTTTCATCGTCAATGTGATGGTCAAAGGGTAACAGTAAACCTGCTGTGGTGCATTGGAGTCTAACACTGGGCCCCCAGGGAAGAGCCAAATTACATACTCTTCGAAATGGTACTCCTGTGGACAGAAATCGGCACTGTGAATTTTGTAATGATCCGGATGCACTTTCTAAAATTGATCGTCAATATCATGGTCGAAGGGTAACAGTAAACCTGCTGTGGTGCATCGGAGTCTCACACTGAGCCCCCAGGGAAGAGCCATAAAACAGTCTCCCCGAAACGTTACTCTCGTCAATATAAATCGGGATTGTGAATTTTGTATTGAAACCGGATGCAAATTCTGTGTTTCATCGTCTATGTGATGGTCGAAGGGTAACAGTAATCCTGCTGTGGTGCATCGGAGTCTCACACTGAGCCCCCAAGGAAGAGCCACAGAACAGACTCCCCGAAACGTTACTCTCATCAATATAAATCGGCATTGCGAATTTTGTATTGAAACCGGATGCAATTTCTGTGTTTCATCGTCAATGGGATGGTCGAAGGGTAACAGTAAACCTGCTGTGGTGCATCGGAGTCCAACACTGGGCCACCAGGGAAGAGCCAAAGTACATACTCTTCGAAACGGTACTCCTGTGGACAGAAATCGGCATTGTGAATTTTGTAATGATCCGGATGCACTTTCTAAGTTCGATCGTCAATATCATGGTCGAAGGGTAACAGTAAACCTGCTGTGGTGCATCGGAGCCTCACACTGAGCCCCCAGGGAAGAGCCATAAAACTGACTCCCCGAAACGTTACTCTCGCCAATATAAATCGGCATTGCGAATTTTGTATTGAAACCGGATGCAATTTCTGTGTTTCATCGACAATGTGGTGGTCGAAGGGTATCAGTAATCCTGCTGTGGTGTATCGGGGTCTCACACAGAGCCACTACGGAAGAACCAAAAAACTGGCTCCCCGAAACTTTACTTTCGTCAATATAAATCAGTATTGCGAATTTTGTATTGAAACCGGATGCAATTTCTGTGTGTCATCGGCAATGTGATGGTCGAAGGGTAACAGTAAACCTGCTGTGGTGCATCGGAGTCTAACTCTGGGCCCCCAGGGAAGAGCCAAAGTACATACTCTTCGAAATGGTACTCCTGTGTTCAGAAATCGGCACTGTGAATTTTGTAATGATACGGATGCACTTTCTAAATTTCATCGTCAATATCATGGTCGAAGGGTAACAGTAAACCTGCTGTGGTGCATCGGAGTGTCACACTGAGCCCCAGGAAAGAGCCATAAAACAGACTCCCCGAAGCGTAACTCTCGCCAATATAAATCGGCATTGCGAATTTTGTATTGTAACCAGATGCAATATCTGTGTTTCATCGTCTATGTGGTGGTGGAAGGGTGACATTAATCCTGCTGTGGTGTATCGGGGTCTCACACAGAGCCACCAGGGAAGAACCAAAAAACAGACTCCCTGAAACGTTACTGTCGTCAATATAAATCGGCATTGCGAATTTTGAATTGAAACCAGATGCAATTTCTGTGTTTCATCGTCAATGTGATGGTCGAAGGGTAACAGTAAACCTGCTGTGGTGCATTGGAGTCTAACACTGGGCCCCCAGGGAAGAGCCAAATTACATACTCTTCGAAATGGTACTCCTGTGGACAGAAATCGGCACTGTGAATTTTGTAATGATCCGGATGCACTTTCTAAGTTTCATCGTCAATATCATGGTCGAAGGGTAACAGTAAACCTGCTGTGGTGCATCGGAGTCTCACACTGAGCCCCCAGGGAAGAGCCATAAAACAGTCTCCCCGAAACGTTACTCTCGTCAATATAAATCGCGATTGCGAATTTTGTATTGAAACCGGATGCAAATTCTGTGTTTCATCGTCTATGTGATGGTCGAAGGGTAACAGTAATCCTGCTGTGGTGCATCGGAGTCTCACACTGAGCCCCCAAGGAAGAGCCACAGAACAGACTCCCCGAAACGTTACTCTCGTCAATATAAATCGGCATTGCGAATTTTGTATTGAAACCGGATGCAATTTCTGTGTGTCATCGTCAATGGGATGGTCGAAGGGTAACAGTAAACCTGCTGTGGTGCATCGGAGTCTAACACTGGGCCACCAGGGAAGAGCCAAAGTACATACTCTTCGAAACGGTACTCCTGTGGACAGAAATCGGCATTGTGAATTTGGTAATGATCCGGATGCAATTTCTAAGTTTCATCGTCAACATCATGGTCGAAGGGTACCAGTAAACCTGCTGTGGTGCATTCTAGTCTCACACTGAGCCCCCAGGGAAGAGCCATAAAGCTGACTCCCCGAAACGTTACTCTCGTCAATATAAATCGGCATTGCGAATTTTCTATTGAAACCGGATGCAATTTCTGTGTTTCATCGTCAATGTGATGATCGAAGGGTAAAAGTTAACCTCCTGTTTTGCATCGGAGTCTAGCACTGAGCCCCCAGGGAAGACCCACAAAAACAGACTTCCTGAAACGTTATTCTCGTCAATATAAATCGGCATTGCGAATTTTGTATTGAAACCGGATGCAATTTCTGTGTTTCATCGTCAATGTGACGGTCGAAGGGTAACATTAAACCTGCTGTTTTTCATCGGAGTCTAACACTGAGCCCCCAGGGAAGACCCACAAAAACAGACTCCCCGAAACGTTATTGTCGTCAATATAAATCTGCATTGCGAATTTTGTATTGAAACCGGATGCAATTTCTGTGTTTCATCGTCAATGTGATGGTCGAAGGGTAACAGTAAACCTGCCGTGTTGCATCGGAGTCTAACACTGAGCCCCCAGGAAAGAGCCAAAAAACAGACTCCCCAAAACGTTACTCGCGTCAATATAAATCGGCATTGCGAATTTTGTATTGAAACCGGATGCAATTTCTGTGTTTCATCGTCAATGTGGTGGTCGAAGGGTAACAGTAATCCTGCTGTGGTGCATTCTAGTCTCACACTGAGCCCCCAGGGAAGAGCCATAAGACCCGCTCCCCGAAACGTTACTCTCGTCAATATAACTCTGCATTGCGAATTTTGTATTGAAACCTTAATCAATTTCTGTGTTTCATCGTCAATGTGATGGTCGAAGGGTAAACCTTCTGTGTGCATCGGAGTCTAACACTGGGGCCCCAGGGAAGAGCCAAAGTATATACTCCTCGAGACGGTACTCCTGTGGACAGAAATCGGCATTGTGAATTTGGTAATGATCCGGATGCAATTTCTAAGTTTCATCGTCAATATCATGGTCGAAGGGTAACAGTAAACCTGCTGTGGTGCACTGGAGTCTCACACTGAGCCCCCAGGAAAGAGCCAAAGTACATACTCTTCGAAACGGTACTACTGTGAACAGAAGCCGGCATTGTGAATTTTGTAATGATCCGGATGCAATATCTAAGTTTCGTCGTCAATATCATGGTCGAAGGGTACAGTAAACCTGCTGTGGTGCATCGGAGTCTCACACTGAGCCCCCCGGGAAGAGCCATAAAACAGACACTCCGAAACGATACTCTCGTCAATATAAATCGGGATAAAATTTTGTATTGAAACCGGATGCAAATTCTGTGATTCATCGTCTATGTGATGGTCGAAGGGTAACAGTAATCCTGCTGTGGTGCATCGTAGTCTCACACTGAGCCCCCAAGGAAGAGCCAAAAACCGACTCCCCGAAACGTTACTCTCGTCAATATAAATCGGCATTGCGAATTTTGTATTGAAACCGGATGCAATTTCTGTGGTTCATCGTCAATGGGATGGTCGAAGGGTAACAGTAAACCTGCTGTGGTGCATCGGAGTCTAACACTGGGCCCCCAGGGAAGAGCCAAAGTACATACTCCTTGAAATGGTACTCCAGTGGACAGAAATCGGCACTGTGAATTTTTTAATGATCCGGATGCACTTTCTAAGTTTCATTGTCAATATCATGGACGAAGGGTAACAGTAAATCTGCAGTGGTGCATCGGAGTCTCACACTGAGCCCCCAGGGAAGAGCCATAAAACAGACTCCACGAAACGTTACTCTCTTCAATATAAATCGGCATTGCGAATTTTGTATTGAAACCGGATGCAATTTCTGTGTTTCATCGTCAATGTGATGATCGAAGGGTAACAGTTAACCTGCTATTTTGCATCGGAGTCTAACACTGAGCCCCCAGGGAAGACCCACAAAAACAGACTTCCCGAAACGTTATTCTCGTCAATATAAATCGGCATTGCGAATTTTGTATTGAAACTGGATGCAATATCTGTGTTTCATCGTCAATGTGATGGTCGAAGGGTAACAGTAAACCTGCCGTGTTGCATCGGAGTCTCACACTGAGCCCCCAGGGAAGAGCCATATTACAGACACCCCGAAACGTTACTCGCGTCAATATAAAGCAGCATTGCGAATTTTGTATTGAAACCGGATGCAATTTCTGTGTTTCATCGTCAATGTGATGGTCGAAGGGTAACAGTAAACCTGCTGTGGTGCATCGGAGTCTATCTCTGGGCACCCAGGGAAGAGCCAAAGTACATACTCTTCGAAATGGTACTCCTGTGTTCAGAAATCGGCACTGTGAATTTTGTAATGATCCGGATGCACTTTCTAAGTTTCATCGTCAATATCATGGTCGAAGGGTAACAGTAAACCTGCTGTGGTGCATCGGAGTCTCACACTGAGCTCACAGGGAAGAGCCATAAAGCAGAAACCCCGAAACGTTACTCTCGTCAATATAAATCGGCATTGCGAATTTTGTATTGAAACCGGATGCAATTTCCGTGTTTTATCGTGTATGTGATGGTCGAAGGGTAACAGTAGTCCTGCTGTGGTGCATCGGAGACTCACAATGAGCCCCCAAGGAAGAGCCAAAAAACAGACTCCCCGAAACGTTACTCTCGTCAATATAAATCGGCATTGCGAATTTTGTATTGAAACCGGATGCGATTTCTGTATTTCATCGTCAATGGGATGGTCGAAGGGTAACAGTAAACCTGCTGTGGTGCATTGGAGTCTAACACTGGGCCCCCAGGGAAGAGCCAAAGTACATACTCTTCGAAATGGTACTCCTGTGGACAGAAATCGGCATTGTGAATTTTGTTATGATCCGGATGCACTTTCTAAGTTTGATCGTCAATATCATGGTCGAAGGGTAACAGTAAACCTGCTGTGGTGCATCGGAGCCTCACACTGAGCCCCCAGGGAAGAGCTATAAAACAGACTCCCCGAAACGTCACTCTCGCCAATATAAATCGGCATTGCGAATTTTGTATTGAAACCGGATGCAATTTCTGTGTTTCATCGTCAATGTGGTGGTCGAAGGGTAACAGTAATCCTGCTGTGGTGCATCGGAGTCTCACACTGAGCCCCCAAGGAAGAGCCACAGAACAGACTCCCCGAAACGTTACTCTCATCAATATAAATCGGAATTGCGAATTTTGTATTGAAACCGGATGCAATTTCTGTGTTTCATCGTCAATGGGATGGTCGAAGGGTAACAGTAAACCTGCTGTGGTGCATCGGAGTCCAACACTGGGCCACCAGGGAAGAGCCAAAGTACATACTCTTCGAAACGGTACTCCTGTGGACAGAAATCGGCATTGTGAATTTTGTAATGATGCGGATGCACTTTCTAAGTTTGATCGTCAATATCATGGTCGAAGGGTAACAGTAAACCTGCTGTGGTGCATCGGAGCCTCACACTGAGCCCCCAGGGAAGAGCCATAAAACTGACTCCCCGAAACGTTACTCTCGCCAATATAAATCGGCATTGCGAATTTTGTATTGAAACCGGATGCAATTTCTGTGTTTCATCGACAATGTGGTGGTCGAAGGGTAACAGTAATCCTGCTGTGGTGTATCGGGGTCTCACACAGAGCCACTACGGAAGAATTAAAAAAACTGGCTCCCCGAAACTTTACTTTCGTCAATATAAATCAGTATTGCGAATTTAGTATTGAAACCGGATGCAATTTCTGTGTGTCATCGGCAATGTGATGGTCGAAGGGTAACAGTAAACCTGCTGTGGTGCATCGGAGTCTAACTCTGGGCCCCCAGGGAAGAGCCAAAGTACATACTCTTCGAAATGGTACTCCTGTGTTCAGAAATCGGCACAGTGAATTTTGTAATGATACGGATGCACTTTCTAAATTTCATCGTCAATATCATGGTCGAAGGGTAACAGTAAACCTGCTGTGGTGCATCGGAGTGTCACACTGAGCCCCAGGAAAGAGCCATAAAACAGACTCCCCGAAGCGTAACTCTCGCCAATATAAATCGGCATTGCGAATTTTGTATTGTAACCGGATGCAATATCTGTGTTTCATCGTCTATGTGGTGGTGGAAGGGTAACATTAATCCTGCTGTGGTGTATCGGGGTCTCACACAGAGGCACCAGGGAAGAACCAAAAAACAGACTCCCTGAAACGTTACTGTCGTCAATATAAATCGGCATTGCGAATTTTGAATTGAAACCAGATGCAATTTCTGTGTTTCATCGTCAATGTGATGGTCGAAGGGTAACAGTAAACCTGCTGTGGTGCATTGGAGTCTAACACTGGGCCCCCAGGGAAAAGCCAAATTACATACTCTTCGAAATGGTACTCCTGTGGACAGAAATCGGCACTGTGAATTTTGTAATGATCCGGATGCACTTTCTAAGTTTCATCGTCAATATCATGGTCGAAGGGTAACAGTAAACCTGCTGTGGTGCATCGGAGTCTCACACTGAGCCCCCAGGGAAGAGCCATAAAACAGTCTCCCCGAAACGTTACTCTCGTCAATATAAATCGCGATTGCGAATTTTGTATTGAAACCGGATGCAAATTCTGTGTTTCATCGTCTATGTGATGGTCGAAGGGTAACAGTAATCCTGCTGTGGTGCATCGGAGTCTCACACTGAGCCCCCAAGGAAGAGCCACAGAACAGACTCCCCGAAACGTTACTCTCGTCAATATAAATCGGCATTGCGAATTTTGTATTGAAACCGGATGCAATTTCTGTGTGTCATCGTCAATGGGATGGTCGAAGGGTAACAGTAAACCTGCTGTGGTGCATCGGAGTCTAACACTGGGCCACCAGGGAAGAGCCAAAGTACATACTCTTCTAAACGGTACTCCTGTGGACAGAAATCGGCATTGTGAATTTGGTAATGATCCGGATGCAATTTCTAAGTTTCATCGTCAACATCATGGTCGAAGGGTACCAGTAAACCTGCTGTGGTGCATTCTAGTCTCACACTGAGCCCCCAGGGAAGAGCCATAAAACTGACTCCCCGAAACGTTACTCTCGTCAATATAAATCGGCATTGCGAATTTTCTATTGAAACCGGATGCAATTTCTGTGTTTCATCGTCAATGTGATGATCGAAGGGTAAAAGTTAACCTCCTGTTTTGCATCGGAGTCTAGCACTGAGCCCCCAGGGAAGACCCACAAAAACAGACTTCCTGAAACGTTATTCTCGTCAATATAAATCGGCATTGCGAATTTTGTTTTGAAACCGGATGCAATTTCTGTGTTTCATCGTCAATGTGATGGTCGAAGGGTAACATTAAACCTGCTGTTTTTCATCGGAGTCTAACACTGAGCCCCCAGGGAAGACCCACAAAAACAGACTCCCCGAAACGTTATTGTCGTCAATATAAATCTGCATTGCGAATTTTGTATTGAAACCGGATGCAATTTCTGTGTTTCATCGTCAATGTGATGGTCGAAGGGTAACAGTAAACCTGCCGTGTTGCATCGGAGTCTAACACTGAGCCCCCAGGAAAGAGCCAAAAAACAGACTCCCCAAAACGTTACTCGCGTCAATATAAATCGGCATTGCGAATTTTGTATTGAAACCGGATGCAATTTCTGTGTTTCATCGTCAATGTGGTGGTCGAAGGGTAACAGTAATCCTGCTGTGGTGCATTCTAGTCTCACACTGAGCCCCCAGGGAAGAGCCATAAGACACGCTCCCCGAAACGTTACTCTCGTCAATATAACTCTGCATTGCGAATTTTGTATTGAAACCTGATGCAATTTCTGTGTTTCATCGTCAATGTGATGGTCGAAGGGTAAACTTTCTGTGTGCATCGGAGTCTAACACTGGGGCCCCAGGGAAGAGCCAAAGTATATACTCCTGGAGACGGTACTCCTGTGGACAGAAATCGGCACTGTAAATTTGGTAATGATCCGGATGCAATTTCTAAGATTCATCGTCAATATCATGGTCGAAGGGTAACAGTAAACCTGCTGTGGTGCATTGGAGTCTCACACTGAGCCCCCAGGAAAGAGCCAAAGTACATACTCTTCGAAACGGTACTACTGTGAACAGAAGCCGGCATTGTGAATTTTGTAATGATCCGGATGCAATATCTAAGTTTCGTCGTCAATATCATGGTCGAAGGGTAACAGTAAACCTGCTGTGGTGCATCGGAGTCTCACACTGAGCCCCCAGGAAAGAGCCATAAAACAGACTCCCCGATACGTTACTCTTGTCAATATAAATCAGCATTGCGAATTTTGTATTGAAACCGGATCAATTTCTGTGTTTCATCGTGTATGTGATGGTCGAAGGGTAATAGTAATCCTGCTGTGGTGCATCGGAGTCTCACACTGAGCCCCCAAGGAACAGCCAAAGAACAGACTCCCCGAAACGTTACTCTCGTCAATATAAATCGGCATTGCGAATTTTGTATTGAAACCGGATGCAATTTCTGTGTTTCATCGTCAATGGGATGGTCGAAGGGTAACAGTAAACCTCCTGGGGTGCATCGGAGTCTAACTCTGGGCCCCCAGGGAAGAGCCAAAGTACATACTCTTCGAAATGGTACTCCTGTGTTCAGAAATCGGCACTGTGAATTTTGTAATGATCCGGATGCACTTTCTAAGTTTCATCGTCAATATCATGGTCGAAGGGTAACAGTAAACCTGCTGTGGTGCATCGGAGTCTCACACTGAGCCTTCAGGGAAGAGCCATAAAACAGACTCCCCGAAACGTTACTCTCGCCAATATAAATCGGCATTGCGAATTTTGTATTGAAACCGGATGCAATTTCTGTGTTTCATCGTCAATGTGGTGGTCGAAGGGTAACATTAATCCTGCTGTGGTGTATGGGGGTCTCACACAGAGGCACCAGGGAAGAACCAAAAAACAGACTCCCCGAAACGTTACTTTCGTCAATATAAATCGGCATTGCGTATTTTGTATTGAAACCGGATGCAATTTCTGTGTGTCATCGGTAATGAGATGGTCGAAGTGTAACAGTAAACCTGCTGTGGTGCATCGGAGACCAACACTGGGCCACCAGGGAAGAGCCAAAGTACATACTCTTCGAAACGGTACTCCTGTGGACAGAAGCCGGCATTGTGAATTTTGTAATGATCCGTATGCAATATCTAAGTTTCGTTGACAATATCATGGTCGAAGGGTAACAGTAAACCTGCTGTGGTGCATCGGAGTCTCACACTGAGCCCCCCGGGAAGAGCCATAAAACAGTCACTCCGAAACGTTACTCTCGTCAATATAAATCGGGATAAAATTTTGTATTGAAACCGGATGCAAATTCTGTGTTTCATCGTCTATGTGATGGTCGAAGGGTAACAGTAATCCTGCTGTGGTGCATCGTAGTCTCACACTGAGCCCCCAAGAAAGAGCCAAAGAACCGACTCCCCGAAACGTTACTCTCGTCAATATAAATCGGCATTGCGAATTTTGTATTGAAACCGGATGCAAATTCTGTGTTTCTTCGTCAATGTGATGATCGAAGGGTAACAGTTAACCTGCTATTTTGCATCGGAGTCTAACACTGAGCCCCCAGGGAAGACCCACAAAAACAGACTTCCCGAAACGTTATTCTCGTCAATATAAATCGGCATTGCGAATTTTGTATTGAAACTGGATGCAATTTCTGTGTTTCATCGTCAATGTGATGGTCGAAGGGTAACAGTAAACCTGCCGTGTTGCATCGGAGTCTCACACTGAGCCCCCAGGGAAGAGCCATATAACAGACACCCCGAAACGTTACTCGCGTCAATATAAAGCAGCATTGCGAATTTTGTATTGAAACCGGATGCAATTTCTGTGTTTCATCGTCAATGTGATGGTCGAAGGGTAACAGTAAACCTGCTGTGGTGCATCGGAGTCTATCTCTGGGCACCCAGGGAAGAGCCAAAGTACATACTCTTCGAAATGGTACTCCTGTGTTCAGAAATCGGCACTCTGAATTTTGGAATGATCCGGATGCACTTTCTAAGTTTCATCGTCAATATCATGGTCGAAGGGTAACAGTAAACCTGCTGTGGTGCATCGGAGTATCACACTGAGCCCCCAGGGAAGAGCCATAAAACAGACTCCCCGATACGTTACTCTCGCCAATATAAATCGGCATTGCGAATTTTGTATTGAAACCGGATGCAATTTCTGTGTTTCATCGTCAATGTGGCGGTCGAAGGGTAAACCTTCTGTGGTGCATCGGAGTCTAACACTGGGGCCCCAGGGAAGAGCCAGAGTACATACTCTTCGAAACGGTACTCCTGTGGACAGAAGCCGGCATTGTGAATTTTGTAATGATCCGGATGCAATATCTAAGTTTCGTCGTCAATATCATGGTCGAAGGGTAACAGTAAACCTGCTGTGGTGCATCGGAGTCTCACACTGAGCCCCCAGGAAAGAGCCATAAAACAGACTCCCCGATACGTTACTCTTGTCAATATAAATCGGCATTGCGAATTTTGTATTGAAATCGGATGCAATTTCCGTGTTTCATCGTGTATGTGATGGTCGAAGGGTAATAGTAATCCTGCTGTGGTGCAAGGAACAGCCAAAGAACAGACTCCCCGAAACGTTACTCTCGTCAATATAAATCGGCATTGCGAATTTTGTATTGAAACCGGATGCAATTTCTGTGTTTCATCGTCAATGGGAT